>NW_024081135.1:995686-1403753 GCF_003009895.1 Hyaena hyaena
GTGAGGTTTTGATTTGTATTTCACTGATGAGGAGGGATGCTGAGCATCGTTTCATGCGTCTGTTGTCCATCTGGATGTCCTCTTTGGAGAAGTGTCTGTTCATATCTTTTGCCCATTTCTTCACTGGATTGTTTGTTTTTCAGGTGTGGAGTTTGATGAGTTCCTTATAGATTTTGGATACTAGCCCTTTATCTGATATGTCATTTGAAACTATCTTTTCCCATTCCGTCGGTTGCCTGTTAGTTTTATGGATTGTTTCCTTTGCCATCCAGAAGCTTTTAATCTTGATGAGGTCCCAATAGTTCATTTTTGCTCTTGATTCCCTTGCCTTTGGGGATGTGTCAAGTAAGAAATTGCTGCATTTGAGGTCAAGGAGGTTGTTTCCTGCTTTCTCCTCTAGGGTTTTGATGGTTTCCTGTCTCACGTTCAGATCCTTTATCCATTTTGAGTTTATTTTTGTGTATGGTGTGAGAAAATGATCTAGTTTCATTCTTCTGCATGTTGCTGTATGGAACCACAAAAGACCCCGAATAGCCAAAGTAATATTGAAGAAGAAAACCAAAATGGGAGGCATATCTGACTTCTTAAAAACTACTTAGAATGAATAAAGAACCACTTTATGTAAATTCTCAGAACTTTTACACCATTTGGGTTCATTATGCCACCACTGCTCTCTCATGTGGAACACAGACACATAGTGAAACAGCCACTAACCTGTGTTATAAATTTTGCTTTTAACAGTTCTGTATATTTTAATGTAAATCTAGGAAGAAATAAGAGGTCATATTTCCAACTTACCCCGCCATTTCCCATTTCTGGGCTTTTCTTTAATTCCTGAGGCACTGACTTTTTCCCTCTCGATCATTTCTGTTCATGATGAACTACGTTAGCATTTCTCATTAAGCAGATTGGCTAGTAAAGAATTCTTTGAGTTTTACTTCAATTGAGAATTAATTCATTTTACCCTTATTCCTGAAGGATATTTATTTCTGGATATAGAACAGGTTAGGGAGGGATTTTTTGGGGGGAGAGGTGTCTTTTTTTTTTTTGCAGCACTTAAAGATATTTTTCCACTGTTTTATGACATTTGTTATTTCTGAGGAGAAATCCATGGTCATTTAAATCATTGTTTCCCAATATGGAATGTATCTTTTATCTCTTACTGCTTTCAAGATGCTTTTTATTGGGGTTTCTGATTGGCTTAGTCAGTAGAGCATGTGACTCTTGATCTCAGAGTTGTGAGTTCAAGCCCCACATTGAGCAAAGAGCTTACTTTAAAAAAATGCATTTATCTTTGGATCTCAGAAGTTTCATTATGATCTGTCTAGGCATGGTTTTCTTTGAATTTTTCCTGTTCGAAGTTTGCTGAAATTCCATAGCTTTAAATCACATATGGGTAGTTTTATGACCATTGCTTTTATTCACCCCCATCTCCTTCCCCTCTTCTTATCATGATACCAATTACATTTGTTTTAGACCTTTTGATAATGTCTGACAGGTCACTGGAGCTCTGTCTGTCTGCTCGCTTGCATTTCTTGTATTCTTCAGTCTCTTGTCAAGTTTGCTGACATCTCCATTCTTCTGTTGAACAGAGAGGGAGATCTTATTTCATGTATATAGTATTTGCTAGTTGTAAAATTTCCCTGTGGTTATTTTTGTAATTTTGCTTTCTCTACTGAAAAATCTTACCTTTTCATTCCTTTGTAGGTATTTTCCTTTACTTTATAAAACATAGGCATAAAAGCTTCCTTAGAGTCTCCAGGAATTTCAACATCTCTGTGAACACAGGTTTGGCATCTGTTGAATGTATCTGTCTCTTCGATCTGGTCACATAGTCCTCATTGTTTGTATAGTGGGCAATTTTGCCTTGTATCTTGGACTTCCTGAGTATCCTGCTATGTTCTCAGTCCTGTTATGGTGAATCCTGGTGTTTTTGTTTTAGAAGACAATCAACCTGGTCAATTTCAATCTGTAACTTCTGTTTCACCTTCTGGACCTGCTGGCAAAATCTCTGCTCTGTTGGTTTGAGTCTTCCCCAAACATATTCAGGGGTTAGGATGAGACCCTCGCAGAGACAGGTACAGAACTGAAGAGCCCCTTCTCTGGTTGTGCCATTTCTGGATTTCCCTCTCACAACATTTATCCCTCAAGGGCTCCTTTCCTTGTTTCTTTCGGTCAGAAGAAGGATATGGCATCTATTACCACTGCCATGCCATCTTATGAGAAAGGAAAAAAGTGCATTATAAAAAAGAAATGGGAAGCCCTCCTCTTTGTACGACGTAGCTCTAGTTTTTGGCTTCCTCCGTAGTTGACCCGTTTTTGTGTACTTTTGAGTCCTCAGATGGCTTTTTAAAAAACATTTTGTTCAAATATATTAACTATAATTGATGAAGGGTTCCACTATGGCAAAACAAGCTCATCCGTAAATTTTAGTGTCAGTTTAAAAAATTTTCATTTTATATCTAGAATTTGCATATATACTTGTATGACACTTACTTTTACTTCATATTTACTTTTATAGTCCTTTTATCTTTGCTCATATTTTTAAGTCCCATTTAAAAAAAAAAAACCCTAAAGAAATTTATCAGATAAAAGGAAGGAAGATGTAGGATAGCTAGATGAACTATTTGCTCAAGAGAAGGATTTTTTTCTTTTCTTTTCTTTCTTTCTTTCTTTCTTTCTTTCTTTCTTTCTTTCTTTCTTTCTTTCTTTCTTTTTCTTTCTTCTTGTCTTTTCTTTTCTTTTTTGATAACAAGAAGACTTTTTTGTATTTTAAGGCAAAGAGAAAAAGGGTCAGACTGAGATGCAGTCAAACTCATTGTGGCGAGGTCTTCCTAGGTCAGAGTATCTGGTTTAAGACCCTTTGTAAATAACTTTTTAAATGTTTGCCAAAATATTTAGTATTGGAGACCTAGTTCTTTCCTTTTTCTTTTTTTATTGTTATTGTTTTGTGGGCTTTTTTGTGTGTGTTTTTTAATGTTTATTTTTGAGAGAGAGAGAAACCAGTGTGAGTGGGGGAGGGGCAAAGAGAGAAGGGGACAGAGGATCTGAAGGCTCTGCACTGTCAGCAGAGAGCACGATGCGGGTCTTGAACTCATGAACCGAGCTGTGAGATCATGACCTGAGCTGAAGTTGGACACCTAATTGCTTATTGAAATTAGGTTTTGGAATGCTCTGCAACTTTAGATTTGTGCCCACAGACAGCTGATTTTAATCCAGGGAATTTTCCAAGAATGAATTTTCATTCTTCCTCCTGGCTCTGGAGCACTAATATTGGATATTCTGAATGACACATTTGTTACCTTTGCAATCCAAATGGACTTGAAGGAACTTTCATCACCACCAAATGGAAGGCAGGGAAGGGCTGGTTCATGGTCCCATTACTGCCCGTCACATTTTATTTGATCCACACTTCTTAAAGGTCCTACTTTCTATTTCTCAATTTCAGCTTCGCACCTGCTGTGGACCCAATGCCTGTGCTCTGCGATGGCAGAGCTGGCGAATATCAGTTATCCAGGTTACTGCTTAATATACCAAGAGCAGCACTGGCTTTCAGTCTGCTTAAAATTCTTGTCTTAGATCTTTCTTCATATTTGGACCCTGGGATTACATTTATTTTAACAGATACTAGTAGGTATTTAAAGAAATCTTTGCCTTAATTTATCCACAGTTTAAAATAAGAGGTCTTCATACTGACTACCCTGTCTGCCCACCTACAGGAACAATAGTCATATTATATGTGTGAGGAATGTGATTTTCAAACTTTTCACACAGACAGTGCATTAGAAGAAAATAGTATGTTGTCAGTAGTCTTGATTTTGTGACACGTTCATTCTTTGTTGCTTCTAATATTACATTATAGGAAGAATAATAACTTTAATATTTTGACTATATTTTTAAAAACCAAAATTACACCAGAGTTTGATATTATAATCTTCATGTTACTAAAGGGTGTATAACAATGGTTAAAATGATCAACTTCCAGGTTTCTAAATCTGACATATACAGTTAAAGATTTGAATTCATGGTCTGTTCGACCTTCTTGTATCTAACTTCATTTTAAATATAGTCCATAGGTTTTACTTTAAGGCTTTATACATTTTGCAAGGGGATGAATAATTCTTATATGTAAGCATTAGGCTGTTACTTGCTGATATTATAAATTATGTCTAGATAATTAAGACTATAAGACTTATGAAATATGCAGAGATTTTCTCTGACCTCGTACATCTCAATATTTAAAAATTCTCTCATACAAATATATTCCATGCACACATATAGACACACACATACACACGTATTATTTTTAATTAATAATTAGTCTTCAAGTTGGTTATCTAGGTTTTGTGTTCTCTCTTTTTCACCTTGTTTTTTTAACAACTTACTTGAATTAGTTGATCTCTAATAAACTGTACATACGTGAAGTATACAATGGATTCCTTTTGACATATATACACATGTGAAAATATCACATCACTCCACAAATTTTCCTTGTGTCCCTTTGTAAATCTTGCTTCCTGATTTTCTTGTCCCCTTCCTCCATCTTCAGATAATCACTCATCTTCCTGTCACTTCAAAGTTTGTTACTGGGTTAGGCATCCAATTCCTATGGATGTGACTTTAAAAAAATTTTTTACATCCAAATTAGTTAACATATATTGTAATAATGATTTCAGGAATAGAATTTAGTGATTTGTCACTTCCATATAACACCCAGTGCTAATCCCAACAAGTGTCTTCCTTAATGCCCCTTACCCATTTAGGCCATCTCCCATCCAACACCCCTCCAGCAGCCCTGTTTGTTCTCTGTATTTAAAAGTCTCTTATGGTTTGTCTCCCTCCCTGTTTTTATATTATTTTTGCTTCCCTACTTTCATGTTCATCTGTTTTGTATCTTAAATTCCACATATGAGAGAAGTCATATGATACTGTCTTTCTCTGACTTATTTCACTTAGCATAATATATCCTAGTTCCATCCATGTTGTTATAAATGGCAAGATTTCATACTTTTTAACTTCTGAGTAATATTCCATTGTGTGAATGTATGTGTGTGTGTGTATACATCTTCTTTATCCACTCACCAGTCAATGGACATTTGGGCTCTTTCCATACTTTGGCTATTGTCCACAGTGCTGCTATAAACATTGGGGTGCATGTGCCCCTTTGAAACAGCACTCCTGTATCCTTTGGATAAATACTTAGTAGTGCAATTGCTGGGTCATAGGGTAGATCTATTTTTCATTTTTTGAGGAACTTCCATACTGTTTTCTACAGTGGCGGCACCAGTTTCACCAGTTTGCACTCCCACCAGCGGTGCAAAAGAATTCCACTTTCTCTTCATCCCTGCCAACATCTGTTATTGCCTGAGTTGTTAATTTTAGCCATTCTGATAGGTGTGAGGTGGTATCTCATTGTGGTTTTGATTTGCATTTCCCTGATGATGAGTGATGTTGAGCATCCTTTCATGGGTCTCTAAGCCATCTGGATATCTTCTTTGGAAAAGTGTCTATTCATGTCTTTTGCCCATTTCTGTACTGGATTGTTTTTTGGTGTTGAGTTCGATAAATTCTTTATAGATTTTGGATACTAACCCTTTATCTGATATGTCATTTGCAAATATCTCCTCCTATTCCTTCGGTTGCCTTTTAGTCTTGCTGATTGTTTCCTTCCCTATGCAGAAGCTTTTTATCTTGATGAGGTCCCAATTGTTCAGTATTGCTTTTATTTACCATGCTTTCAGAGACTTGTCAAGTAAGAAGTTGCTGCAGCTGAGGTCAAAGTGGTTTTTGCTTATTTTCTTCTCTATTATTTTGATGGTTTCCTGTATCACATATAGGTCTTTCATGCATTTTGTGTTTATTTTCATGTATGGTGTAAGAAAGTGGTTCAGGTTCATTCTTCTGCATGTCACTGTCCAGTTTTCCCAACACCATTTGCTAAAGAGACTGTATTCCATTGGATATTCTTTCATGATTTGTTAAAGATTAGTTGGCCATATGTTTATGGGTCTATTTCTGAGTTCTCTATTCTGTTCCATTGATCTATGTGTCTGTTTGTATGCCAGTACCATACTGTCTTGATGATTGCAGTTTTGTAATACATCTTGAAGTCCGGAATTGTGATGCCTCCAGCTTTGGTTTTCTTTTTCAGGATTGCTTTGGCTATTTGGGGTCTTTTCTGGTTCCATGCAAATTTTAGGATTGTTTCTTCTAGCTCTGTGAAGAATGCTGGTGATTTTGATAGGGATTGCATTGAATATGTAGATTGCTTTGGGTAGCATTGACATTTTAACAATATTTGTTCTTCCTATCCAGGAGCATGGAATATTTGTCCGTATTTTGTATCTTCTTCAATTTCTTTCATAAGCTTTCTATAGTTTTCAGTGTATAGATTTTTCACCTCTTTGGTTTGGTTTATTCCTAGGTATTTTATGGTTTTGGGTGCAGTTGTAAATGTGATCAACTCCTTGATTTATCTTTCTGCTGCTTCATTATTGGTGTATAGAAATGCAACCGATTTCTGTGCGTTGATTTTATATCCTGCAACTTTGCTGAATTCATGGATCAGTTCTAGCAGTTTTTGGTGCAATCTTTTGTGTTTTCCATATAGAGTATCATGTCATCCGCGAAGAGTGAAAATTTGACTTCTCCTTACCAATTTGGATGCCTTTTATTTCTTTGTGTTGTTTGGTTGCTGAGGCTAGGCCTTCCAGTACTATGTTGAATAACAGTGGTGAGAGTGGACATCCCTGTTGTGTTCCTGACCTTAGGGAGAAAGCTCTCAGTTTTTCCCCACTGAGGATGATATTAAAGTTGGGTCTTTTGCATATGGCTTTTGCAGTGTGATCCTTCTATCCCTACTTTCTTGATTGGGTTTTTTTTATCAAGAAAGAGTGCTGTATTCTGTCAAATGCTTTCTCTGCTTCTATTTGAGAGGATCATGTGGTTCTTACTCTTTCTTTTATTAATGTGATGTATCATATTTTATTGATTTGTGATTATTGAACCAGTCCTGCATCCCAGATGTAAATCCCATTTGAGGGGTGCCTGGGTGGCTCAGTCGGTTGAGAGTCCGGCTTCAGCTCAGGTCATGATCTCACAGTTCATGGGTTTGAGCCCCGCACTGGGCTCTGTACTGACAGCTAGCTCAGAGCCTGGAGCCTGCTTCAGATTCTATGTCTCCCTCTCTCTCTGACCCTCCCCTGCTCTCTCTCTCTCTCTCTCTCTCAGAAATTAAAAAAAAAATCCCACTTGATCAGGGTGGACAATTCTTTTAATGTATTGTTGGATCCGGTTGGCTAATATCTTGTTGAGAATTTTGCATCCGTGTTCATCAGGGAAATTGGTCTGTAGTTCTTTTTAGTGGGGTCTTTGTCTGGTTTTGGAATCAAGGTAATGCTGGCCTCATAGAATGAGTTTGGGAGTTTTCCTTCCATTTCTATTTTTTGGAACAGCTTCAGAAGAATAGGTGTTAACTCTTCTTTAAATGTTTGGTAGAATTCCCCTGGAAAGCCATCCATCCCTGAACTTTTGTTTTTGGGAGATTTTTGATAACCTAATCATTTTCTTTACTTGTTGTGGGTCTGTTCAAATTTTCTGTTTTTTTCCTGTTTCAGTTTTGGTACTTTATATGTTTCCAGGAATTTGTCCATTTCTTCCAGATTGCCCAATTTATTGGCATATAAATGCACCTAATATTCTCTTATTATTGTGTGTATTTCTGCAGTGGTGGTTGTGATCTCTCTTCTTTCATTATTGATTTTATTTATTTGGGTCCTTTCCTTTTTTTTTTTTGATCAGACTTGCTAAAGGTTTGTCAGTTTTATTAATTCTTTCAAAAAACCAGCTCTTAGATTCATTGATCTATTTTAGTGGGGTGGGTTTTTTTGGGGGGATTCTATATTGTTTATTTCTGCTCTAATTTTTATTATTTCTCTTCTTCTGTTGGCTCTTCTTTGCTGCTCTGATTCTAGTACCTTGTGGTGTGAGGTTAGATTCTATATTTAGGATTTTTCTTGCTTATTGAGATATTCCTGGGTTGCAATATGTTTTCTTCTTAGGAAATTTTAGCTTGTAGATATCCTTTATTCTAACTCTTGTATTTCTATTTAGTTCCTTTTAAGTTTCCATTTCTGTTTAGAAATGATTTGTCTTTTCATCCATTATATGTGTTTTAACCCTTAAAATATTGATAATATTTGTTTTAAAGTATATCTCCTAATTCCAATACCTAGACCATCCATGGGTCTGCTTCTAGTGATTATATTTTCTTTGATTACAAGTCACAGGGTCCCATTTAATCACAAATCTAATAATTTTTATATAATTTTGTGTAAACTATATTTGATACTGAAGCATAATTTTATCTTGTTTGTTTCAAAGAAAGTACAAGCCTTTTCCTACTTCCATTAGTTAGGATGGGGGTTGGATTATTCAGATTCCTCAGACTGTTTAATTGAGAGGGGCTGTGCTTCAGCTTTACCTATGTTCAGTATCCCTGTGATGACCCCAATTCTAAACCTCCAGCTCTGCCTCTATTTTTGTTTTATACTTATTTTCTTATTAAAATTCATCTATTAAATGGACTCATAGCTTGAAAACTGAAAGTACAGTTTTGAAAACCATGAAGTACATGAGCACTTGTACTCAGAAGCCACATGCTCCATGTAGGGGAAGGTGACCTAGAGGTGAGGGTACCCATCACACACTACAGGAAGAGGACACCCAGAGCCATGGTGACTGCTAGAAGATGGCAGGAATCCCTCACCCCAGAGAATGGCATTACGAGGAATGAAATGGGATTGTACCAGTTTGATCTTAGGATCAAAATGAAGGAACTGGTATTTTCTTTCATGCTTATGACTCTTCTGATCTTTCCACACAGATATGACAAGGGAGTTTATCGAAATATTTGGAGCACAGATCTTCCCAGATCATTAGTTTCCAGGAGAGAATAAAATATGATTAAAGATAGGTAAAGTGTTTTACTGGGGACACCATGGTTCTGTCCGCACCCCCTGCCAGATCTTGTCACCACACTAAAATGATGGGCCTACAGAGAGATGAGGTAATGATATTCTGTCCTTTTGACTATGCGGTTCCTCTCACATGCACAGATCACCCCACACGTCTATCTGGGTGGTATTTCTTTATTCCATAGACTTGGAGTCAGTGCTTGGTCAGGATCCCAGGCAGTCTGAGGAAAGAGGCCAACAGGGTCTCCACAGTAAGGTTTTTGGTAGCCTCTAATTAGCCATCTAGCTCTAATCAGCTCCCACAGTTCGGAAGATTATTTTGTGTATAATAGAATGGAGACATGTTTTTGAAAGTATATTTAGTCCTTTAATTTAGTGACTCCTAAAAATAGTCAACCTTTTCATTTGAAATACTGAATTAATTTCAGGTATGCATATATTTTTCTGAATAGAGTTACCTTTATTTCCTTGCCATTTCCGTTCTCAAGGAAGATACTACATTTTGTCTTTTTTATTTTATTTACTTTTTTATTGAGACAAGAAAAGCAAGGGAAAAAGTTCAGATAAAGAGAGAGAGAATCCCACGAGGGACAGAGAGGAGAGAGAGAGAGAGAAAGAGAGAGAGAGAAGCAGGGCTCACCCAAAGCAGGGCTCAAGCTCATGGACTGTGAGATCATGACCTGAACCGAAGTCAGATGCTTGACCAGCTGAGCCACCCAGGTGCCCTGTTTTCTCATTTTAGAACAGAACCTTAGTAATTCATATTCGTATTCCTCATAAAGGGGTACATTTTAGCGCTGAGTTTTCATTAAAAATACAATTTTGCTTCTGTCATCTTTATAAATCAACCAACTGTTCTTTAACAAGTGCCCTATAATTTAGATTATTAAAAAATAATGTAAGTCTTGAGAAGAAAATGAGGCTCTTTGTTTAAAACATCATTTTATCAAGAGAGTTTGACATTATATTCCTACAAAATATTTACCACTATTTTCTCATGAAGATCTTTCTTGTCCCAGTTTTAATTTCACAAATTTCAAATTGATGTTGACAGTACTTAATCACATGCTCTAGCAGTTAGGAGACTTCCCATCAGAGGACGGTGAAAATGAGGCTACAATTACACAAAAAATAAAGAAAACACGGTGATGATGATAGAAACATCCTCTGCCTATCTGCAGAAGACCTAAGCAGATAATTTTACAATATTTGGTGAGGAGAAAGACTGTTTTGTCTATTTATCTCTTCTCCATGTATTATTCATTTTAAAAATACCCCCTTCCTTTTCATTGAGCATATGCCAGAACCCATTTCATTAAGAGGAAAATTTGGAACAGAATATTTTCATCTGCCTGATTCTCTATGCTTGGGTTTTAGATTCTTTTTCCAAGCTATATCTTATCATGAGTATATTATGAAATAAATGGGAACAAATCTCCCTTTTTGTTACTAAAATCCAAAGAAGATGATGTCAAATTAAAAGGAAAACCATTCAGCAAGAAAGTAAGACTACTTTTATGTCATTAATGAGCAGATCGTGGAAACCAATTCTCAAGTAGGACTGTTTGGGTTTCCCAGTAATGACTGCTTCGTATTAGTGATAAAGTACCTCTGGGGTTTTCCTGTTTCTTTACTTTGGAATAATAATTACTCTTCTCTTGATATTTCTCAAAATAGATGTAAAAATATTGATACTATAAATACCCATGTGTAAGAGACCACCCTGAGCTGAGCTTTGCAATCCTTGAAATTTGCAAAACAGTGGATAACTCTCACCCATGTTTTTTTTGGAAATTGCTGCTATTCATGTCTTCAGATGTTCCTCAGGTTTTGCGCTTTCATTCTCTTGCAGTTGGTAGTTTTCACCAGTGCTCTGTAAACTGACATGCAGTTGGTGCTGGTTTTGCCTTCACTGAATGTCCCAGTTCTTCCCCCCAGTTCTCTCCCTGATCCCTGTGGCGAGGGTAGAGCACAATGTCCAGTAAATCCACATGAGTAGTACATTGTCAGTCTCACCTCCCAGATTCTGTCTGTTCATTTTTACTTCAGTTTCTAGAAGAGGATTATAATGATGACCATGAAGGTGAAATTGACCTGTATGATAATAACAAACCAAAATATGCACTTTTGTGTATGTAAGGCACATTGTAAGTGCTGAAGATAAATCATGTAATTTATACATTATCTCCATCCTAAGAAATGTGCATTTTTATGTTCATGCTGTACAGTGAAAACAGATGTGCTCTCCCATCCTTCATTCCCCCTGTAATCTGTCCCACTCACAAGGTCATAATGCCCAAATTGGCTCTGGCAAAGAGTTTCCTCCTTCACCACATTCTCCACTTCTCTGACCACTCTGGCTCGAGTGCAGTGATCTTAGAATTCTTCACTAGTTTGCAGCCCATTTGAAGACACTGTGTGTCACATAATTATTCATGATTCAGGTAGTTGCAGAATGACACAATGTCTAAAGTGACTTCTTCCCTAATCAAGTTTCTAAAGGGAGTCTTAGCTGTGTTACCTTTCTGCTGAGGAAACCGAAGCCTTCATGATCAGTTCTAACAGCTCTTGGTGGTCTTTTTTTTTTTTTTCATATGAATGTTTCACTTTGACATTTCTTATTCCCACTGTATTTTGTTTTGTTTTGTCTGCTTCTTTCTTTTGTTTTGATTTCCTAATTTTCCCACTTAGCCTTTCTTTCCTCTTTCACAGTGTGGCCTTAGAGTATGACCTGTTTCAGAATTTTCTTTCACGTTATTTTCCCTGTGATTTATGGCATTTTGATCAGAACCTCAAGTCACTTTGAGGACATCTGTTTTTCTCCAGTTTGTAAAATGAGATTTTTGTCCTTGATGCATTAGGCAAGGCAGGCACTATGTGAGCATCACCCACTCCTAAGAGCTTTATTTGAGGAGGGTCTCCCAGATCAGCCTGGTGATTACTCAATTGATATTCTGCTCCCTGCTCTCCTAACCAGTGATTTGCATACAAGTCAGGTGGTGAGTGTGATCAAGGGTAGCTGTATGAGGACACACTAAGGGAATTTCTTTTAGCTTGTTTTTATGAAATGTTCATATCACCCAGAATATTTTCTAATAAAGCACAGAAGTAAGTATATACCTTTCTTTACAATTATAACTGATATCCAAATAGAGAACATAGGTATTTGGAGTGTGTGTTTCACTAACACAGTTGTGTATGATCCAGGATGTGTGGATACACTTGGATGATGAGTTATATTTCTTGTTTTCTGGCACTTCACGTGAGCTAATGTAAGTGGGCGTTTGTGAATGCATTAAACTGTGTCACTTTTCCTGATCAATACTCTGGAGAAAGGAGGTCAACTTTTCTTCTCTTGTGGAATTCCCCTATAGAAAAAGAATATTGGGACATCTGGGTGGGCTCGGTCGGTGAAGTGTCTGACTTCGGCTCAGGTCCTGATCTCACGGTTCATGGGTTCGAGCCCCATGTTGGGCTCTGTTTTGACAGCTCGGAGACTGGAGCCTGCTTCAGATTCTCTGCCCCTTCCCCACTTATGCTCTGTCTGTCTGTCTCTCAAAAATAAACATTAAATATTTTAAAAAAGAAACAGAATATTTACCAGTGGTTTTAGGTAATGACCCACATATACTATGATGTCCTAAATGTTGAGGTAAATTCATGGCATATGCACATTCCTGCCTTTCCTTAAACATTTCTTTCTTTTTTGAGTTTTTATTTAAGTTCCAGTTACTTAAATACAGTGTAATATTAGTTTTACATAAAGAATTTAGTGATTCATGACATATAACACCCAGTGCTCATCACAACAACTGTGCTCCTTAATACCCATCACCCATCTAACCAATCCCTCCACCCACCCCCTCCAGCAACCCTCAGTTTGTTCTCTACAGTTAAGAGTCTTTTTTATGGTTTGCTTCTCTTTCCCCACCCCCATGTTCATTTGTTTCCTTTCTTAAATTCCACATGAGTGAAATCATATGGTATTTGTCTTTCTCTGACTTATCTCACTTAGCATAATACTCTCTAGCTCCAACAATGTTGTTTCAATTGGCAAGATTTTATTCTTTCTGATGGCTGAGTAATATTCCATTATATATTTATCTCATATCTTCTTTATCCATTCATCAGTCAATGGGCATTTGGCCTCTTTCCATAATTTGGCTATTGTTATCCCCTAAATAATGCTGAAAAAATAATACAGTCCTATGTCCTCAATTTGTAAACCATTAAGACATGTTCTTTGGCCAGCTTTACACAATTGTAAGGCTCGGTTTTTAAAAACTGAATTAAAGCAACACCTGTGTTTCACAGAAATACATGAGAAAAGACAAGTTTAGAATGTTTATTTTAATTTATTTCATTTTTAAAGTTTTATTTACTTATTTTGAGAGAGAGAGAGAGAGAGAGAGAACAAGCAGGGGAGGGGCAGAGAGAGAAGATCCCAAGCAGGCTCCACACTGTCCACAACGTGGGACTTGAACTCACAAACTGTGAGATCATGACCTGAGCCAAGATCAATAGGTAGAGACACTTAACCAACTGAGCCACCCAGACTCTCTTTATTTTATTCTTTTAAATAATATATTTTAAATGTTATATATCTATCTAGTGTTATTATTTAAAACATGATTGGTGTATTATATACTTTAAAATGTTTTGTTTTTAAATACTTCCATGAAATATATGTAGAGGAAATATGTGTATGTTATTTACAAGTACCTGAAAAACAGAGGAGACCATTTAGGGTCATGTGCTTAATGATAGTATGTGACCAATAAAACTCAGAGACAACTGCACAAATAAGTTAATATTTTTGTTGTTTCTCCTTGGCATATAATAGAAGAAAACTTTAATTTACTGAATTTATGAACAGAGAAAATTGTATCACTTTACTAGTTCCATATTTAGGGAAAAGATTAAGTTTTTCTATTTATTACTATGAAATTCCAGAGTTTTCCAAAGGCTTTAGACCATATAGCCACCCAGGCTCTGAATTTTTACATGCTATCTCATGTTCATGACTCATAAACATTTCAGTTAAGCTTTAGCAACATATATAGGACAACTACCCTAAGTAGCTGTGCAAACAATTTAGTCTTATACTCTCGATTTTCAGATAATAAATCTGAGAATATGTGTCTGGACCTACAATATGATGTACCTTACATTATATTTAGCCTTATAAAGAGCTGAATTAAAGAAAATATCTGCATTGCACAATAAAAATCTCCACATATAGGTAATCACCAAATTGTCTAGTAGAAGTCTGATACTTGGGCCCCTTGACTGCAGAAATGTCCTTGCTTACTTGAGGAAGATGTGAAAATTTGAACTCCTATATCCCATCAGGATGGGAATGGAGAACTGTCCTCTACTTAAATCTTTAGAAAGGAATTAAGATGATCTATTTATTTTTGTTTTTAAGTTTTAACACTCTGACTCCACATGCTGAATGAAAGGAGAAAAAAGAAACTGGAAATGTGGCCCTGCCCATAATTGATACCTGGACTTTGGTCACTCAGACTAGGTTTTCTAAAATAGATAAGGTGTGTAGTTTTTTGGTGGATTCAGAGAAAACACTTTATATTCCATCACTATCCTATGAATAGAAATTATTAAGAGTATTATTTTGGTACTCATTTCCTTTTGCTCTTTTAAGGAAGGAGAGAGCTAAAAAAAAAAAAAGTATTAAAAGAACTCACTTAATACTCTCAAGTCAAATGTGTGAAGAACGGCACAATAGAAATAATAGCTGACATCTATATAGATCATTGTGTTCCATATACTCACCCATTTTTGGTGCACTTACACACATAATACCTCTAGGAAGTACTAATGTGATTATATGTTTTACAGATGAGATAATGAGCTCAGATGAGCTCAGGTCACACATTTACTAACTGTCAGATAATAGATTTAAATTCCAACCATCTGACTTCAGAACCCACACTTATCAACATTTTGCTGTTACCTGTTATGAATACAGTCCAGCAATAAATAAACCAGAAAAAAGATAGTACCGAGATAATATAAGTAAGATAAGATAACTGAGATAATATGACTGTGTGCTTGGCTATCCCACTGACACTGTCTCTTTGCTTGGGAAGGTCTGATCTCTAGTTTTATGTAATTCTCTTCCCTTGAATTCAACAAAGATTGTGGAACTCTTGTGATAATACCTGGCACTTTATATATTTTCTGCAGATAGAAGAGCAAATAAGACATTGGCCTTGACTTTGAAAAATAAAAAATGAGGTTAAAAGAAGGAAATACCTTCTATGTAATATGACAATTTAATTGTAGAAGTACTGTTGGAGCCCAGGAATGGATACAAATGCAATCGTGACTGGGAAGTGGTGGGACAGGGGAGAGAACTGCAGTGGCATCCAGGAGAGCGAAGGTGAACTTGAGTAGTGAAGAGTGGAAAAGAATGCATCAGGATGTATCTACATGTTTTGATGATGGCAGTAGTGTTGGTCAAGAAGGATGAAGGTGATATTTGTGGTAAAGAGAATTTTCTTGCTCTTCTCCTTAGATATTTACTATTTTTCAAATGTCCCCATAAAGATGGGTAAAATTAATAAGCTCCCCAGTTCTGTTCTCATAAGAAATGCCTTTCTTCTCTGAAGTTGGGATTGGAATCACAGCCAACACCATCCTTCTTTTCTTCTATGTCCACACCTTCCTTCTTGAGCACAGGCCCAAGCCTACTGATCTGACCACTGATCACTTGGCCCTAAGCCACATAGTCATGCAGCTGACCCTGGGATTCATGGGTACCAGGTATGGTTGGGTCTCAGGAAATTTGGGATGATATCAAATGTAAACCAGCTGTCTGACTGGTCTACAGGTTGATGAGAGGCATCTCCATTTGTACCACCTGCCTGCAGGGTGTCCTCCAGGCCATCACCCTGAGCCGTAGAATCTCTTGTTTGGCTAAATTCAAACACAAACCATCAGATCACAACTTGCATTGCTTTCTCATCCTCTGGGTCTTTAATGTATCCATTAGTATTCCCTACATAACCTTGACCATTGCCACACCCAATGTGACCTAAGATAGTCTTCTGGTTATCACTGAATCTTGCTCCCTTTGGCCCCTGAGTCACATGCTCAGGTACATATATTTCTCACTCCTGACCTTCCAGGATATCTCCCTTCTAGGGCTCATTGCTCTCTCTGGTAGGGACTTGATGATTCTCTTGTACTGTCATAAGGGGAAGACCCAGCATCTTCACAGCACCCACCTTTCTCCAAAAGCATCCCCAGAAGAAAAGACAAGCAGGACCATTCTGTTGCTCATGAGCTTTTTTTGTGATTATATACTTTTTGGACTACATTGTCACTTCTTCCTCAGAAATGTTGTAAAACAATGACCCTGCTCATCTGTGTGTCCAGATGTTTTTGGGAAATGGCTACACCACAATCAGCACTTGGGCACAAATCAGTACTGAAAAACAAAGGATCCAATTCTTAAAATCCATGTAACAGTAAATGTTTACTACTCGGTGATGGATAACTTCTTTTTTTTTAATTTTTAAATGTTTTTATTTATTTCTGAGAGAGAGAGACAGAGAGACAGACAGCATGAGCAGGGGAGGGTCAGAGAGAGAGGGAGGTACAGAATCCGAAGGAGGCTCCAGGCTCTGAGCTAGCTGTCAACACAGAGCCCAATGCAGGGCTCGAACCCATGAACCGTGAGATCATGACCTGAGCCAAAGTCAGATGCTCAACCAACTGAGCCACCAGGTGCCCCAAGATAACTTCTTTTAAGATGAGCCAATGCACTGGCTTCAGAGTGATTAATAGTTAATAGTTGTATAGAGGATATGATTTCTTGCATAGTTGAAATACATAGTTATGTTTTTTAAAATTTTTTCATGTTTTGTTTATTTTTGAGAGAGAGAGAGAGAGAGAGAGAGACAGTATGAAAAGGGGAGGGTCAGAGAGAGAGGGAGACACAGAATCCGAAGGAGGCTCCAGGCACTGAGCTAGCTGTCAGCACAGAGCCTGATGTGGGGCTCGGACCCACAAACCACGAGATCATGACCTGAGCAGAAGCCAGATGCTTAACCGACTGAGCCACCTAGGCGCCCTGAGTTATGTTTTTTAATAAACATATTTACTTTATATATGTGGCTGACAAATATCTAACAGATAATTTAACCTTATAACTGTCTAAACTGCCACAAAGTTCTACCTCTAATTAGATTCATAAAAATCAGAGCTTTTGGGATGCTTGAGTGCCTCAGCCAGTTGAGCATTTGACTCTTGATTTCAGCTCAGGTCATGATCTCAGGACTGTGGGATCAAGCCCTGTGTTGGGCTCTGTCCTGAGTGTGCAGCCTGCTTAAGATTCTCTCTTTCCTTCTGTCCCTCTCCCCTGCTTATGCACTCTATAATGATTTGACAGTTCTATACATTACTCAGTGCTCATCACGATGAGTGTGGTCACTATCTGTTGCCAGGTCACTGTCTGTTGCCATACAATGTTATTACAATATTATTGACTATATTCCCTATGCTGTACTTTTCATCTCCATGACTTATTTATTTTATTATTAAAAGAAGTTTGTACTTCTTAATCCCCTTCACGTATTGCACCCATATCCCCCCCCCCCCCACCTCCCCTCTGGCACCAACAGTTTGTTCTCTGCATTTAAGAGTCTGTTCGTTTGATGGGGCATCTCACTGGCTCAGTCAGTTAAATGTCTGCCATTGGCTCAGATCATGATCTCATAGTTCATGGGTTCCAGCCCCACATTGGGCTCTGAGCTGACAGAGTGGAGCCTGCTTGGGATTCTCTCTGTCTCTCCCTCTCTCTCTGCCCCTCCACTTGCACTTTTTCTCTCTATCAAAATAAATAAACATTTTTAAATAAGAGTCTATTAATTTGCTTTGTTTTTTAGGTTCCACATCTAAGTGAAATCATATGGTGTTTGTCTTTCTCTGACTTCTCCAACTATGTCACTTAGCATAATACCCTCTAGGTCCATCCATGTTGTTGCAAATGGCATATCTCATTTTTATGGCTAAATAATATTTCATTATATGTATTTATTATATGTGTGTATATATATATCATACATTTTCTTTATCCATCCATCTATTGATGGACTTGGGTTCTTCTATAAATAAGCTGCAATGGACTCTTGGGTGGCCTACTGTAAATAATACTGCAGTGAATATAAGGGTACATATATGTTTTCAAATTAGTGTTTTCACTTCACTTGGGTAAATACCTAGTATTGGAATTATTGCATTGTAGGATCATTCAATTTTTAAGTTTTGAGGAAGCTCCAAACTGTTTTCACATTGGCTGTACTCTTTTACATTCCCACCAACAGTGCAGGAGGGTTCCCTCTCTTCCACATCCTTGCCAAACACTTATTATTTCTTGTCTTTTTGATATCAACCATTCTGACATATGTGAGATGATATCTCACTGTGATTTTGATTTTTATTTCCCTGATGATTGAGGGATGAAAAGATTCTGTTAGCCATCTGGATGTCTTGTTTGGAAAATATCTATTTAGGTCCTCTGCCCATTTTTTAAATTGGATTGTTTGGGGTTTTTTGGTGTTGAATTGTAAAAGTTCTTTATATTTTTTGGACATTAAGCCCTTATTGGATATATCATTTGCAAATATCTCTCATTCAGTAGGTTGCCTTTTTGTTTTGTTGATGGTTTCCTTTGCTGTGCAAAACCTTTTTATTTTGATGTAGCCCCAATAGTTTGTTTTGCTTTCGTTTCTCTTGCCTGAGGAGACGTATCCATAAATATGTTTCTAAGGCCAATGTCCAAGAGATTACCACCTGTGTTCTCTTCTAGGATTTTTATGGTTTTGGATCTCAGATTTACATCTTTAATCCATTGTGAGTTAATTTTTATGTATGGTGTAAGAGAGTGGTCCAGTTTCAATCAGGACTGCATTACATGTGTAGATTTCTTTGGGTTGTATAGACATTTTAACAATATTTGTTCCTCTAATCCATGAGGATGGAATGTCTTTCCATTTCTTTGTGCCATCTTCAATTTGTGTCATCAGTGTTTTATAGTTTTCAGAGTACAGGTCTTTCACCTCTTTGGTTAGGTGTACTCCTAGGTATCTTATTGTTTTTGGTGCAATTGTAAATTATAATGATTCCTTAATTTCTCTTTTTGCTGCTTTATTATTTGTGTATAGAAATGCAACAGCTTTATGTATATTGATTTGTATCCTGCAACTTTACTGAATTTCTTGTCAGTTCTAGCAGTTTTTTGGTGGAGACTTTCAGGTTTTTATATAAGTATCATGTCATCTGCAATTAGTGAAAATTTGACTTCTTCCTTGCTGATTTGGATGCCTTTTATTTCTTTGTATTGTGTGATTGCTGGGGCTAGGACTTCCAGTACTATGCTAAATAGCAATGGTAAGAGTGGGCATCCCTGTCTTCTTTCTGACGGTAGAAGAAAAGCTCTCTGTTTTTCCCCATTAAAGATGCTATTAGTTATGTGTCTTTTGAATTTGGCTTTTATGATGTTGAGGTATGTTCTATCTATACCTACTTTGTTGAGGGCTATTATCAAGAATGGATGCTGTACTTTGTCAAATGCTCTTTCTGCATCTATTGAAAAGATTATATGGTTCTCATCCTTTCTTTTACTAATGTGATGTATCATGTTGATTGATTTGCAAATATTGAGCTACCTTTGCAACCCATGAATAAAGCCCACTTGATTATGGTGAATGGGTCTTTTAATATACTGTTGGATTCAATTTGCTAGTTTCTATTGAGAATTTTTGCATCCATGTTCATGAGGGATACTGGCCTGTAGTTCTCTTTGTTAGTGGGGGTCTTTGTCTGGTTTTGGAATGAAGGTAATATTGGCCTCTTAGAATGCATTTGGAAGTTTTCCTTCCATTTATATTTTTTCAAACAGTTTGAGAAGAATAGATATTAACTCTTCTTTTAATGTCTGGTAGAATTCTACTGGGAAGCCATCTGGCCACTCTGACCGGTGTGACGTGGTATCTCAGAGTGGTTTTGAGTGACATTGAGCATTATTTTGTGTGTCTGTTTGCCATATGGATGTCCTCTTTGGAGAAGTGTCAGTTCATGTCTTCTGCCATTTCTTCACTGGGTTATTTGTTTTTTGTGTGTTGAGTTTGGTAAGTTCTTTATAGATTTTGGATAGTAGCCCATTATCTGATGTGTCATTTGCAAATCTCTTTTTCCATTCTGTCGGTTGCCTTTTAGCTTTGTTGATTGTTTCCTTTGCAGTGCAGAAGCTTTTAATCTTGATGAGGTCCCAATAGTTCATTTTTGCTTTTAATTCCCTTGGCTTTGGAGATGTGTCGAGCAAGAAATTTCTGCGGCTGAGGTCAAAGAGGTTGTTGCCTCTTTTCTCCTCTAGGGTTTTGATGGTTTCTTGTCTCACATTTAGATCTTTCATCCATTTTGAGTTTATTGTTGTGTATGGTGTAAGAAAGTGGTCTAGTTTCATTCTTGTGCATGTTGCTGTCCAGTTCTCCCAGCATCATTTGCTAAAGAGACTATCTTTTTTCCATTGGATGCTCTTTCCTGCTTTGTCAAAGATTCATTGGCTATACATTTGTGGCTCCACTTCTGGGTTCTCTATTCTCT
The DNA here is from genome assembly GCF_003009895.1 of Hyaena hyaena. Lineage (NCBI taxonomy): Eukaryota > Metazoa > Chordata > Mammalia > Carnivora > Hyaenidae > Hyaena > Hyaena hyaena. Next base: position 1,016,293 of record NW_024081135.1, read on the forward strand.
TCCATTGGTCTATGTGTCTGTTTTTGTGCCAACACCGTACTGTCTTGATGATGACAGCCTCGTAGTACAGGCTAAAGTCTGGGATTATTATGCCTCCCACTTTGGTTTCCTTCTTTTTTTTTTTTTTTTCTAATATTTTTATTTATTTCTAGGAGAGAGAGAGAGAGACAGCGTGAGCAGGGGAGGGTCAGAGAGAGGGAGTCACAGACTGAAACAGGCTCCAGGCTCTGAGCTGGCAGTCAGCACAGAGCCCGACGTGGGGCTCGAACCCATGAACCGTGAGATCATGACCTAAGCGAAAGTCGGACGCTCAACCGACTAAGCCACCCAGGCACCCCGGTTTCCTTCTTTAGTAGTACTTTGGCTATTCGGGGTCTTTTGAGGCTGTTTATAAATTTTAGGATTGTTTGTTCTAGCTTTGAGAAGGATGCCAGTGCAATTTTGATAGGTATTGCATTGAATGTTTAGATTGCTTTGGGTAGTATTGCCATGTTAGCAATATTTATTCTTCCAATCCATGAGCATGGAATGTTTCTCCATTTCTTTGTGTCTTCAATTTTCTTTATAAATTTTCTCTAGTTTTGAGCATACAGATCTTTTATATCTTTGGTTAGGTTTATTCCTAGGTATTTTGTGGTTTTTGGTGCAATTGTGAATGGGATCAGTTTCTTGATTTCTCTTTCTGTTGCTTCATTATCGGTGTATAAAAATTCAACCAATTTCTGTATGTTGATTTTGTACCCTGCGACTTTGCTGAATTCATGGATCAGTTCTAGTATGCTTCTGGTGGAGTCTGTCGGGTCTTCCATGTAGAGTATCATGCCGTCTGCGAAAAGTGAAAGCTTGACTTCATCTTTGCCAATTCTGTTGCCTTTTATTTCATTTTGTTGTCTGATTGCTGATGCTAGGACTTCCAGCACTATGTTAAACAACAGTGGTGAAAGTGGCCATCCCTGTCGTGCTCCTTATCTCAGGGGGAAAGTCTCAGTTTTTCCCCATTGAGTATGATATTAGCTGTGGGCTTTTCATAAATGGCTTTTATGATGCTTAAGTAAGTTCCTTCTATCCCAACTTTTTTGAGGGTTTTTATTGAGAAAGGATGCTGTATTTTGTCAAATGCTTTTTCTGCATCTATTGACAGGATCATATAGTTCTTATCCTTTCTTTTGTTAATGTGATGTATCACATTGATTGATTTATGAATATTGAACCAACCCTCCACCCCAGGAATGAATCCCACTTGATCATGCTGGATAATTCTTTTTATATGCTGTCAAATTAAATTTGCTAGTATCTTGTTGAGGATTTTTGCATCCATATTCATCAGGGATATTGACCTGTAGTTCTCTCTTTTTGCTGGGTCTCTGTCTGGTTTGGGAATCAAACTGGCTTCATAGAATGAGTCTGGAAGTTTTCCTTTCATTTCTGTTTTTTGGGACAGTTTGAAAAGAATGGTATTAACTCTGATTTAAATGTCTGTTAGAATTCCCCAGTGAAGCTATCTGGTTAGGGCTCTTATTTATTGGGAGATTTTGGATAACTGATTCAATCTAGTTAGACCCAATCTAGTTATGGATCTGTTCAGATTTTCTGTCTCTTCCTGTTTGAGTTTTGGTAGTGTGTGTGTTTAGGGATTTGTCCATTTCTTCTAGGTTGTCCAGTTTGTTGGCATATAATTTTTCATAGTATTCCCTGATAATTGCTTGTATTTCTGAGGGATTGGTTGTAATAAATCCATTTTCATTCATGATTTTCTCTATTTGGGTGATTAACCTCTTCTTTTTGAGAAGCCTGGCTAGAGGTTTATCAATTTTGTTTATTTTTTCAAAAAAACGACTCTTGGTTTCATTGATCTGTTCAAATACTTTTTTGGATTCTATATTGTTTATTTTTGCCTTGATCTTTATTATTTCTCTTCTGCTAGGTTTGGCGTGCTCTTGCTGCTCTGCTTCTAGTTCCTTTAGGTGTGCTATTAGATTTTGAATTTGTGCTTATTCTAGTTTCTTGAGATAGGCCTGGATTGCAATGTATTTTCCTCTTCGGACTGCCTTTGCTGCATCCCATAGAGTTTGGATTGTTGTATTTTTATTTTCATTTGTTTCCATATATTTTTTAATTTCTTCTCTAATTGCCTGGTTGACCCATTCGTTCTTTAGTAGGGTGTTCTTTAATCTCCATGTTTTTGGGGGTTTTCCAGACTTTTTCCTGTGGGTGATTTCAAGTTTCATAGCATTGTGATCTGAAAGTGTGCATGGTATGATCTCAATTCTTTTATATTTATTGAGAGAAACTTTATGACCCAGTATGTGATCTATCTTGGAGAATATGCCATGAACACTAGAGAAGAAAGTGAATTCCATAGCTTCAGGATGTAGAGTTCTAAATATATCTGTCAAGTCCATCTGGTCCAATGTGTCATTCAAGTCCATTGTTTCTTTAGTAATTTTCTGTCTAGTTGATCTATCCATTGTTGTAAGTGGAGTATTAAAATCCTCTGCATTCTTATCAATAAGATTGTTTATGTTTGTGATTAATTGTTTCGTATATTTGGGTGTTCTGAATTCGGTGCATAGACATTTATAATTGTTAGCTCTTCCTGATGGATAGACCCTGTAATTATTATATAATGCCCTTCTTCATCTCTTGTTACAGCCTTTACTTTAAAGTCTAGTTTGTCTGATATAAGTCAGGAAATTGTAGTGCCAGGACTTTTAAATCTGTTCGGAGAAAAATCAGAAGAAAAAATAGTTTTCCAAAGTATAGAACTCAGAAAGCCTAGAGCCCTTCATCACGAACACTAGACTGTCAGTCCTGGAAAGCCCACCAGTCCTGTCTGTGAATCTGTTTTCCAGTCAACCAAATAAGGAAACAAAAGCAACGTCTGGCTTTCTTGCTAAATAGTTTTCACTTTGTCTTTAACACTAGTCTTTGTTTCTTACTAATAAGAAAGTATAATTGATGCATATTTGTTCACCATAAGTGCATAAGATACAGATTGGGAGAAATATTCTAAAACCTATGAACAGATATCAGAGCCAGATGTGGTTCACCTGGTCCTAAATTCTGCCCCCACCTAAATGGTTCTGGAACATCCATTATCAATGAAAAGGGAAAGCGTATTTTACAATGAATTATATACAAAAAGTAATAGTTTATTTCTCCTTCTCCTTGCCAGTTTCCATGAGATTGTATTCATATGTCCTAGACACCAGACAGAAAAGTCACTCACTTTATTTCATTTTTAGTGTAATTACAGACTCATTGTCACTGTCCTCTTTAAAAAATTCTTGTTAGAATTGCAAGCTTAAGTACTGACATCATTAATGTGAAATTTTTGAAATTAAAGCTATGACAAGGGAGGTCTCCATAAGCAAATACTTCTGGATATTTTTGGAATCTAGGATTAAACTCCTTTTTAAGGTGAGTGTATAAAAAAATCCTCATTTCTTTGTAAACAATTAGAGGTCATTTTGTTTGTATTAATTTATTTTTAATTACACAAAGTACTAAAAAGTACATTAAAAATTAATAGCTCTAATTGTTTTCTGAAGACAAAACAAGCAACCATTAGTATATTTAATTAAAACTTGGAGTTAAAACTTACCATCCAATCTGATGAATGTCAGTGTGAATACAAATTGGCAGTGTTTTAGTCAAAATAACTAGATATACAACATGTACTTAAGAATGGACAGCAAGTAAATGAAATACATTTTATTCTGAGATATAAATGGGTATCTAAAGTTAATTATTTCACATTTAAAAAACCAACAAATTTTTAATAATATTTCCCAGTGCATGGCAGAGAAAACTGTCCTCTGAGCCATGGGAGATGGTTAGAGCTGGATGGTTCACCAGAGGCTACCAGAAACTTCACTATCATTAGACCCAATTTGCCTGCTTCCACCACCTGCCTATGACCCTGCCCGGGCACTGATTCTGAGTCTGGGGAACAAAGAGGTACTTACCCGGGTGGACACGTAGGTCGATCTGTGCACATCAGGACAATCTGCACAATTTAAAGGTGAGGATGTCATTAGCTCATCTCTCCACAGGCCTGTAATTTTCATGTCTGTAGAAAGGTGACAGGGACAGGCTGGGGAGAGTACCATGGTGTCCCCAGTGGGAGCATTTTACCTGTCTCTTCAGTTTACTTGATTCTCTCCTGGAAAATAACAACCTGAGAAGAGCTGAGCTCAAGACTTTTCTAATCACTTCCCTTGCCACATCTGCATGGAGGGATCAGAAGGGTCATGATCATGGTGACAATACTAATGGGATCAAATTAATACAATCCATTTCAGACTTTGTAATGCCACTACGCCGGTGAGGGAGTCTTGGTGCCTATATGAGTTCAGTGTGACTCTGAGCATCCTTCCTCTACAGTGCGTGCTGGACACCCTCATCTTTAGGTCAGTTCTCAAATGGAGTGCACGCTTTCCAGGTTTTATAGTCATGTATGCCATGATTTCCAAGTTCACATCTCCCTCCAAGCTCTCTTTCAAGCTCTCTTTCAGGTTAAATAAGATATAAAATACTCCAGATATAAAATATACCTGCCAGGTGAAGGCAGAAAAACCATTTGGAGCCAGTTTCTTTTCATTTTCGCCCTTAGAGTGGCCTTAAATGTGATATAAATGTGTACCCCTGCACACTGGTGGCCCCAGCCCTTTCCAAGATAGGATGCAAATGTGTGCAAAGAGCTAGGAACCTTTGGCATTTCATGACTCATACTGGGAAATCTAATCTTTGAGCCTCCAGGGCACCAAATGAGCAGCACATCATAATGGACCAGTGTGGTGCTGACTAAAAGGATTTCCCCAGCAATAGAGGAATCAAATGTCAACACTCCATGAAAGGAAGAATGTTACATATCGTCATATTGAACAACTCTCAACTTTTGTTTTTATTACATTCATTAGGAAGGGAAGCTGAAAGACAAAATTTCTACCCATTCAAAGAAATAAAGAGAAATTAAAGATAAATTTCCTGTTTTAAATGATCAGGAAAATAAATGATTACATGTCTAACTAGACTATTGACTACTAGGAATATTGGCTTAATAAAAAGTGCTACAGGGGCGCCTGGGTGGCTTAGTCGGTTAAGCATCCGACTTTCGCTTAGGTCATGATCTCCGGTTCGTGGGTTCAAGCCCCGCATCGGGCTCTGTGATGACTGCCAGCTCAGTGCCTGGAGCCTATTTCAGAGCCTGTATCTCCCTCTCTCTCTGACCCTCCCCTGCTCACGCTGTCTCTCTCTCTCTCCTGGAAATAAATAAAAATATTAAAAAAAAAAGTGCTACAAATCATTGTGTTCCTTGTGGGCCAGGAATCGACTTTCTACATGGAAAGTAGAACTTCTACAGGCCACAGAGTAGCTGTCATACATTTCACAATTTGAGTAATTTTCAAGTGTTGATTACCTATATAAAATATAGTCTCCGTATCTCAAGGATAAGGCTGTGATACCTGAATATATTTTCTATATAAACATCTTTTCTAGTTAACCATAGATTCCCATGCAGTTGTAAAAGTTAATACAGAGGGATCCCATGCACGATTTATCCAGATTCTCCCAATGGTCACATCTAGCAAATTATAGGACATTACAACCACGGTATTGGCGTTGACTCTGTCAAGATACAGAAAATTTTCATCACCACAGGGATCCCTCATGTGGCTATTTTATAGCCAAACTCATTTACCTTCTGCCCCCACACACTCCTTAACCTCGGGAATCACTAATCTGTGCTCCATTTCTCAAACTTTCTCATTTCAAAAGTGTTAATAGAAAGTGAGTCTTCTCGGGGCACCTGGGTGGCTCAGTTGGTTAAGCATCTAACTTCAGCTCAGGTCGTCATCTCACTGCCTGTGAGTTCAAGCCCCATGTCGGCTCCTGGGCTGACAGCTTAGACACTGGAGCCTGCTTCAGGGTCTGTCTCCTTCTCTCTCTCTCCCTCCCCGGTTCTCTCTCATCTCTGTCTCTCTCTCTCAAAAATAAATAAACATTAAAAAACTTAAAAAAAAATGATTCACTGTCTCCCTCTGCCTCTCTCCCCTGCTAGTATGTGCATGCATCCTCTCTTTTAATAATAATAAAATAATAATAATAATAATATTCTGTCTTCCAAAGGATTTTACACTTCTTCTTCCTCCCAAATTTCAAGTGATGATCTCATTGAGAACGTTCTTCCTCAAATATTTGCCAAACAGAATTTTAATCCAGTCCTTGAATATCACAGATTTTAAATTTGGGGTGTGTATATAAATTAAGCATATTCTCCAGTAACTGATTTTGAAGGAGAAGATGATAATGGAGGCTCTTCCCTTCCTGCATCCCAAATATCTAACAATGTTATCTTGGGACACACGGACGGATTTATTGAAGGGGACTCGAAGGCATGGATGGGTTCCTACTCTTGAGAAGTGACCCTCAGGGCATGAGTGAATACAGTGTCAGAAACAGTGTAGGTAAAGAATGTCAGAACATCCTGTATGATTCAGATAGTGGCCAAGCAACTGAGAAAACTCCTAGTTCTCAAAGTCCTTCATGTTGGAGTATCCTCTCCCTGCTGTTCTGAAGAGTGTGATGGGTTGAATTCGATTGATCCCGTTACCAATGCCTGGAATATAGATTTTAAATACTTTGTTATCCTAGAAATTGACTACTTCATTCACCTGTTACGAGAATGTGTGTGTAACGCTATCTGCTGAGATATAAGAGAATTGACAGGTTGTATGATAAAAGTCCCACTTTGTTCTTTGCTTCAAAGACACCTCCAGACGTGATGTCTGGGCTTCCGGCTAAACTTAGCATTGTACTTGTGGCACCTCCTGTTTCCCGTCTCCTCACTGCAGTGCTGTCCTCCTCCTCCTTCACAGAACACAGAGCAATGCCTTGGGGCAGTAAATTCCAGTAGACTATTCGCTCCACCTCTGATCAGGTCAGCTTCATTTGCTTATCCCAACGGTATCTCTCTTTCTTAATATAAAGATCTATTCCATAGAAGAGTTTGACAGGCAAAGAAGAGCATCACCTCCTAAAGACGTAAGCATTCCTCTTCTCCTAGTCATGTGTCATTTGTGTATTTCACAGAGGGGGTATCTGGCCTTCCTTCACCATGCCCATTGTTTTTCTGTATTTCTGTCATGGGTTTGGCATTGATTTCATGAGCATTATGTCAAGGACACAGACTCCCATTACCTCTGGCTTCCATTAGAAATGCATACTGATAGGGGCACCTGCTCAGTCGGTTGAACATCAGACTTTGGCTCAGGTCATGATCTCACGGTTCGTGAGTTCAAGCCCCTACATCCGGCTCTCTGTGGTCAGCACGGAGCCCCCTTCAGATCCTCTGTCCCCTTCTTTCTCTACCACTCACATGCTCATGCTCTCTCTCTCAAAAATGAATAAACATTAAAAATTGCATATTGATAAAATTATATGGTTATAGTAGATATTTAGAATAATTTATTCCATCATTCTTACTATTCACATGGAGATTCTGAGGGGAAATATGACTATATGTTCACTGCACATATTATATATAATATGTATATACATACATTATATATAATGTATAATGTGTGTATATGTATATATAAAATTCTCTCAAGCCAAAGTTAGGTGGTGATAAATAATGAATCAATTCTGTAGTGCTTCATATATGTCACACATTTTCTAAATGCTTTTCATATAGGGGCACCTGGGTGGCTCAGTTGGTTAAGTGTCTGACTTCAGCTCAGGTCATGATCTCACAGTTTGTGAGTTCAAGCCCTGCATTGGGCTCTGTGCTGACAGATCAGAGCCTGGACCCTGCTTTGGATTTTGGGTCTCCCTCTCTCTCTCTGCCCCTCCTCCGTTCATGTAAATAAACATTTAAAAAATTTTAAAGATTTTAAATGCTTTTCATATACTGACCTATACATTCCTTCAACAGTGCTATGATGAAGGTACTGTTACTTGTGATGTTAACTGAGACAAAAGTAGTTAACTGAGCAGATAATGTTCACCCAGCTGGTCAGGGGTGGAATCTGGGTTTAAACAAAGGCCATGTGGTTCTAGGGTACAAACTACTAAATCCTCCACGACTCTGCACTTCTATAAATAAACAGGGAGAACAGTCCTGTTGGGACTGCTTACTCGGAAGGAAGATTCTTATTTCCCCTTGTCCAAAACTTGCATCAACAAGCTTTAATGAACAATTGTTATGTAAGCGGCAGTGTTCCAGGTGCTGTGGGTCCAAAGACAAAGAAGACAGCATCTCTGCCCTTGAGGAATTTGCAGGACAGATAGAAAAGTAAACAGAAGCTCTCCGTTTAGTAGGGTAATGTGTGCTGTAAAGGAGAGGCTGGGCAGGCTCACAGAGCAGGGTGTGAGGTTAGTGCCACCGTGAGGTGAAGGGGAGATCCGCAAAAATGATTGCCTGGGAGGAATGAGTGTTTGAGGTGACCCTCAAATGCTTGAATAAGAGCAAGTCGTATAGAATTATTTTGGTTAAAATGATGATCCTAGAGATTGAAAATGTGTATGTGATGATTCACAGAATGTCAGTGAAAGCACTACTGTCACAGAGTCTCTTGTTTTTCCTTCCAGAAATAACATTATTTGCTTTAACATTCCCATGAAGATGAACAGACGTTCCGGTTATGTTTTACCCTCAAGCTGGTATCGAGGTCTCAGAAAGCATCTTACTTCTTTTCCTCCACATTTCAGCTTTCCTTGTGGGACCCAAGGCCAGGCTCACTGACCCGACTATTACCTACTTAGCTATAATAGTTATTAATGGTACTCCTCACCATGGGGTTCGTGTCTGCAGACATTTAGGGGACACGGAATATCCAAAGTGACTTCAAATGTGAAGTGACTGTCTTCCTGAACAAGGTACCGAGGGGACTCTCCATTTGTACCACCTGCCTCTTGAGTGTGCCTCAGGCCATCACCTTCATCCTCAGCACCTCCTGCTTCACCAAATTCAAACTTCAGTCTCCAAATCCCATCCTGTGTTTCTTTCTCCTCTTATGGGTCCTGAACATACCCATCTGTAGCAGCCTGCTCCTCCGTACTGTGGCCATGCCCAGTGAGACCCAGGCTAGTCTTCGGCTCCTCACTGAGCGCTGTCCCTTTTGTCCCATGAGATGCCTCCACAGGGGCTGTTTTTCATGCTGATGGCATTCAGAGAGACCTTCAGGGGTCATATGGTCCCATCAAGTGGATGCATGATCATTCTCTGACGCAGACATAAGCGGCAGCCGTAGTATCTTCACAGCAAGAGTCTCTCTCCAAGAAGCTTTCCAGAAGAAAGGACCACTCAGATGATTCTGCTGTTGGTGAGTTGTTTTGTGATCATACACTGTGTGGACTTCATAATTTCATTTTCCATGGACAGGACATGGATAAATGGCCCAATCCTAGTATATATGCAGATGCTCGTGGCCAGAGGCTGGGTAGTCCTTCGGTGCTAATCACTGCTGAAACAAATAAAAATTATCCCACAAAGCATGTGGGAGAGAAAAGGTTGGTGTTTAACAAAACAGCAATACTAATATCTTAAAGAAAAATGTTTCCACTCTCATTAGAACAAGCTTATATTTCACAGAATTATCTCTCTGAAAAAAGTGATTAAATATGGGATTATAAATTTTCTGTCATAACATGGGAATCTTAATATATATATATGGCTATAAAGCATACTGTAAATAATTTTGGCACTTTTTTGAGGATTAAGTTGTCTTCATGAAAATTATTTTTAGGAAAGATTGTTTCTTTTTCTTTTCAGGAAAATTCCCTCCACTCTTGGTTTTCATTTCTTGTATTAAAATATTCTATATTTTCACTAAAATGTACCTACATTCCTTTTCTACATTCATATTGTGTCTTAATATGCTATTGCTATATGTATCTTATTGAGCCTCAATCCATGTATGTGATTATCCTCTCTGGGAAGTTCTATGTCTTCATTGCTTCAGATACTTGTCCTTTTCCCTACTCATGATTTGTGAAGTTCCAATTCAGTGTGCATTAAACCTTATTGTTTTATTCTCTGTATCCCCTAATATTTTTCATATTTTCCATCTCTACACTCTATGAACTATACCCTGAACAGTCTCTTCAGTCCAGTATTCTAGTCTACTAATTCTCTCTTCAGGTGTGTTTAAACTGCTGTTTCACACATCCATTAATAGTGTATTATATTTAGTTTATTTATTTTTTGTTCCTAAGAGTTTTATTTTAATCTGCCTGGTAGTATTTTATAGTTATATATTTTGTTCATATTTTATTAACTTTTATATGTCCTTAAGCATTTTTAAATGTTTTATTCTACCTAATAAACAATATCTGATATCCATGCAAATATAATTCCACTTAGTTCTTGAGGGCTATTCTTAGCATTTTTAAAATTTAAATTATAGTTTTATATTTGGCAACGTGTAATTCATAGGGAAACTGAACATCTTAGTTGAGATATACTTATCCAGAGAGCATTTAAATTTTCTTCCTCCAATATATGGAAAAAAGTCTGGGGAATTTTCAGGTTCATCTGTTTAGATTTTTCTGGACTCTATACATGGGGATAAATTTGAACCCCAAGCCAACATGAAAGCAAGATTTTGTTCCCAAAAAGAAGCCAATGAAGTGGCTGAGTAATTTCATTGTTAAATTCCTTTACGAGATTCTCTTAGCTCAAATTTTTGCTAAAGATGGCAATCCTTCTGAAGCCAGGCTTCATGTAGGAGTCCTTCTTCCTCCTTTCTGCCTTATGTGGATTCGTGATATTGTCTCCTGTCTCTGCATAGCTGTTGAGATCCATGTTTCCAGGTTCAGTAAATGACTCAAGAGGAACCCCAGCTTCTCAATTTCAGGTCCCTCTTCATTTTAGCCCCCTGAGGATTTCCCATACTATTTTGTAAACTGTTCTACATTTTTTGAAAGGTTGCTTTATACATGGCTGATAAAATTTTAGGAGTGGAAAGTTCTTCTGTATTTCTAGTCTGTTAAATTACCAGAGGAACCACTACTTGCATATGAAAGAAAAACTTTTTAGACTAATTATATAATACTTTGTTAGGCCATAGTATCTCATGAAAAATATCAATTTTGTGATGTCCTTACAAATGTTCTAAAGTAAATTCCAAGGGATCTCTGTTTCCATTTTTATTTCTTAATTTGGGAAATAAGATGTTAAAGAATAATAATTATTATTATATTAAATAGAATTAACCCTATTAAAACCACCTCTCAGCCTATAAAAGAAAATAGGAGTCTATTCATATATTTGAATGTATCTTTCTCTAAATGCATTGAACCAAAAAACAAAAAACAAACAAAATAAAATTCTAAAACCAAAAAGCTTCTCCCAAATGAATTGCTATCTTGATTATTATAATTACTTCCTTGCTTTTCATTTTAAAGTTGTTGCCACATATGTATATGAATATATCATTAAGATATTTAGTTCCCTTCACAGCTTATATATGTAAATAATTCTTGATGATGTCCCAAGAGTTCATTTATGCTTTTGTTTCCCTGACTCTGGTGATGTGTCTAGTAAGAAGTTGCTCTGGCCGAGGTCAAAGAGATTGCCGCCTATGTTCTCCTCTAGGATTTTGATGGTTACCTGTCTCACATTTAGGTATTTCATCCATTTTGAACTTATTTTTTGTGTGTGGTGTAAGAAGTGGTCCAGGTTCATTTTTCTGCATGTTGCTGTCCAGTTTTCCCAGCACCATTTGTTGAAGAGACTGTCTTTTTTCTATTGGATACTTCTTTTCTGCTTTGTCAAGATTAGTTGACCCTATAGTTGTGGGTCAATTTCTGGGTTTTCTATTCTGCTCCTTTGATCTAAGTGTCTGTTTTTGTGTCAGTACCATATTGCCTTGATGACTATAGCTTCATAATATGGCTTGAAGTCTGAAATTGTGATGTCTCCAGCTTTGCTTTTCTTTCTCAAGATTGCTGTAGATAATTCTATATTCATTTTTGGTGGTTGGTTCCTCTGCTAAGTCTTCTGTTTTGAGAATATCCTTGATACATGAAGCTATAGTTCATCAGTATTTCCAGAGAATGGCATCATATGAATATAACAAAATGTCTTTATCCTATCTCCTGACCATGTGCATGTAACAAGTCTCCTCTGAATATTACTCTAGGTGTTTCCTGGTCACATATGTAATATTTTCTCTAGGGTGTATACCATTGAGAGAATTTGCTTATTCCTAAATTATGCCTGTGTTTATTTATATTAGTTTATACTAAATTGTTTTTCAAATTGTTCTAGACATTTACTTCTTGCACTTGCAGTGTGTAAGAGTTTTCATTCTAGCCAACACTATGATCAATGTTTAAAAATTTCTCCAATCTGGTGAAGAAATTGTACTTTATTTTATTTTTAACTTTGTATTTCCTTGATTAATAATGAGGACAAATATATTTTCAAATGCACATTTAAGATTCTTGTTTCTTTTTCTCTGAATAGTCTGTTCATATCTTTTGCCCATTTTCCTATTGGATTGTTTGTAGTTTTATATTAGGAGTCCATTTGGTATTCTGTATATTAATCACTTGCCAGTTACATATACTACAAATATTTTTTCCCAGCTTGCAGCTTGTTTTTTACCCTGTTCATGGTATCTTTCTCCAACTTTTAAGCTTCTTATTATATAAACCAAAATAGAAGGGATAGTCATATATTGGCTATGTACTCATTACCCTGCTTCAGAAATCATCAATTCATGACTAATCTCACTTCATTTATACCCACTACTTTCCCATCTTATGCTGAAACAAGTATCATTGATAAGTTACTTCATCAGGGGCACCGGGATGGCTCAGTCTGTTAAGTATCCAACTTTGGCTGAGGTCATGATCTCATGGTTCATGAGTTCGAGCCCTGCATCAGTCCCCACACTGGCAGTATAGATCCTGCTTGGAATTCTCGCTCTCTTCTCTCTGTCCCTCCCTTGCTCACACTTTCTCTCTCAAAATAAATAAGTAGATAAATAAATAAATAAATAGTTTACTTCATCAGTAAAAGTCAATGTTTCCATTCAATATAAGAATTTTCCCTTTTAAACATAATCACAATTATCACACCCAAAAATTTAACATTAATTAGATATATCATAAAGTATCAAATGGTCGTATTTTCCAGATTGTTGTATATATTTCCAACTTGTCTGTTTGAATCTGGCCCAGAGTAAAGCACCTACATTGTGACTGACTGATAATGCCTTTTAAAAGGGTGTCCATACATCCCTAGCAAGTAGTCTGGGACACTTTTGGTTTTCATCTTTTATTTTGTTTCCTAGCACTATCCAAAGTGACTAAAGAGTTATTTTTGTATCCTTATGAATTCATAGACTTAAACATATTTAATGTATTTTAATATATTACATTTTTCTATCCTTCCTGATGATCAAACTATCCTGTCTCTGGTATATAGAAGTCTATTTATTTTGGTTTCTGGGTCCTTTGACATGACCCTCATAGTATTTGATAGCATAGCATCCACACTTCTTTGCATAAGAAGTTCCAAGTTCATCTACTTTTCCTGCCCCAGACTTGCAGTCAGTCATTTCACCAAGAAGCCTTGGGTCCATTTAGTAAAAATGGTTTTGTACGGACCACAGTCCGGGTGCTAGAAAAATTCAATACTATTGGGTTTGTAATTTTTTCAAAGCATTCTTTATCAAAAAACAAAAAAAAATCTTCTTAAAAATACATATGAGTTTATACTAACAATTCAAATTCAAATTAGAACTAAGGGTTTTCGGAGTGCCTGGGTGGCTCAGTCAGTTAAGCGTCTGACTCTTAATTTTGGCTTAGGTCAAGATCTCACAGTCATGAGACAAAGCCCCACATCAGGCTCCAAGCTGAGTGGGGAGCCTGCTTAAGATTCTCTCTCCCTCTGCCCCTCCCCGACTCGTGTGTGTGAGCAAGTGCTCTCCCTTTCTCTCTCTCTAAAAACAAACAGACAAAGAACTAAACAAGAACTAAGGATTTTCATTATATTTTATCAATTTATATCTTTATTTCTTTCTGATATTACACCATCCTTTCTGATTTTGTTTATATTTCACATTTTCTATAATGTTTAAAAGTTGATAAAAGATACTGGGGCGCCTGGGTGGCTTAGTCGGTTAAGCGTCCGACTTTCACTTAGGTCATGATCTAGCGGTTCGTGGGTTCGAGCCCCGCGTCGGGCTCTGTGCTGACTGCCAGCTCAGAGCCTGGAGCCTGTTTCAGTCTATGACTCCCTCTCTCTCTGACCCTCCCCTGCTCACGCTGTCTCTCTCTCTCTCCGAGAAATAAATAAAAACATTAAAAAAAAATTAAAAAAAAAAACTAAAGAAAAAAGTTGATAAAAGATACCATAAACAGGGTCAAAAAACAAAAAAACAAAACAAAACAAGTTGCAAACCAGGAGAAGATATTTGTAGGACATATAATTGACCAAGAATTAATACGTCTCAAAATTTCCAAAATTCCTAGTTCTCGAAGGCACAAACATCATTTCTCATTTGCATTATCCTACATCACAATCTTGCCATTTACAGTATGACTAGTTACATCATGAAGTCAGAAAGGCAAGGAAGGGATTTTCTACCTTTCTGGTTCCACCATGAGAATCCAAGAGCTGCTCTTGGCTGTAGCCAGTCTACTCCTGTCTGAGGAGCTCTGAGCTGTGTCACCCTCCTTTGGATTATTTCTCTGAGCTACATGCCTTGATATTGTAATTTGTAGAACCTGATAATTCATCTGTTTCCTTGCATTTCTTCCTTAATTCCTGACTCATTCTAAATATATGTCTTTCTCAACCTTTCATATTATTTTACTTCTGTATGTATTCATCTAAAAATATTCTTGGGGTGCCTGGGTGGCTCAGTTGGTTAAGCATCTGACTCTCAATCTCAGCTCAAGTCTCAGGGTTGTGAGTTCGAGCCCAGTATGTGCTCCATGCTGGGTGAATGTGGAGCCTACTTAAAACTATATACTGTATATATATTCTTGAGCCCTTAATATGACCCAGCTATTTCCAAGGCTTTCAAAGGTAAATGTTTTCATTTTTATTTTTTAACAGCTTTATTGGGGTATAATTAATATACAAAAGCCACATGTATTTAATGGGTTTGAACATATGCAGGCCCCTGTAGAGACAGGATTAATTTGTGAACAAAACATATGCAGTCACTGGCCTCATAAAGCTCACAGCCTAACAGAGGAGCCAGACATTAATAAAATATTCACACAAATAAATATAAAAGATAAATTTGAATGCCATGAAGTACAGATGCAATGTTTAAAGGACAGAGTATGTCAAAGGTATTATAGGAATTTTGAGCTATGGCCTATGAAGATTAGAAATATGTGTAGAAGTGTAGAATGAACATTCCAGAAAGCACGTTGCTCATGTAGCTAGACACAGCACCTAGAAATAGATGATTTGAAGAGGGGACCATAGGTGGTGTCATTTTGTAGGAATTAAAAGTGAGTCAGAGACTAGAGTAGGTACCTACAGGTGAAAGGCATCTCAGCTACTCACTGAAAAATGATCCTTCTCCATTTCTCACACCATGTAATTCTGCAGAGTTGACTCGACCAATGGATTCATGACGAATATCATCTGTAAATAGGTCAAAGCCAGAAAGTCAATCTCATCTACACTGACCTATTGGTAGATAACCATGTGAACCATGACAAGCCTATCAGGGAAATGAGAACTTTGTGTTCAGTTCTGAAAAAGACATTATTTCTTCTTTCATCCAGACGTACCTCTAACAAGGGTGTAGGAATTGTACCAGCTGCCCCGATCTGAAGCCTGATTCTCAAGCCAATACAGAGGCACCAAGACCTCCAAACCCACCAAGAAAAAACAGGAAACAAAAATTCTGCAAGTGGATTCTATATGTAGTCATGAAAGGGGCCTACCTTTTGCCTCAGGTTCCCAGATCTGTGCACTCCAGCTTTGAGGTAAGCAGCTCCGTTTATTGAAGATACAACACTGTGTGTGGCAGCATCCCAAACCCATAAGGTTTGGATGTTCACAAATGGTTGTGCTGGGAGAAGATCTGTGGGCAGGGAAGTCAAATCCATGCTCAGATCATGTCTACCCCAGTGAATGAGGTAGCACCTTCCCTCCCCTCTCCCATGATAGGAGAGGTCCAATACAGTCAGCCTGTCACCATGGAATATTTTCATATCAAAGACCCAATGTCAACCTCTACTGCTGGAAGGTTGGGCGCACTGCAGAGGTGGTAGCCAGATCAGCCTTGGTGAGCAGAATGTCCTGATGTTTACTCCACACAGAGCCGTCTCTCCTGCCATAGCCATTCTGTGCCTGGTCACAGTGAATATGGAGGAGGCTGGGCAAGAAGCTGAGTAACATCCACAGGATTATGATTATGGAGAATTCCCCCTGATGTAGCTGCGTCTGCTGGGCATTTGCGTGATGATGACTGTCTTCATAGTCTGCCTACCCCGTGAGATTGATCCTCATACCACCGCCCCAACTCCACCACCGCAACCTACTAGCCAACAACTTTTCAAGTCTGTTTTTTCCAAGGCCTTGATCAGCAGAGGCAAATTCTTGGCCACTGCCCACGAATCACTGTAGATCTGTATCTCAGGCCACCTCTCCTTCACACAAGGTGTCCAATAAGATGTCCCACACAAGTTCTGTCCACTAGGGGTGTTTCTTTTCAGTACTCTTGTTTCAGAGACCATCCAACTGACCACTGCAGCTGGTGCTGGCAAATCCTGGAGATTGGTCTATAAATCAAGTCCTGAATTTTTTTTCGTTTACTCTTGGCTGGTCATAGGGAAACTTCCCCCATGAGGCTGTAGGTGTGAACTGAGGGAGAGAAGGTAAAGGAGTAGGAGAGGGAACCATGATTATCTGAGCTCCCAGTCCATGAACTTCACTTGTATGTTTCAGAACTGCTTTGGCCCAAACTTTTATATGTCAAATCAACTTATACTTATTTCATATGCAATTTTGTGATTCACTGAATCACATTATACCTAATTCATAAGAAGTTCAGTTTACTTGTTCCATGACCAGGGATCTAGTCTCTTGCAGTGTTCATAGAAAGCAGAAACAACTTTTATTTTTTCAATTTTATTGTTAATTTATTTTTTAAGTGATCTCCACACCCAGTGTGGGGCTTGAATTCACAACCCCGAGATCAAGAGTCACACACTCCACCAACTAAGCCAGCCAGGCACTTGCAGGAGCAACTTTTAAAGTGGAAAGTAGTGGACAGCAGAAAAGGAGAAAGGTGGGGTGCCTGGGTGGCTCAGTTGGTTAAGTATCTGACTGTAGCTCAGGTCATGATCTCATGGTTTGTGAGTTCAAGCCCTGCATGCTGACAGCTCAGAGCCTGGAGCCTGCTTCAGATTCTATATCTCCCTCTCTTTCTCTGCCCTCCCCCTGCTCATACTCTGTTTCTCTATCTCAAAAAAAAAATATATATATATATATATATAGGAAATATTAAAAAAGAAAGAAAGAAAAGGAGAAAGGCATAATCTTACTCCATATGGTCAGCACGGACTCTCCTGTACATTTTACCAGTGGACACAGCACTTGTCTGTGACAGGCACCCCTGATATGCTGGGGCTGTACTGGGGCATAAGGACCAAGAACCAGGGCAGTTCGCTCCTTTTGCAGAGACCTTTCTTACTTTGAGTTCCATTCCAAACTGGGAGCCTTATGGATTACCTAGTAAGTGGATGAGCACTGCATGTCCCCAAGTGAAACATGTTGCCTCCAAATCCTGAGACGCTCGCCCTAACATCTCTTCCCTTCTGGATAGTAAAAAATGCAGCACCTTATCTCTCGCTTTCCCATGGCCTCCCCACATGCTCCAGAATGTTGGACTCCTAGGCACTCCCAACTATTTGACAGTGCTGCTGAACTTAAATTTATCTCCCACTGTCAGGAAAACTTGCTTGTCTTAATAAGACGGTAATCTAGAGTGCTTCCTATTGCCCGATCACCAGATCCCATTAGCAGGGCGTCGTGAACCAACATGATGATCTGGAGCATTTAAGGATGAACAGCCTCCCTCAGACTTTGTTACAATAGACAGGAGGGGTGGGCATAGCACCAGGGCAGGATAGTAAAGGTAATTGTGTCTTTGCCATCTAAATGCAAACTTTTCTTGTTTTGTCACCAGTGGGAGTGGAAAATAAAGCACATGCCTGGGTCCAACCCCCATGTGTCCCGCACTGCAGTCGTCTCAGCTCCACTGGCTGTCACCTGTGCGTGAGCCCCAGGTACCTAGAATCATAGCTACAGTAACTGTCAGTCATTCTCCATCACCCACTGTCAAGCAGTCCCCAACAAGCAGCTTAGTGGCTCACAAGGCCACCGGGATCACTTATGCAGGTGCAAGGCTGGCTTGTCATACTTCCACAGAATAAGCAGAAAGGATGCGACGAGCCCAAAGGGATTCAGAGAGGATGTGCTTGTTGTCAGGTCCCCATGCACCTGGTCCCATGGGACGGCAAGGAAATGGAGGGCCACATGACAAATAGCACAAGTGGTCACTTGCTCTGCCATCCGAGGGCCAACCCTAAATCCTGCCAAGTAATGTTCAGATTTCGCAGATATTGGGAACCTGTTTCTGACTAAATGAGTTTTTCTTCTTGTTGAAAAAATGCTGTTTAGATTTTTAAATTTTCAACAAGCCTCTGTAAGTACTAAGATTTCATATTATATGTAGATGTGCAAATATTCTTGTGCTTTTCCCCCCTAAGAGTTTTACCTGTGTATAGAATCTACTGGGAGCTACCAATTACCATGATCTCTCTGCATTTTGAAGGCATTTACTCATGTTATTACTCCTCCGTTTTGCTGATGAGAGATCTACTGTCATTTTTATTAATTTTTTTGAAAAATTGTCTGTTTCCCTGGTAGATATTTAAGATTTTTTTTTCTTTATCCTTGATTTATCAGTAGTTTCTCTACTTGTGTGCAACTTCTACCTGAGGGCAAAGTCTTTCTGCGTCTCTGGATATTTCTCCCAATTATTTTTACTCTCGTTTATATCTATGTTAGATTTATTTTGGAATTGGCTAATTTATTTTCAGTATTTAATAGTTGTTCTTAAAAAAATCTCTGTATATAACTGTGCTCTCTTCTGGTAGAAGCTTTCCAAGCCCCGTAAATTGTGTGATTTTGCAAAGTTTCCATTATGTGGCCACAATTGATTAAATCACTGGGTGCTGGAGATGAAACTAGTTTAAACTTGAACTCAGCTTTTTGAAGAATTTTTCCTCTCAATGATCTTCTTCTATTTCTAAGTTTTCTATTTTTTTCATATCTACTTGTATTTATTTCTGCTTTTTAAAAAAGTTTTAATCTAAATTCCTGTTAGTTAACATACAGTGTAATATCAGTGTGTAATATAGTGATTCAACAATTCTATGCATCACTTCGTACTCATCATAAGTGTACTCTTAATCCCTTCACCTGTTTCATTCCTCCCCCTCCCCTGCCCCCCACTTCCCTTCTGGCAACCACCAATGTGGTCTCCATAGTTAAGAGTCTTTCTTGGTTTGCTTATAACAGCAGTATCTACAATAGCCAATATATAGATTTCTTAGTTTATTTATTTATTTTGAAAGAGAAAGCATGAGCAGGGGAGGGGCAGAAAGAGAGTGAGACTCTGAAGCCGGCCCCCCACTGCCAGAGAGGAGCCTGATGCGGGACTCAAACTCACAAACTGTGAGATCATGACCTGAGCTTGTCAGACTATTAACTGACTGAGCCACCCAGATGTCCCTACAGTAGCAAACAGCCCAAGTGTCCATCAACTGATGAATGGATAAAGATATGGTATATAGACATAATGGAGTATTACTCTGCTGAGTTTCTTCCCCCACCTGGGAAAAACATTTTTTTTTAAGTTTTACTGACATATAACTGATACACTTTGAACTATTTAAAGCATGCAATTGGATGAGCATGCAATGAGTATGCACCCATGAAAACCATCACCATAATTAAAATAATATATCATGATCCGCAAAATCTCCTGAATTACTTCTTCCCTCCTGATCCAGCCCCATCCCCAGGCAACCACTGATCTATTTTCTATCATGTTCACACTTTGTAGAGTTTTTATAAAAATGGGACCACACAGAATGTAGTTTTTATCTGGTTTCCTTAATTAAGATTCACTCATATTGTATCAATGTTTCATTTCTTTTTATTGCTGAGTACTTCATTGTATAGAATACACCATGATTTGTTTAACCATTCACCTGTTAATGGACTTTTTCATGGTTTCCACTTTTCTGTTTTTACAAATAAACCTACCATTAACACACATGCATGCATTTTGATGTGGATATATGCCTTTATTTCTCTTGGATAAATAGGTAGGCATGAAATCCCTGGGTCATGTAGTGGGTGTATGTTTAACTTTCTGAAAACTGCCAAACTTTTTTCCAAAATGGTTGTACCATTTTGTATTTCTACCATTTGTACCTGATCCCTTTTTCCCTGTAATTGAGATCTCAGTTTTTAAAAACACTGAGGTGAAATTCACAGAACATACAGTTGTTTCAAAGTGTACAACTTGGTGTTTAGTGCAATCACCCCATTGTGCAACCAGAACTTTTCCATCACCCCCAAATATCCTGTACCCATGAAGTAATCACTCCCATTTCCTCCTACTCCTTGGCAACCACTAATCTACTTTCTACTGCTTTGGATTTGGCTATTCTAGAAATTTCATATAAATGGAATCGCACAATAAGTGACCTTTTGTGTCTGGCTTCTTTCACTTAGCATGTTGTTCAAGTTTGTCCAGCCTAGTATCCTTCACGCCTTATGGCTGAACGTAGCCCATTGCATGTACATACCACCATTTGCTTATCCATTCATCCACTGATGGATATTTAGGTGGTTTCCACCTTTATGTTACTGTAAAGAGTGCTGCTATGAACACAAATGAACAGGTGACTAAATACCTGTTTCCAATTTGGGGGCATATACCTGAGAATGGAATTGTGGGGTCATATGCTCATTCTATGTTTAACTTTTTGAGGAAACTCCAAGGTTCTGGTGTTTCCATATGCTTATCAACACTTTTCTTTTTTTAGTCATAGCCATCCTAACAGGTATGAGGTAATAACTCATGGTGGTCTTGATTTGCATTTCCCCAATGACCAATGCTGTTGAATGCCTTTTCATGTTGGCCATTTGCATATCTTCTTTAGAGAAATATCTGCAGGGCCATTTGTGTGGGACAGTAATTCTCTGGCTATGACTTGAGGTAATGAGATGTGCTTAAACCACTCTCAGCCTTTTTCATTTTTTGTATGGAAGATTTCAAACATATATGAAATTAGAGTGATTCAATTAATAGTTCATTAGAAGTGGAAGCACTGACAATGTCTGTTTGTTTGTTCCTTTTTTATAAGGTTAGGTGCCTGGTTGGAGCTTTGATTGCCTAAGCATCCACTTCAAAGATGGTGATCTCCTCTGATGGCTGGTGTAGTGCCAGTCACACCACAAAGAGCCAGGCTGTCCTCCCTTCTGTCCCAGGCATCACAAAGTAACAAAACACAGAATGCACTGTGTGTGTAGGTACTTGGTGCAAATCACTGTGATCGTGAGTTGCCGCTTCCATCTTGCTCTCCCGCTTCCTCTGATGGAAGCCACCTGCCATGTTATGAGCTCACCTCAGCAGAGGCCTATGTGACCAGGAACTGAGGGAGGATTCTGGCCAACAGGCAGTGAGGAACTGAGGCCCTCAGCCCAACAACCCACAAGGAACTGAATTCGTCCCCAAACCACCTGAGTGATTTTGGAAGGTCTGTCAGGCCCTGATATGGTCACAGCCCTGGCTGACACCTTGATCACAGCCTTGTTAAGACTCCCAGCCCCAGGCCCCAGGTAAGCTGTGCCCAGACCCCTGACCAACAGAAACTATTAGTTAATAAATGTTTGTTTCAAGCTGCTGAGTTTTAAGGTAACTTTTTCCACGGCAATAGACGACTAAGACACCTGGGACAAACAAGACCTTACTACATAATGGCCTGGAATTTGTCCTACAGTTGTCTTTGACTAGTTACTTAACTTGCAAGGGCAGCAGCTCCTTACCTTCAACAAGGGAACAGCCTTCCCTACCTCACATGTTAACTGCAGAATCTGTGTGAAGGATCTGCTCACTGACAAACATAGCCGGCTTGCTATGAATTCAACACAGAAAATTTTAACAGACTCCAGCTGGAGGAGTTTCAATGAACTTCCAAGGAGTTTCAGTCTTCAAGGAGTTTCAATGAACTTTTCATATCTGTATTTCCTTACATCAAAAACATTTTTAGTTAGTAAAAACAAAGGACACATTCAACACCAGGTAAAAATCATGTTTTCTTTTTAATTGACTACTTACTTCACACCATTTCTTCCCTTGGCTGCTACTTTGGTAACAATTAGGTCCCCACCTCTCAAGAACATTGCATTGAACAGGCTGACACAGAGCCAGTGTGAAAACAGGGCCCAAACCAGGGCTTATGGAAGAACAACAACAGCAAAACCAGCCTTTCTCTTCACTTAGAAAGGGATTGTGAATCAGAGGGTCCAAAGCTCCAGTTTCCAAACACGGGAAATCTGGAGCTCAAAATGAAAATGGAAACCAAAATGCATCAGTAATGAAATATAGTACCTCCTCATATACTCAAGGTCAAGGTGGTTCATGAGAAATAACTATCTGATCATCTGGCCTTGTATTGGGAATGGCCCCACTCCAGCATTTTTAAAGGAAGATGGTTTTGTTTCTATTTCACTTCCCACAGGGGTATAAAATCTAAAAGGGAATATAATCAATCAGAATAAATCGGCTCACACACAAGACACTCCCAGATAATGATTTTTAGTTGCTGAGCATAGTCAGCACATTATTTCAAAGAGCAAAATTCAGGATAATCTGAGACTTCAAAAGTGACAGCTACATTTGCTGATAGGTTTATGTGAGACACACGTACATTTTTTCCAGTGTATATGTCAAAGGACCAAGACCCCTGATCATCAAAATAAGTTATTTTGTACGTTATAGTGCACAGAACAACAGAGGGAGAGACACTTTCTCAGAGAATGACCAAAAGGCATCTTACGAAGGTTCATATCACTCTGAAGGAGGACTGGAGCCCAGCACCTTGTGGCTTTCATTAGCTTGACCCCTCTTCTTCTTTGGTTGCAGTGGCCTCAGTGGGAGTTGTCTCTTCTAAGCGTTCTGCTGGCTTCTTCTCTTCTTCTTCCTCATCCTCCTGGGGATAGAGGTCGGGGTATTTCTGCATGCATTCCTGCATGGCCCGGAACTGGTCTACACAGTCTGACCCCTTGACATCCTCTGTGCTATAATGGAAGCAGGAAAAGGCCGACTTGAACTGTTCCCCACAGGGGCCACTGGCCATTCCCCCAAGGCACGGGCAGTTCCAGTTAATGTCTCCATTTGGCAGGATCAATCCTAGAACAGGAAGATGAGCAAGGACAATGTGAGACAGACTCTCTACGGTTTCTCAAAAAGTAAAATCAAGTGCAGTCTTTGAAAGCTACTCAGGAGGTCAGGACAGTAGAAACTGTTGCCTGCTAGGCCCTTGTCTGTGGACCTACCTCTCCATCTGGATTGGGTTCAAACGCAGCATCAGCTGGAGAGAAGCCACCGTCGGCAGCTTTCTCCATGCACAGCACTGATCTGTATTCTAAGTCGCCTCCCAGTGTGATGGCTGTGGCTGTGCTCCGAGAACTAAAAATTGGAAACCATTTAATCCAAAGTAGAAGCCATCATCGAGTTGGTTAGCGAGAAGCTTTTTCAAAGCCCCAACACCTTAAGAAGCTGAGGTATTGATCTCTTTCTTCTGCTCTCTGGTCCCCTTACATTCAAATTCTTAAGGGCCCTAGAATTTTTGGAACGTAAGTGAGCGCTGGCTTCAACTTAACATTCCCACTGCATTAGCATCCTAACAAGAGAGTCAGCCTGTCCTTTGAAGCCAGGCACTGACTTCTGTCTAACTATGAAAGTCCCAGATGGCATCTACCTCCAACAGACGTCAGTTTCATTTACATTGAAAATCTGTTGTCTCGTTCCTGCACCGTCATTAATGATCTCAGCTAGATCTTCTGGACAACTTGCTGCAGCTTCTAAATGAGCACTAGCTGCCTCACCTTGCACTTATGTCATGGAGATGGCTTTTTTCCTTAAACATCATGAACCAACCTTAGCTAGGTTCCTACTCTTCTGCAGTTTTCTCACCTTGCCCAGCCTTCACAGAATGGAAGAGAGTCAGGACCTCGTTCTCGACTAGGCTTTGGCTTAATGGCTGGTGTGATCTATCCAGACCACTAAAACTTTCTTCATATCAGCAAAAAGGCTGTTAGCTTTTTTACCACTTGTGTTCACTGGAGTAGCACTTTTCATTTCCTTTAAGAGCTTTTCCTTTGCATTCACAACTTGGCTAACTGTTTGGTTTAAGAAACCTAGTTTTCAGCCTATCTTGGCTCTTGACATGCCTTCCTCACTAACTCAATCATTTTCTAATTTTTGATGTGACCTGAGAGACTGCACAACTAGAGGCTATAGTCGGATCATTACCTGGCCTGTTTTCATACTGTCTCGCCAGGGAATGGGGAGACAGATCCACCGACAGGGAGAGGAGGAGGAGCCAGCTGGTGGAGCGGTCACAACACACACAACACTTATCGGTTAAATTTCCTGTCTTACGTGGACATGGTTCATGGCACCCCAGAAAATTACAATAGTAGCATCAAAGATCACTGATCACAGAATCACCCTAACAAATATAAT
Source organism: Hyaena hyaena (assembly GCF_003009895.1). Lineage (NCBI taxonomy): Eukaryota > Metazoa > Chordata > Mammalia > Carnivora > Hyaenidae > Hyaena > Hyaena hyaena. The sequence goes on from NW_024081135.1 coordinate 1,041,111, forward strand.
AACGAAAAAGTTTGAACTATTTGCTAAAATTACCAAAATGTGACACGGAGACATGAAGTGAGCAAATGCTGTGGAAGAAATGGCACCAAAAGACATGCTTGAAGCAAGGTCTCCACAAACCTTCAATTTGTGAAAAACGCACTATCTACAAAGCACGATAAAATAAGGGGCCTATATTCAAATGCTGCCTCTGAAGGCTCAAAACTGGGAAACCTGCACAACCAGCTTCCAAACAAGACACTGTAATAGTAACATTTAAAAATAAGAGCCCAGCTCTGCAGGAGTCTTCATCTGATGATTCACTAATTTGGACCTAAAGAGAGGCAGAGTCCTGGAACTGACATGTGACTTATTTTCTTTTTAAGAGTGCTGATTCAAGATTATTCCCATAGCTGCCATTCTCAGACTGTGAACACTGGAGAGCATCTGTCCCTCCCAGCATCCCCGGCAGGGTACTGGACACACAGCCTCAGCTCTACTCTACTCTAACCCCCAGGAGCAGCAAGGGTAACACGTCAGGTGTCCCACCCAAGAACTTACACTTCAGTCAGCGTCTGAAAAATTCCCATCAGGAGCCCAAACTCCGCAGGCTGCTGTCGCAAGCTTTTCAACCGTGTTTATCACTAGTCAGCACTGGGAGCTTTGTTAGTTAGCATCACAGGTGTCAGACACGGCTTTAGGTTGGCACACTGAGGACTATTTACGATATGACTGTCAGCCTTACATACGCTGGGCAAGTTCCAGTGAGCCCAGCAGTCTAAAGCCTTCAGAGTGGCACCCAAGGGCCAAATGACCAAATGACCAAATGACCATTAACTAAACTGTGTGCAATGGTTCTGACTAGGTAAGCTGGACCCTGCTGCTGGAAGGCTGTACCTCTATCTCGAGTGAGCTTTCTGGGAAAGGTGCTTCCTGGAGCATGTACAAGGAGAGAGCAGACCTCGCCACCTTGTGGATCAAGGTGTTGGGACTCTTACACGCTTGCTTGCGTATAGTCTGCAGAGGCGGCATAGTTCAGTCTGGCAGCCCGACTGAGCGGGAAGGTCCATCACCATGACCTGCCCTCAACGGTGGAATCCATGACTGCCCGCACCCCTGCCTAAAACTTTGTCATCCGGACACATCTAGCCAGCGTTAGTCGGCGTAAAACCTCAAAAGAAAAAGAGGCAGAAGGCTTCAGGAGAGACTCGGGCTCTGGCCTAATAGCCAGGGATGTGCATCAGCACGAGGGCTAGACAGCACTCAGCACAGCCTCTCGTACCTCTGACGAGGTGCCTCACTGTCCCAGGAGACAGTCATCGGCTCAGAGGGGCACCCGAACACTCAAGCTTGGCCAGGACAAAATGGGAAAGGAATTGTGAACACTTCCCCCAGGGAGGGTCTGTGGTCCCCGGGAGGCCCGTGTCACTCACCGTGCTCCTCGTATGGGTCGTTGGGGTCATCAGCCACCAGCTCTGCATTGCTTGGAGTTTCATGGTCTTCTTTGGTCACAAATATGATTCGATCCTTCCCTAGCATTGGGAGAACAGAGGAAAAAATGCTTCACTCGAGAGCAGCCACACAGCCCCAAACCCAAGGAAGCCAAACAAACCATGTTTTAAGGCTTCCCATGCAAAACCCCAAAGCAAAGCATGACCATCCAAATGCCCTCCCTGGGCTGCATCACTGAGTCTGTACGACAGTCTAGCAGCCACTGCTACTGAGTGCCCACAACTGAAACAAAAACTCCACCAAGGTTACGGGTGAGGAAGGTGAGGAAGAAGATGCCATACGCACCCTCCGGGCAGGAGACGAAATGCCCGATCCAACCAAATGCACACTGCTTTTCCTCCCCAGATCTGCTGATCATTCAGTGGTGCAACAACTCCTTTCTTCCCATCAAGAAAGGAGCAGTCCCTTCTCAGATCTTCTGTGGCACTCTGACTGTCCCCGTTATGTCCCATCCACCTAGGATGCCCTCATCAATCTGCTAGGTCTCCCCACTTCCCCAGGCCCGGTGGGAGCCACAAGCTCTAGTGGAATGAAGAGACTCACTAGGGCCACCTCACCTAATCCCATTAGGGCTCGAATGAATGTGGGTGGGGAAGGGGTGGAAGGGACAGGAAAAGGCTTGCTTCTAGCCCCACAGTGTTCAGAATGCAGACAAAGTCTAAGGAGACCGAAAATTTGACAAGAGGAGAGGGCAGTGATGTGGGTGCTCGGCCAGCAGCCCACTGGCTGATGTGTCCACTTAAGGGTGTCCAAGAAGACTCCTTGTGGGAAAATATCCTGGTCACCTACCTCTGAAAGGCTGGAGACACAGGTGATCTGAGAGTGACCACAGTCAAGACAACCTCTAGCCTCTTCGCCCCTAACTGTGGCCAGAAAGAAGGGGTCATGATGGTGGGGAACACTGCGGCAGTTCCCCACAGCCCACGAGGCCTGGGGCGATGCCCCAGCAATGGGGAGGAGAAGCCATCTCCCGAAGTGCTGATGTTATCCACTTCTGTGATAACACTGTCAACAATTTGCAGTGTTATTTTTCAGAACAATCACCCAAACTACACATAGCAGACTGGGTCAGGACTGAGGCCTCACAGGGACCGGCATCAGGAAGCCAGCTCTTCATGTGAACAGGGCCTTGGTCAGGCCAGAGCCCCTGGCCCTACGTGCCTGGCTTGCCAGAGGGTCCTGAACTTTCAGACTCATGGGAGCCAAAGGCATGCTCTAGGAGGGGCTTCTCCTCAAGGGATGCTGGGTAAGCATAGAAAAGGGAATCAGCATCGACTGAACCAGGATGGGTGTGACCCAGGGCTTTTTATACAGCAGAAAACCCAGCCTAGAGCAGATACTCAAAACCATCCAGCTGGAATGGGCAGGCAGGCCCCTCAGCTGCCCGCCCCCCTCCCAGCTCTCCCCTGTACCTTCCAGCTGCCAATACTACCTCACCTCCCTAAAAACCCCTGGCCATCAGCTAACCACACAGGTGTCTGCCCGATAGTCCTGGTGTGCGTAGGAGCACCTTGTCTTCAGCACTCCACGCATGTGTGATCAGTGTGCCCTGCAGTCCCTGTTGTTGGCAGACTGGGGCCGGCCCCTGTCTGGGTCCTGTGCATCAGCTCCCTCTTGCCATCCCGTCAGCACTGTGACAGGAGGCAGCGGGAGCCTAAGGCTCTGGGAAGTGATGTACCCGGGCTCACACACAACTGGAATTTGAACCCAGCTCTGAGTGTCTCCAAAGACCGCGCTGTGGAGATCCTTTGCACAGACCCACACTGCCCCCATCCCCAACACACACAAGAATACAAACAACAGCCAAACTGAGTACTCGGTATGACCTGGACACTGTCCCGAGAGCTCTGTGTGCTTTGGGCAGGAATAACTGTTTTGTACAGTAAATACCGATTCAATTCCTGCTCCAAGAATCAAAAACATGTTTTCTGAGTACATTAACAGGAACTTTCTTCTAAGCTACCAGGTACCCACTTGCTGAAGGGCAAGGACAAATTCAACAACCCTAGTGACTCCCCATTCTGATGCATGAAATATGGGAAGGGGACGGGAGGTGCCTGGCATTTAAGGAGACTTCAGGTCCCACCCAAACGGGGCACTGGACAGGGCCTCGGTCAGTGGCCTGAAGGGTGAGCTACAATGGGGGCAGAGGCTGGGCCTGCAGAAATGTGGCTCTCTGAGAGCTGCTGGCACTTTCTCTGATTATTTCAGTTGTTTTCTCCTTACATTTAGGCTTGCTAAGAGAAGCCAAGGAACAAGGTTTGGGCCCACATTGAGCTTGAGTATTTAAGGAATATGCTTGGGGAAGGTTATTTGGGCTAAAATCAGAGCAACACCTCCAGTGAGGACAGTTCAGGGGACAGAGTCCCGTGCTTCCCCAGGGTCCCTCACATGGGGTAACGAACAGTAAGGACGGCCGAGCCTTGGCACGCATGGGGTCCGGACCTCCAGCCCACCTGAGGTTTCTGCTCTCATGCTTGTTAAACTGTAGCTGTCCCTACACAGGCTGAACTGCGGTCCTGTCCCTGACAGTGAACTTCTGGGTTGGAGCCCTCAACATGTCTACCAGGCCAAGGCCACACAGCTGGGAAGTGTGCAAGATGGTCAGGGCCTCTCTGCCTGCTATTCTCACCAGAGCACAGCAGAGACCCTCTGGGTCCTTCACTGAGTGAGGTTTGGTTCCCTAGAATTTGTCCTTGCCCTTCAGCAGGTGGGTACCCAGTCACCTAGAAGAAAGTTCCTGTTTATGCACTCAGCAAACACATGAGCAAAATTAGCTTCCTCTGGACCATCTTGCAGATTCCAAGTGCCTTGAAAGAAAAGTACTGGATCTTGCTGCTCCTTGCCTCTTCCCCTAGTCTCTTTACTTAGTGGATTTTTATTTAGATGTTTTAAATTAAATTTCGTGATACCTTTAGTTGAATTTGGTGGCTGAACCTAAGTCTTAGAGGCTTCATGGACAGAGATGAAGTGCTGGGGTGGGGGTGGGGGGATGGTCCTGCTGAGCTCTGTCCAGCAGACAGTGTAAGGATTCTGAGCCTCACTGAGTGGCACTTTTCCTACCCTGATGGGTGTCTTGGTCCGCTCAGGCTGCTCTAACAAAATACTACCACCGAGGTAGTTCACAAATAACACAGGAGAGCTGGTCCCCTGGGCGATCCGACTGCTTTCTGGGCAGGGACATTTCTTTGCATCCCCAGTCCTGGTATCCAGATGAGGCTCCTTTTGTTGCGTGGACTGTTGTAAGGGCTGGAAACCATGCGTGGAAGGAAGAGAAGCATAGCTCTGAGCCTGAGACAGAAGCCCAGCTTCGGAAGGTCTGGCCAAGTGGCATCAATATCACATTGTTTTAGGACTGGGGTTCAAATCTGGGCTTAAGCACCTAACAGCTGTGATCTAGGCACATTCTCGAGGCCTAAGGAAACAGGTCCCCCAGCAGCTCAGCCTGTCGTCTTCCTGTGGTCGGGGCAAGAGTCCCAGGACTTTACTTAAACAAAAGGGGTGAAATGAGTTTCTGCTCTCACCTGAAATCCCACTCAAAAGACAGTAATTTTTAAAACAGCATCAAATGACAAGGATAAAATGGCCAAGAAAAGAGACCATCACAGGCCAGAGAGATCAGTAGAGTTCTGGAAGTGGGAAAGCTGACAGAGAAGTGGTCTCTGACGTCACAGGAAGCTGACCCCAAAGTCACAAGAAGGGAAGGGGCACCTGGATGGCTCAGTCAGTTAAGCGTCTGACTCTTGGTTTCAGCTTGGGTCATGGTCTTGCAGTTTCGCAGGTTTGAGCCCCACATTGGGCATCAGACTCTGCGCTGACGTTGCAGGGCCTGGTTGGGATTCTGTCTCCCTCTCTCTCTGTCCTGCCCCTACGTGTGCTGTCTCCGCCTCTGTCAAAATAAGTAAATTTGGGAGAAAAAAACCAAAGTCAGAAGAAGGGAAAGTCGGTTAGAAGAAAGTCTGTTCCCACTCCAGGACCCCAGTAAAGGCAGGAATTGGGGGTCCCAGGACCCACTCTGGAAAACAGGACTTAAGGGTGAGGTTGAGGACAGAAAGCCTGATTGAGCAGCTGGATACCAAGACACCCCCAATTCAGTAGTTTTACTCTCTGAACGGCCATCCTGGACTCCTTTCTCTCAAGCTCCATCATTAAATCTGATTGGCTCTACCTTCAAATACATCCAGAAAGATCTGCAATCCGTCACCGCCAAGACCCCATCTCCCACCACTGGCTCCCTCCACTACCGTACCTCCTTGCCTTTACTGGACGTGCTGGGTGCACACCTACCTCTGGCCTGTGCATAGGCTGCTCTCACCTCTGGGAGCACTTTCCAGATACCCTTATAGCCACCTCTCCCTGCCTTTACACCTCCTCCTTCTGCTCAGAGGCTGCCTTCCCTGACCACCTCCCCCCACCCCCCAGCCTGCCTTCTTTTTCTCCAAAGTGCTTTTCCTCACCGACCATAACACCTGTCTCCCCTGCTGAAATATCAGCTCTTCTGGAGCAGGGATTTGGGTATCCCATCCACTGCAGTATTCCCAGAGCCTAGAACGGTATCCAGAATGTGGCGGGTAATCAGTACTTGTTGAGCACGACATGAGTGGAGAAACCAGACACTGAAGACCCCAGCCTCACCACAGGGCACGAAGACAGAATGGTTGTCACCATTAACCATTACAATTAACCAGATTACAAAACCAAAACCCCAGGATGGGCGGTCTCATTCCCCCCAGAACGGGCACACACAAACACAGGACCCTTACACATCAGAATCTCAACCCAGAAGGAGCGCCCACCTCTTCTGGCACACCACAAATCAGACTGTCACCTGTGATCACCACCACGTGCTCGGAGCCTGGTACACCATAGGTGCCCGATAAACGTTTGTTGAGGAATAGGAGAGGGCAGGCGGCATTTGAAAAGGAGGGAACTAAAGAAAGGAACCTCATGGCACTGGTGCAGAAAAGTGTGGGTGGTCTGAGGCCTGGGAGCAGGGCTGAGTCCAGGCTGTGGAATACCTCGAATGTGAGTGGTAGGTGGACCCCTGAGTAAATTCGCATCAGCACGTGACTCACTCAGAGCACAGAACGGGGAGCCAGCCCAGCCTGGGAAGAGCTGGAGAAGAGATGTACCCGACAAAGGAACCACCAAAAGGCCAGTTTGGCTCAGCAGTGACGGGGTAGATAGAAATCAGTCTGGAACCAGAGGGGGCCAGGGCTTTCAACTCTCGTCCCCAAACTAAGAGAGAGAGATCTTCGACCCAAGAAAAGATGTGGACCCATGCTTTGGTGGGGGATGGAAACCTCCTTTCCTTCCCAGACAACCTGCAACTCTTTATCTCCTCACAGGCAAGGATCTTCTTCATCTGCATGGCCTCATTCTACCTAAAAAACTCAAAGTTATTTGCTAAATGAAGTACATTAGAGACTCAGAGAAAGAAAATTAAAAACAAGGGACCTACTGTCAAACAAAGTGGTGAGGGCTGAGGACTTTTGTTCATGGCGCAGTTATTAATCAATAAAAGTAGCACACTCAGTAGAGATATCAGTGAGGATTATGGCTTTATGACCCAGGAAAGGGGTAGGTCTAGAAGCAGAATGAGGTGCTGGGAAGAAGGCTTGACATTTTAGACTGAACTGCTCTCCTAACTGGATGTGTGACCTGGGGTAGGACATCTCCTTCTCTGGTCTTCAGTTCCCTGAGTTAAACTGAGGGAATCAGACTGACTGTTCACCAAAGGATTTCTGGGTGAGTGCCAACTCTCTCCGTAGCTTTGCGTCCTTGTGTGTCCACCATACCTATCTCCAGGCACAGAGAAGATGCCCAGGAGTATCTGCTGAATGAATGAATGAATGAATGAATGAAGACCAAGGTCTCATTTTAGAAGACTGGAAGCTGGGGCCTGCAGAGGTCAGGTGACAGCTCAGGGAGGAACAGCCAGTTAGGGGCAGTGTGTGAGGAGGCCCTGGGACTCCAGCCAGAGACTCCTGGGCTCTTCAGTAGAGATAAGAACAGAGAAGCAGAGAGGAGACAGGTGGAGGAGATGGGCACTTTATTGGAGAGGAGAGGGGAGGGGAGGGGAGGGGAGGGGAGGAGGGTCCCAGCAGACAGCCCCCTAGAATCCAGTGGGCAACAAACTGGGGAAGTGCAGCTGTGTGATCAGACGCTCGAACCCCAGCTTCCAGGACTTAATGTCACCTCTCTAAATTAAGGTCTACTCTTGGGTAAAATAAGAATAATACAGCCTCACTTACAATGATAAAAATCGCTGCGAGATCCATGAGAAAAGCCATATAAAGGCTCTTGAACAGTGCCTGGTACATAATAGGGGCTCAATAAACGTCCCCGCCGGTGGCACTTCTACCACTCCAGCACAGCCCCTAACCCGAGTGGCAACTTTTCTTTCGGGACAGTTAGAAAGCGGGTACAAATGGAAACGCGTGGTGTGCAGATAAGAGCGACGGTAACAATAAATTCCCGACCGCGAGGCAGGGGAAGCATGCTCCGCACTTCCTTCGCCCCCTCAGCCTAGTGTATGAAATCTCCCACGTGCTGGTCCTTTTGAGGTCAGGGTTCGAGTCTCACCGTGACCTTGGACCAGCCTCGTTTCTCTCGGTCTCGGTTTTCTCATCTGCAAAACGGAGGTGGCGACCCCACCGCCCGGCCCTCCCAAGGGTCCCGAAGAGGGTACCCCGGGCCGCGCCTCGCGTCGCCCGCGCCTGCAGTGGGGTCGTGGGGCGCTGGGGCCTGTGGGGCTACGCGGGTGGCAAAACCGCGTGTCCCCTGCAGGCCCTCGTAGGCCGGTCTCCATGGCAGCCCGCTCTCCCTACCTTCCTGCCGGCAGTAGGCCATGGCTCAGCCCCTGCACTCAGACCTCGCGGCGATAGCGGTGGCGTCGGCAAGGCGGCAGCAGGCTCCCGCTGGGACCTCTCCTCCGGCTGGGCGGGAGCCTCCGAGGCCCACGCGGAGCCGCCCCCTCCAGGCCTGCCCGCCGCGCGCCTGCCTCCGCACCCTCCCAGCCCTAAACTCTGTTCCCCCTCAGCCGGGAACTACATTTCCCAGAAAGCCGCGCGCGGCCCGCCCTCAGGCAGTAGGAACTACACATCCCAGAATGGCTTGCAGTGCGCAGGCGCATCAATGAGGTACGGGGCGTGTTGCAATTTAGTGGCTAAAGCACCTAATCCCAGACTACATTTACCAGGAAGGCTTGCGGCGCGCATGAGCAGAAAAGCTGTGGCTCAGGGGGCGGTAACTGCGCTTCCAGATTTCTGGCGTCCACGCGGATTTTCGCAGCTGTGGGGTAAGGCTGTAGGCCGCTGCGTCCTGCACTCGGGCCGTCAGCCCCGTCCGCAGCTGAGCAGAGCGAGGGTGAGCGGCGAGGCGGGTCTCACCATGGCCGCGAACGTGAGTGTCTCGGGTTTACCAGACCCCACCCAGACTATCCCATCTCCCCGGGCGTCCTCCGCGAAGGGGCCGCCCAGGTCCATCTTGCCTGCCTGACCCTCGGCCGTGCGGCCCGTCCGTCTCTTGCCCCGGCCTCCGCATGCCCTTGCCCCGGCCTCCGCATGCTCTTGCCCCGGCCTCCGCATGCTCTTGCCCCCGCCGTCGGGCAGCTAACCCGGTCTGCTCATCTCTGTCTGTCCGGACCTCGACGTCGGGCTGTGCGTGTGCGGGGAGAGAGACTCGGGAGCCGTTGCTCCCGGCTTTGGGTCTCCTGGTGCGCGGCGCCTTCCCTCAGCCCCTCCTTCCATTCCCGGCGCCCACCTGGGCCCTCGGGCTTGTCTTTCCCTACGGGTTTTGAGAGCTGGACGGGACGCCCGAGGGAGCCGGTCCGCGGGAAGGGTGGGGAAGACGATACGGCTCAGGTGAAGCTGCCCATCAACGGAGGGACTGGGCTGCGCGGGCGGGCAGTGAGCTCCGCGCTCTAGGGGAAGTGCGTAAACCGAGGCTGCGAAGGGGTGCGGGCGAGACTGAGAGCAGAGGAGGTAAGATGGCTGTTGGGAGGGAGCACTTCCCCTCTGCCGGGCCCCTTGTCCTTCTAGGGTGTGTTTGGTCAGAAAGGTCCTGGCTGAAGGTGGTTCCTTGCAAAAAGGCTGCTGGCCCTTTCTGCCTGCAGCCAGCCTGTCTCGGGAACCTTTCGATTGAAGCTCAACATTGATTCAACAAACCGACCATCGCCTCCAACCGGAGTGCTGGGTGTGGGAGAAGCCCGGTGACTCACCAGTCCCCTCCTCTGTGAAAGTGATTCTGGAGCCAGCCCTGGTTCCCCGCCAGCCCAGGCACTCCCTCCCTCCTGCTCTGCTGGAATGTCCTCGCCACTCCCCCCTGGCCTGTTACACCCTCTTCCCAGGCCCCTGGGGCCTCTCTGCGCCCCACGTCCCTGAAGACGCAGGGTTAGGGTTGTATCACCCACAGAGCTTGTGCCCTCTGCCTCAGCCGGAGTTGTCGGGAGGTGTAGAAACCATGAATGCTGCACGTAGAGACGCCTCAGGGCTAGTCTGAGGCCCAGGGTCTGCCAGGGAGATGGCAGTCAGGAGACCAGAGGTAGATTTCTCTCCACCCCCATACCAGCAGCAGCAGCAGCACCATGTTTACAGATGGAGCTTTTCCCCAGCAGGGGAAGGCACTTGCTCAGGGTCTGACAGCCAGCTTGGCCAGCCAGACACTTCAGGAGAAAACGCGGTCCACAGACCGCAGGCTTTGGAGTCCAGCAGACCTGGGAGCACAGATCCACTTTCTTCCAAACAGAAGCGGTGTGGCCTTCACCGCTCTGGGTCTGTGTGTCTTCATGGGATCTGTTACTGTGACATTCAGGGGAGTCAGTCTGTGGTTAGCACAGCACCTGGTACCTACAGGGTGCCTAATACATGAGAAAAATCCGTCTTCACAATCTGGCACGCGTGGCCCTGGTGGGCAGAGCCTATCTTGGGTATACTGGCACCTGACCTTGTCCAAGGAATGTGGCTGAGTTTGGGTATGATCTGCTGCCAAACCTTTGTTGAGTCATCCAGTAGCTGGGTGCACATTTAGGAGCCACCAGGCCCACTGCGGAGAAAGATCTGAAGATGGTGGGGTGGAGCAGGGAGGTGACACAATTTCTTCATCAACAAAACTGCCCTGTGACAGAGGTACTGTTAACTATCTCCTTTTATAAGTGAGTAAACAGGATCAGAGAGGTAGAGTGACTAAGGCAACAGGTAATTCTCAGGGCCTGTGTGTCAACCACTGTTCCATCTCTTTGCTTCTGAGCCTTGAGTGCTCACTGAGGATACACGTATGTATTCAACACATATCAAGGAGCCAGCATCAACATAAGGGGCTCAAAGGTGGCCTTGAAGGGGAGGAAGAGGCACCAGAGGGTGCCCCGCGGCTAGGGAAAGGACCAAGTGGGTAGCGAGGTGTGGCTGGAGGAAGTCACCATCGTCCTCTACTACAGGCCCTCCGTGTTTACTGGCATTTTGGTTTGGAATATGGGCTGAGTGTGTCATGTCACTACCCAACCTACGCCTCCTGTGGGTTGAGATGTGCCCTCCTGTGCCTTTGTTTCTTCCCTTCAAGGCCTTCTACGAGCTCCTCTCCTTGATGCTGGCTCCTAGATGTATGCTGAGGAGAGGCCCAGGAGGAAGTCATGCCTTCTGGCTTCCAGGTTTGGGGCCATGCTGCTAATAGTGGGATTGCCTCCCTTCCCTGATCTTCTCCACAGTGGTCCCCCAGTGTTCAACTCTTCTTACAGCCCAAGAAGCCAGAATGCAGCGAGGAACAAAGTGGTAGGATAGTGGCCTCTGGCCTGTCCAGATATGAAACCAAATTCTCCCTCATTAGAAGCTGAGTAATCTGGGCTGATGACCTAACTGCTGAGCCTTGATTTTCTCATCTGTGAAATGGGATAGCAATAGCTTGCCGGTGCCTGGCCTGTAATAGACTGGCATGCTGGCTGTTGTCATCATTATGACGGACGATGGCCACCGCCTGCCTGCATTGAACCGCTCCACTGATGTTTCCCAGTGCTGGGGAAAGTTAAGACCATCTCTGGATGTAATGGACATCTGGTGTCTGGCAGGCAGGGGCTGGGGGCATTTGGGGACAATCAAAGAATGTAGCATCAGCCTTGTTCCAGCAAAAACTGACCCGAGTCTCTCTTCTGGCCCCCTGTGCCAGGGGCCTGGCTCACTCTGATCACTCACCTCAGAACCACTTTACATCTTTGTGACTTTGGTCAGCTGACCCCAGCTGTGGCACCCATCCTTGGTGTCAGTTACGGAGAAAGCTGGCACCTGTACGTTCCTTCCTGTGCCCTAGTCATTGAGCTGCCTGATAATGTAGTCCTTTGGTCTCGGCAGCCCTATGGATTGGATTATTATCCCCATTTTACATATGAGGGAATGGAGAGCAAGGGGTTAATTGCTCACACAAGGTTCCATCACTGGTACAAGGCAGGGCCCAGATTCAAACCCAGTTCTTCTGGTTCCGGTGTTCTGCCCTTGACGATGGCAGTCGGCAGTGGACACTTCAAACCCTGCTGCTCTTCTTGGCTGCACAAAACCGGACACACTGACTCTGGAGTTTGAAGCCTATCATGAAGCCTCCTGGATGTGTCCGGCTGCCCTCATCTCCCCCCCAGCCCATGCCTCCCCAGACCCAGCCAGAGCAGATAGGCAGCTGTGCACCCAGGACTGCTTCCTGCTTCCCCACCATCACTCACATGGTTCCCCCTGCTGGGGATGCCCTTTCCCCAGGGTCCACCTCTCTGATCCCAATCAAATGCCCCTCTTCTGGGGAGCCTGCCATGATCCCCCAGCTGGAAGGGGTCACTCCTTTTGTACCTGATCTGCTCCTCACCAGACACTCAGCATGGCCTAGTACTGTTTGTGCCCGCAACTCGACCACCCTGCAGCATGTCTTCCCCTTCCCTCGCCGCTACAAGGCCCAGTGTGGCCCTTGGGAAGCTGAGCCACCGTTTCTTGAATTGAATTAATAATATATCTCTGATAACCTCTTTGTAAAAACAGTCTGGCAGTTTCTTAAAAGCATATATACCTTCTCTGTGATCAGCAATTTCACCCCTGTGTGGGGATTCGTTACCCACTCCCCAAGGATGAGGAAAGCACCGTATCTGCATAAAGACTTCTCTGTGCATATCCACAGAGGTGTTGTTCATAACAGCTGGAAACTGGAAGCAACCACCATATCCATCCACGGGTAACTGAGTTGACAAACGTGGTGTACTTGGGAATTTAATACTGGATAAATTCCATATTAAAAGAATGAGGTGCTGTTACATACCACAGTGCTGCTGAACCTCAAAAGCATTATGTTGAGTCAGTATACTGACAGATAAGCAATTTGTGCTGTAGGATGGTCCCCTTTCTATCAGGCTCTCTAAGAGGCAAGACTAATCTGTGATGATACAAATTCAAATACTTGTTACCACTAGGGACTTGGGGGAGGGAGGAGTATTGGCAGGAAAGAGGCACAAAGTAACTCTCTGAGATGATGGAAACATTCTTACCTTGATCTGGGTGTTGGTCAAATGGGATGTGCCCATCAAACTATACATTTCATACCCTGTACATTTTTACTGTATATCATTTCAGTGAAAACTGAACAAATAGCAAAATTCAACTTGTTTTTTAAAAAACTAATCTTCATTTTGACTTTTAAAAATATTTTCCCCCTCAGTATTCCAGTACGAGCAACAGGAGAGAACATGTCAAAACTACGACCAGCCCCCAGCCAGGCTTCTTGGAGCGGCTCAGCGAGACCTCTGGTGGGATGTTTGTGGGGCTTATGACCTTCCTGCTCTCCTTCTACTTAATTTTTGTCAATGAGGTAAAATGTTTGGGGTCCCCCTGTGCAGTATTGGAGAGCAAAGTCCAGAGGCTGGGTGTGGTAACAAGGGCCTAGATTTTACCACAGGTGGGGTTGGCGGAAGAGGTTGGGGGAGGTAGTGCTAAATTAGTCAGAATGCTCTCTCTTGTGACCCATCTGTCATATGGAGGAAGACAAACGAAGACACTTATGACCTACTGTCATAAGTAGGAAGACAAATGAAGGTCCAGAGGTTCACAGGCCTGAAATCCTGGGGTAGCATCAGCTTCAGGCATGGTTGGATCCAAGTGTTCATGTTGGCTCACTAGGAATCTCCATTTTTCCATGCTTGCCTGTTTTTCTCTTTATGGAATTTTCTTTGGCAGGCTTTTCCTTTGTGGTGGTGAAGGTGGCCAGCAACTCCAGGGTAACATCCAACCAGCTTAGCAGCCCCATCCCTTCCAAAACCAACTTAGCAAACATTGCAGGGAGAGGGCTCAGGGTCCTGGCTCATCTCAGTCCTCTCTCTGAACAAATCCCCATGGACAATGAACCCATGTTCCGATTGGCTAGGCATGGTCACGTGACTCAGACAGCACTACAGACAGGCCATCTAAACCACGCGGACTGGGAGGTGACAGCGAGGGAGAAGGCAGAGAAAGATGGGGAAAAGGGCACATAGCAGACAGAAGCACAGGGCAGTGAGGAGACTGGGCCGGGGGACAGGGGAGAGGGGACAGGAAGAGGACTTCTGGGAAGTCTGGGAAAACAGGAGTCTGGGCTTCTGGTTCCAACTGTGCCCCTTGCTAGGCCTCGGTTTTCTGGCTGTAACATGGGGAGATAAGCTCATTGCTTCCCACGGCCCCTTCCTGACATGATATACTGTGGTAGGCACGTGTTGAACCACGCCTGAGGTGAGATCCCCACTCACTTTTGTTCCCAGGGCCGTGCGCTGAAGACGGCCACATCCCTGGCCGAGGGGCTCTCGCTCGTGGTGTCCCCTGACAGCATCCACAGTGTGGCTCCCGAGAACGAGGGAAGGCTGGTGCACATCGTTGGGGCCCTGCGCACATCCAAGGTAGGTCAGGCGAGGCTTTCTGACCCTCTGGGGGCCGGGGCACGTCGCTGGTCATTGTCTGGCTGTGGACTTTCAGCACTGGCGCTTTGCAGGGGGACACCCGGGCATGGTTCCCGGCTGCCCCCTCCGCAGCTGCGCGGGCCTGCCAGTCCCGGGTCTCGGCATCTTCATCTGCAGAGGATAACTGTAACACACTGGGGGGCCAGCTTGGAAGAGGTGGTGGGATTAGACACCCCTTGGCACAGTGAAGCACGCGGCAGGCGCTTTAGTGACTGTGAGCAGCTCATGCGTCTAGTGCCGGGCTGAGAGGTGCTCTGGTTATTGGACCTGCCTCTCTCATTCGAGCCCTAAACAGGAGGTTGTTGGCGCCGTGGCACTGGGTCGTGCAGAGCTGCGAGGCTCCAGCCCCCGACGTTGGGTGTCCGAGCAGCTTCACCCCGTTCCCCACCTGGAGCGGCTGTGGCACCACCGTCCTGGCCCTGTCCCCTCTACCTGGCTTTCATCCAGTCCAGCTTCCTCTGGCATCCTGGGCGGATGGGAGTCTTGTCCTGTATTTTATTGGTGTGTGTGTGTATTTGATCTGTTTGATTCTTTTTGAAGCTCTTGTCAGATCCAAACTACGGGGTCCACCTTCCGGCTGTGAAGCTGCGGCGGCAGGTGGAGATGTACCAGTGGGTGGAAACGGAAGAGTCCAGGTGAGCTGGCAGCAAGGAGAACCTCGGAGGAGGGCGGGACAGATGTCAGGACCAGGCACAGGTGGCTTTTTATTTTGACACTTCTGAAGTCTAAAGTATTGTACCTTCCTATCAGAGGGGCGCCTGGGTGGCTCAGTCTGTTAAACGTCCAACTTGGGCTCAGGTCATGACCTCACAGTTTGTGGGTTTGAGCCCTGCAGCGGGCTCTGTGCCGGCAGCTCAGAGCCTGGAGCCTGCTTCAGATTCTGTCTCCCTCTCTCTTTGCCCCTCCCCTGCTCACGCTATGTCTCTCTTGCTCTCAAAAATAAACAAACATTAAAAAAAACTTTTTTTAAATCTTCCTATCAGAAATGTTGAATTACACCCACGTTATTAGCCAGTACTCTTTTGTTTGGAGGTGGCAGAAATCTAATGCAAGTGGAAGGGTGGTCAGCTCTGTCTCGTCTAGGATGTTATACGGGGTGCCTGGGCCTGAGGCACAACGGGACCCGGGCGGCAAACAGTGCTTTCCCACGCGTGGGCTCCATGCCCTCTCCCGTGACGGGGCAGAGGTGGCCCCCAGTTCTGTCCTCTCCTTTCTAACTGAAGTCTGAGGGCAGCTGTCATTAGGCAGACTTCAGTCACTTGGAGCCGAGCGGCATGGACTGTGAGGGTGAGAGGAGGCTGGGGGGCCGGGGCAGCTGCGAGGGGGCCTCTGTGGGACTGGCCTGGAGCAGAGGCTGCAGCCAGGTTCTGAGTTCAGACAGCAGGCCTCCAGCCCTTGGTGTGAGCCAAGTGGGGGCACGTTTCAGCCCAGGATGAGAAAGCTCTCTTCTCCAGGGTGGGCCTTTGAGGGCCGGAGCCGGCTGTCAGGCAGGGAGCAAGCCCTGTCTGTTGGCCGGTGTGGACAAGGGCGGCTGCATTGGGAGATTCTGACCTCATGGCCCCAAGTTGCATCCAGTTGGAGATATGTAGAGATGGGACTGCTCAGGGGAGACAGGCTAACTCCGGGGTGCCTCTGCTTTCCCCACAGGGAGTACACCGAGGATGGGCAGGTGAAGACAGAGACAAGGTACTCCTACAGTGAGTACTGGGCCCCCACCATCCTGCACACATGTGGTCTCTGCCCTTAGCAGAGGCTGATGGCAGTGGGGAAGGCATGGGGCCAGGTGTCGGTATCCCTTGGCATCAGCCCTCAGAGTCCAGCTCTGTCATGTGTCCACTGAGGCTCCAGGAGCTGTCCCTCGGCCCTGGAGTGGCCATGGGCTTGCATAAAAGGACACAGAGCCAGTGGGCCTCAGACATGTGGCCACTCTTACCATGGTTCCTGAGTTCCCTCTCCCTGTGACAGACACCGAATGGAGGTCCGAAATTGTCAACAGCAGAAACTTTGACCGAGAGATTGGCCACAAAAACCCCAGGTGAGAGCTGGGTCCCCAGGCCTGAGCATAACCTTGCTGGCCACTGGCAGGTCCCCGGCCTCAGCTTCCTCCACTGAGTGATGGGATTGAGTTGCTCCTGGCGCATGAGTTGGTGCAAGTCTGGGCCATGGTTGAGAGGCCAGTTCCTTTACTGGGCACCAGGAACACGGAGACAAAACCTGACTTCTGACCCCCCACGGGCTCCCCTCAAACAAATTGTGAATGTAAGGCACGGAATGAGTGCTGAAAGGGACTTGCACCAAGAATGCATTTTGTTAACACCTGTGGGTGTGGGAAGACAATCAGGAAGGGCTTTCAGGAGGCAGCGGCATTTGATCTGGGCCTTTGTAGGATTTTGGCAGAAGGCCGAGAAACGGGGGATGGGGAGATGGCCTTGGTGCTGGGGCCTGGCTGGAGCCCGGAGCAGGCCCGTGTTGGGACGGGTCTTGAATGCACAGTGGGGCTTGGGAGCCGCCTGGGGCCAGGCAGGTGGGGAAAGGTCAGGGAGGATGTAAAGAACCACAGAGGGCCCATTTGACAACTGGTGGCCGTGGTGAGACAAGTTGGTGGGGGTCTGGGCAGGAGGTATGAAGCGCTGGGGGACAGGAGGCAGGACGAGGGCGCTCCAGCAGCCGAGGGGGACAGCAGCATCCGGGGGTAGATCGGGGGTAAAGATGAGACGTGCGCAGTGCCTGGGCTAGTCTGGACTTGCAGGAGCCCATGGGTGGGAACCTGGCCCCGCACAGCCCACAGATGGGACAGCCTCCGGCCAGCGCCCCACCCCGCTGACAGCTCCTTCTCTTCACAGTGCGATGGCAGTGGAGTCATTCACAGCAACAGCCCCCTTTGTCCAGATTGGCAGGTTCTTCCTCTCAGCGGGTAAGTTTCAGGCCCCTTCAGGTGAGCCGGTGGCACCTGGAGGCCTATGCTTGTACTCAGCCACCTCCCCGGAGCTGGCTGTGGGCTCAGCCCGCACTTTCCCGGCAGCACACTTTGGGCTGGGGACAGAGGGAAGGCAGATAGACGCCCAGCAAGTGGTGACTTGTGGGGGCGGCCCCACCTGAGCCTGGTTCCTCTGAACCATGGTCCCTCCCAGAGAATGAGTTCCAGGCACTGCTGTCACCAGACAGCTGAGAGCCCTTCCCCATGCAGCCGCAGAGCCAGCTGTAGAGAAAAGGCTGCCCCCGAGGCCGCCATCTCTGAGCCCCAGCCGGCACCCTGCCCTGTGTGACCAAGGGGGTGGTTCATTGCAGGCCCCCTGGGTGACACCAAAGAGAGGCTTTCCAGGGACAGGGTGGCACCACCAGCCCCAGTAAATCCTGGGGTGCTATCCCTGGGCCTGCCCCAGTAGGGTGGGAGAGAAGGCACTCGGGCCCCATATTGCACCCGGGTGAGGGAGAGAGGCTGTGCCCTGGGCCCTGACTTGTGTACCATCTGCCCTATTGCTCAGGTAGCAGCTTGCGCCTCTAGTGCAGTGCATGCAGGGAGTGGGCAGGGTGTGGGGGGCGGGACCTGAGGCAGGATGGGTGTGAGGGGTGGGCTGTTTCTAGAGCTGCTGCCACTCCTGCTGGCCCAGAAGGGGCACAGGGAGGCCTTCCTGGAGGAGATAGAGACTGAAAGGGCCTTTGGTGCAGAAGGCAGGGTTGGAGAGGGTGCTCCCGGGAGGCGGTCAGGTGAGGAGTGTGCAGATCGGGGGTGTTTGCACACTGCTGTTGTAACCGCTGTGCGCTCCTCAGGCCTCATTGACCAAGTTGACAACTTCAAGCCGCTGAGCCTCTCCAAGCTGGAGGACCCGCATGTGGACATCATTCGCCGGGGGGACTATTTCTACCACAGCGAAAACCCTAAGTATCCAGAGGTACACAGGGGCTTGGGCTGTTCACACAGCAGACATCGGGGCCCTCAGAGTGTCCACCCCTGGACAACACCCAGGAGCCACATTCCTGCTTGGGACTCTGATTCGGTTCAGTTGAATCTGCTTGGCCCACTGAGATCAGAGGGAAGAGCCTTGAGATGGGAGTACCTGGGCCGAGGTGTGGAGGCAGGAAAAGAGCTTGGGCTTTGGGTGCTGGGGACATGGGCCCAGGCTGGCTGCTCCTGGCCTCACTCTGCCCACTTCTCTTCCACCCCCAGGTTGGAGACCTGCGTGTATCCTTTTCCTATGCGGGGCTGAGCAGCGATGACCCCGACCTGGGCCCGGCTCACGTGGTAATCGGCTTCCCCAGGGCAGACCCAGACTCCTGACCTTCCAGGGCGCAGGCACCACGTATGATGCCATGAACACTTTGGACCCTTCCTCTAGGAAGTGCGTGCACGTGCTCAGCCCAGCACACGGGCAGGGGGCCTTGGAGCAGTGTCAGAGCTCTGTGTGCTCCACAGCCATCCGGGGACATCGGTGGCCCCGGGATAAGAACTGCCATTGTAGGGGGACCTCCTAATCACGCTCACACAAGTTCTTCCAATCGCATGCAGCTCGTCCTCCCCCAGCCCCCAGTTTCTGCTCTGTAAATACTCAGTCCCCAGTTCCTGACCCTGTCACATGCTTCTTTCTGTCAGGGTCTCCCTGGAGCTTGAAGTGAGGCAGCTCGGCTGAGCTCTGGGGGCCGATAGGTGGAGAGAGGGGCCCCAGGCTGGCACGGGTCTTCTCACAGTCTCCCCCAGTCTCCCTCCAGTGCGGAGGGGTGCCAGTCCCCTCAGCTCTAACACTGAGTTCTCCGATCAGGTCACTGTGATCGCCCGGCAACGGGGTGACCAGCTGCTTCCCTACTCCACCAAGTCTGGGGACACCTTGCTTCTCCTGCACCACGGGGACTTCTCGGCAGAGGTAAGTTGCTGCTGCCTGCCTGTGTGATGGAGGGGGAGGCATCTCCCTCCACCCCTCTCCCCTCCCGTGGTTATTTAATAAGCTCCCACACCAGACGCCATAGCTAGTTTAATGAGGCAAGAAAATTGAAAGGAGGAGGAATCTACCCGTATGTGCAGTGGACTGTGTGCAACACTGAGGATGGAACAGAGGCCTAGCAGACCTCTCCTCACATCAGAAGCAGCAGCAAGTGAGGACAGCGGGTGCTGAGAGCCATACAGGGGAGGCAGGCACTCTGAAAAATGGACAGGATGATAGGAGATGGACTGACAGTGGTCAGGGGAAGCCTCTCTGAGTTTGGTGGAACCATAAGTGAAGAGAGAGGGGTCAGAGCTGGAAGAATCCAGGGTCAGACCAGAGGAGTTGAGGCCAAGAGTGGGAGCACCTAGATTGGCATGTAGCTGCTGCCCAGAGAGGAGGGTGAACTGGGAAGGCAGGGCTGCTGCCGAATGGGCGAAGGCTCCTGAGGGGTGTGGCTTAAGAGTATTAGTGAGGGGATTAGAGTTGCGGAGTCCCCATCTGTAAAATGGGGAGGGTCATGCCTCACCTAAGTCCCTAATCTCTCATTAGTTCGACTGCATGCCTTAAAGGTCATCCTCTCTCCTCCAGGTGGAAACCCTTCTCTTTAACAGAAAAACTGTTTTTACATTGTTGACGAACACAGTGTGTCCCTGGTGGGAAATCCTGTGGGGCTTTGAGAAGGAAAGGTGGGTGGGGGTCCAGGCACCTCTGTGGCCCATTTCCATTATCTGGCCCCCAGCCCCAGGTGGTGAGGGGCCTCACCTTGTCCTCACTCCACCCAGGACCAGGGTGTGGGCTGGCTGCGGCCCCGGAGCCAGTTGCCAGCCTCGGAGAGAGGCTGCCACCTCCCAGTGGGCAGTGGGCGGGCATGAGTCACCCTTTCTGTGGCAGCTCTCGGGGAGTCTCCAGAGTTAGGAGGCCCTGCCCAGGCTTCTCTGTCTCCTGTGGCTCCAGCACCATCCCACACTTCAGTCTCCTGCAGGTGGGGGCCCAGGTCTCAGAGCTGTTGCCCCCAGAGGGGAGTTGGGAGGATGGGGCTCGTGACCTGATGACTCCCAGGAAGGAAGGCTCAGGCAGTGCTGAGCACCCCAGGGCCTGGGGTCTCTTCCAAGCAGGGAGAGAAGGCCCTGAGCCAATGAGGTGGCCCAGCCCTGAGGAGAAAACCAGACCCTGCGAGTCAGGGTGCCCAGATTCTGGCCGTGGGGGCAGGAGGGCCCAGTGTGGACAAGCATGGCCACGAGCTGGCCCAGCTCAGGCTCTGCTCTGCCTTCCACCTCAGGGTCCACTACAGGACCCTGAGCCTGTTGTCGATCCTCTTGGATGATAATAACTATGATCTTTATTTTATTTGGTATTGTTAAGATCATTCACTCATTTATTCAGAGCCTTGGTTTCCTTATCTGTAAAATGGAGATAAGTGTGTCTACCTTGTGAAGTTTTTTGAGGATTAAGTAAAGCCGTACTTGTAAAGGCCTGAGGACGGCAGCTGGTAAGGGGCAAGCAGTAAATGTTCGCTGCCCTCACTGTGATTGTCGTAGACGACGGGGGCGCTCTCTAACGAAATGCCAGTGAGGCTGGCACTGGAAGAATGCGTAGGACCTGGCTGGGCAGGACTGTGTGCAAACCTGCTCCAGGTGGAGCAAGCACATGTGCAAAGGCCCTGGGACAGAACGACACTTGACCTGGTCCCTGGACAGGCAGCAGCTGTGGGGAGAAGGTGGTGGCAGTGGGGAGGTTAGAGGGGAGGAGGCCACTGCAGGGGTCCTGGTGCAGGTGACTGTGGGGAGAGATTTGGGGAAACGTGGGCACAGCCTTGACAGGACTTGCCGACGGGCCGGATGGGAGGCGGCACTTGCTGGGAGCAGCGAGCCCAGGTGACACTCTGGGCTTGTGCAGGTGGTGGGCAATGGTAGCACGTGCTGCGATGGAGACGACAGGAATAGGTTGGGGGGTTTGGGGGCGGGGGTAGGCAGCAGCATTGGTGTGGGATGTCACGGGAACAGTAGGCGGGCAGGGCTGTGCCTAGAGACGGCGGGTGGGGGGCGGGCAGGGTGGTGGTTCTGGAATGGAGGCGCCGGGGAGGTGGTGGGACTGGTGCAGAGGGTGCACCTTGGGACTCCCCCATGCAGAGGGCAGTCAGAGGGTGTGGTGGCCACGGAGACGGTGAAGCAGGGGGGCAACAGAGTGGGGTGCCCAGAACCCCAAGAAGAGCGGCCAAGGTGTAGCATGACACAGGACACACGGGGGGGGGGGGGGGGGGTAAATGACCCTGGAAAGGAACCGCCGTCGGATGGAGGTTGGGGCTCATTCTGGACTCTCCACCTTCCAGAGGTCTCCTGCTCCACCCCACGCTGAGCGCAACAGGCACGCACTTAGGCCTGAGTAGGAGATGTGCCCTCACCTCCCCTGGTCTCAGAAAAATGGCCAACAGCTCCTGGGTCAGCATGGACCCTGGCGCCCACCCTGCTAGCTGGGGAGGCTGCTGGCCCTTCAGAGACCTGAGATGTGACGCCCCTCCCCTCCCTGCCCTGCAGGAGGTGTTTCAGAGAGAACAAAAGAGCAACTCCCTGAAGACATGGGGCCTACGGGCCGCCGGCTGGATGGCCATGTTTATGGGCCTCAACCTCATGACCCGGATCCTCTACACTCTGGGTAGGTGTGCGGGAACAGATGGGGGATCTTGCACACCCTCAAGCCCGTGTGCTTCCCCTGCACTTCTTGCACTGTCCATCAGCCTCTGTGGCCCACTGTGCCACTCTCTGGGGCAGAGTCCAGGCATCCGGCCCATGTCTGGGTCCCACTGTGCAGCTTGGGAGGAATGGGCGGAGGAAGACAGATGGACAGGTGCTTTCGGGGGTGGGGGTGGGCCGGGGTGCCAGCTCCCGGAGGGAGTGTGTGGGAGGGTTCCCTGTGGCTCCTGTGACATGTCCCCAGCTGATCCACTCTTTCCTTCACCTTCACCCCATAAGCAAGCAGCCCCGGCGGGGAGAGTGGCCAGACTGCAGTGGGCCAGGCCTCAGATCTGTTACGTCAGAGCACTGGGTACTGGGCCTTGCCCCTTCCTGTCTCAGCGTCCGTCATCTCACACATCACCTCACACCTAATATGCATTTTTGTGAGATGTTTGGCAAATAGGAAACACCCCAGAATTGTTACGCTTCCCCCTGCCCCCCATGAGCTGGGCTAGATTTGGGGCAGCCAGCAAGCTAGAGTGCAAGGCAGAGCGCTGGGCCCAGCAGGACTGAGGCCCCGGGTGACTGAGGAAGCACCCGCTCTGCGCTGCCGATCTAGGGGGATGGGGCTTCCCAGGGGACTTGCCTCCATGCCTTTACCCCAGTGTGTCCAGGACCAGCCCTCGCCGGGCCCCATGTACCCTTTCCAGTGGGGGAGAGGTCTGGCCGCAGTACATCCCGGCCCAGGAGGTAAAAGGACACATCTCCCTCCAAGCTGTCACCTCTAGACAGCTGAGTTGTGCTCACAGCCGCCAGGCACATCTTGCGCCATTTAGGAGATCAGAGTCCTCCATCTGACGATCCTTTGCACTGAGCCCCAGTGTGACCTCGGGCAGGCCGTTTCCCCTCTCAGAGCCTCAGATCCCCCATCGCCAGAGGTGGGAATCTGTCTCAGAGGGCCCTTGGATTCTCTGGAATTAAAGGCTGGATTCGCTGGATCCTAGACTGTACCCCACCAGACCAGTGGCCTGTGACATCCTTAAGGTGGGAGCCGCCCGACTTAAGCTAATTTCCGTCCTGTGGCACAGAGCTGTGTGCACAGAGGTAACTGGTAATGACTTGAATGGCTGAGAAGCCCAAATCGGCACCCGCAGAAGGTTCTTTGTGGTGCGAAGCAAAGGTAATTTGCCACCATCATGGGCACGTCTTCTGTTGGTCTCAGACCGACTGCACCATGGCCTCGGCATCTCACCACCTCTCTCCTCCTCACAGTGGACTGGTTCCCCGTCTTCCGAGACCTGGTTGCCATTGGCCTGAAGGCCTTCGCCTTCTGCGCAGCCACCTCGCTCACCTTGCTGACCGTGGCTGCTGGCTGGCTCTTCTACCGGCCCCTGTGGGCCCTCGGCATCGGCTGCCTGGCCCTGGTGCCCATCGTCCTTGCTCGGACGCGGGTGCCAGCCAAAAAGCTGGAGTGACACAGACCCTGGCACCCGCCCAACGCCCACGTGACCCTCAGGACCCAGCTCACTCCGCCCCTCGTGACCCGCCGCTTGCCCCCACATGAGTCCACGTTGGTTTTGGATTCTGCACCTGCTCCTCAAGTGTCCAGACTCAGCGGAGCGCATGGACATCAGGTTTGGTGCCACCAGCTTGTGTCGTCCCCGCCTTCTTGCCACTGGGCAGCTCCAGGATCTGGTGAGCAGGGAAGGCAGCTCCTGACTGGCAGGGCGACAGCCGTCCGTTGTGCTTGCTTCCTTCCCTTCTTGGGACTGTGTGCGGCCCCTTCCCGTTTTGCTTTGCTCATGTCTGCAGACGGGGAGGTGGGGACACCCCACACAGAGCTGCTGCCGCAACACTCCCCCCCTCGTCCGTGGAGATAAGTGCCAGGGCTCTGCCCAGCCGCCCCTGCCCGTGATCCCCTGGGCAGCACTGCTGGACAGACCGTGCACGGGGCCCCAAAAGCCAGTCACAGTGAAGACAACTGGGACATTTGTTGGGTTCTATTTACGTGTATTTGATGGTTTGGCTGAAATTTCTTAGTGTATAGGATTTCCAGAGGTCTCACTTGGTATGTTTCTTTGCTACACTTCATGTGTGTTTTCCTTCCCTGAGAGGCTGGAGTTGTTTCCAGTTAAGATGTAAAAACACAGAACTGCTTGAATGCTGAACACTTCAGACTGTTTGAGAAAAACACCTCATCTGCCAGCTGAAGTTAACGCAGGGCACGGAGAGGTGTCACCAGGGGCGTGCCTTGCTGCTTAGAAAGTAGCTCCGTCGGTACTCTGGTCACTGGGGGGTTGAGGGTGCTTTTGGAGCCAGCGTTGGTGAAGCGATCCCGCTCTGGGAGGAGAGGGAAGTTTGCGGGAGGTGGAGAAAGGCACTGCCGTTTATCCTCTGGCGTCAGAAACTACCGATTCACTTGAAGAGGATTTTGAGCTTTTAGTCAGCCATTCAAGAAGGCTGGAAGCTTTCCTATCTTAAGCGGGCTCCCTTGTGCCCCCTTCACCCCAAACCAGAAATCCGAGCTGAGGCTTGTGCGGGGCCCACGAGGCTTTTCTGTTTGCGGCCGTCCTGGGCGCTGCCTCTGGGTGGCTCCTGTTCTCCCATGTCCCCGGCTTCACGGAGTGAGACCTCCCCGCACTCCGCTCCGCTCCCGTTTCCCAGCTCCTCTCACCCTCTGAAACACGTATGTTGTCACCTTGATGTCTTAAAAGAGCCTTCGTGTATCGTTTATCTTTTTATTCCTTGGAAACTGTCTGCCCTGCTGGGAGCGGTCGCTCTGGCAGATGAGTTGGTAGTTGAGTAAGTGATCAGACTTCATCTCTCCGTGGCCTGGGAGGTCTGTGGTGTGACTTCAGATTCAGAAGACAGCCGGCCCCAAAGAGGCCTGAGCTAGATTTAAGAATCGAAACCGTGTTCACCACTGCTTATTACATGAGCGCGTGTCGAGTCTCTCTCCTCTTGAAGGATGCTTTTGGAAGACAGCACAACCATTTTAAATCACTGCAAATTTCAATAGTGTTCTTAAACAGCAAAGTCACATTAAGAAATATTTGGAGTCTTTGGGAAATCATGAAATTTGTATCCTATTTGTATTTTTGATAAAAATTCAAAATAAATTTCAAAATAGCTTTTATAAGAACTTGTTACTCTCTTTTTGAAATTTCTGTCTTCAGCAGTTGAGCTGCAGAACTAAAGAACTGTAGGAGTTTGTAGAACGCCATTCTAAGTAGCTTCTCATGGTTAAAATGGATTTCAGTTTTTTAAAAGGGCAACTTGTTATTTTTAACGCATACTTTGTTTTGGATCGACTCGAAGTAAATGACTCACCCAGCTTCGGAATGCAGCAGAAGCGCGGGACGGAGGCACGGTGTAACACGGTGCCGAAGGGCCCCAGACGCTAGGCTGGCACAGACCAGGGTTCTGGCCGTGTGACGCCGGCCAAGTCCGTGACCAGAGTCTCCGGTCCCTCATCTGTGACATGGCCACAGTGCCCTTCTCCCCTCCTGCAGCAAGGGCCACAGGAGATGAAGCCCTGCCATGGGGCACATTAGTTTTCCCCCTGTGCCTGTTTTTTTCCTTCCATGTTTGTTTACTTTGAGAGTGCGTGCACGGGATGGGCAGAGAGAGAGAAATAAGGGGGAGGGAGAACCCCAGCAGGCTCCACACTCCGTGCAGAGCCTGATGCGGGGCTCAATCTTGTGACCATGAGGTCATGACTTGAGCCGAAATCAAGAGGATGTTGAGTCTACGGGGCCACCCAGGTGCCTCCCTGCCCCCTGCCTCCTGCTCTGAGCCCACGGACTGACTGCTGACGGTCATGCCCGAGCTGGCAGCGTGTGTGCTTTCTGTCACAAGATGTGACGCAGGTGAGTTACTTCCCCAAACCTACTCTTCTCATGTGTGATCTGACGCTTCAGTTCCTTCCCATCTCCCTGGAGCTGACTCTGCAGACACTGTAGTTCAGCTCCCACTCACCCCTGTGCTTACCTCTCGGAGGGCGCGCAGGAGCGGGAGGCCCCGCCGTGGCCATGGCAACCCTGCTCTGTTTGTCAGCACCAGCCCTCCAGCCAGGCTCTTGCTGCATGAGTCACACCCCAAGTGTTTTGTTTGTTTCCCGTGGACAGAACTGCCTCCAAGTTTTAGTGGCTCCTCCTGTCAAGGGGTCAGTAACCTGTCTCCTGTAGGAAGAGGGGCAGTTTGTATGAGGAGTGCCCAGTGCCCCGGAGAGCGAGAACTGACCTGCAGCGTCAGCACATGGCCAGACCCTCTGCCTCACACATGGTCGCAGGTGACGTGAAATCTACAAGAAAATGCAGAGCCAAGTCTTTTTACATAAATGCTTTATTTTCTTCCTCAACATGATACAAAAGGTGTTTCTCCTGAGTATCTACAACGCATAGAGCTTTTATAAATTTACCCCAGAATGAATAAAACGCAGTTTAACACCGATCCACATCATACTAACATTTAACTCTCAGTGTTTTTCCTTTTCTTTCCTGATTTCAGCTCTGTGTTCCAGACAACTGCCACCCTGAAATGTCACTTTGCAAAGGAGATCCGACAACCCACCATCTGAGCTGAGCACACCTCCCCCTGCTCTCTCCCATGTCACAGAGGGTGGCTGTAGGCAGTGGTAGTAAACCTGACGGAGGGAAGGTGAGTGGCCTGCAGAGAAGGGGTCCCAGGTCTGCAAGAGACGCAAAAGCGCAGCACGGGGGTCTGACAGAAATCCACCTGGAAGGACCGGTACGTTCCTCAACTGCCCAGAGGTGGCTGTACAAGAGTGACTCACATTTCCAGAGATGCGTGAAGCGACGTCTGTGTGGCGGAGTCTCCCGGGAGGTGCTCCGGAGCTCCAAGCGCAGGGCCGGGGCACAGAAAGCGTGGGAGGCGTGCCCCTGGGGACTCTGACCAGGACCGGGGCCAGACCAGACACCTGAACTTGACCGTCTGTCCCTGGCCCTCAGCTGCAGCGCTGCTTCTGTGCCTTCACAGGAGACGCCCCCGGGGCAGGCGGGTGGCCCAGGATGCGTCACAGCCTCTCAAATGGGAACAGGTGGGAGGCTGCCGCCCTCCGCTCCCTCTTGGTCTTCTTGGGGCTCTGCAGCTTCTGTTCCTCCTCGGCCTCTCGGTTTTGGGGCCAGGAGGCAGCCAGGATCCTGGACACCTGTGCCTGAGAGCTGGTCCCCTCCTCCTCGTCAGAAGAGAGTCCGCCTCCCGCATCTACTTGGGCAGCTACAGCCTCGCTCTGCAGGGGGAAGGATGGGGCAGGCCCCGGGTCAGCTCAGAAGGCAGGAAGCACCGTTGGGGCAGGAGAGCCCCCATAGCAGCCTACCCAGAGCCAGTGGTTCTGGGAATACAAGGCCCCACTGGGGCTGGGGAAGAGCCCTCCTCAGACTGGGACTCCTCCACACGAGTCCTGGAGAACATGCTGTGGGCATGTTGCTGGGGTCACAAAGATGTCTATACAGAAAGCTGCCCTGGCGGAGTGGACGACCACACCTAGACCTCTTAGTGCCACCTCGCTTGGGAAAAAGGTGCATTAATGTCTCTAACTCCAGAGGACCACTCTCAGTGCCAAGCGGTCCAAGGAGGCACCTCCGTGGGAATGGGTGGGCTGGGGAGCTGGGCAGGGAGGGCTGGGAGGCAGAAGGTGACAGCGCACAGGTGGACGGTGTCAACATAAAGCCTGGTGAAAGGTCACCAAAGGGATTTGAGGGAGAAGCATGACAAAATATTTTTTAAAGGCAAATTGGAGACGGGGAAGAAAATAGGTGTGGCCACAGCTATTCCCAGAGCACATTCTGTGTCTGACCCAGTACTGGCCACACCGCATAACCCTATGGAGGGGCCTCTCCACCCCCTACAGAAGCTCCTTGAGGGCTGTGTCATGTCAGCTTCACACCTGTGCCCAGAGGCTGGCCCAGCCCGGAATGTGAATTACACGAGGAGCCCTGGGCCCGGAGGATGGTCACAGGCACAGGGTGCACTGCAGTGTAAGGGTGACATGTCAAACAAATGCAGGATACTTGTCCCTCCCTGGATGGCTTTAGCACGAGATCAGACCCACAGCAGGCACTGGCTCGTGCAGAAAACAGGCAAGTGGTGGCAGGGTAGCACTGGGGGGCTGGAAGAGCCAGCCGAGGCTCATTTCAGGGACACCTCTCCCAACGAGATAAGGACCTGGGGCCTCAGACACACAGAACCATGGTGTCAAGACAGAAGGAACCTCTGGGCAGAATCGGGGCCCGTGGTTCGCAGTCGCCCTCTCCCACTCAGGCTCATCTCCTCCCAAAGAAGCCACACTGACCTTGTCCCCGTAGCGAAGCTTCAGCCTCTCCCTGATGAGCAGTCCTCTGGCCAGGAGCTTCCAGTTCCCCAGGGCCCGCTTCTCCCTTTTCTGCAGGCAAGACGAAACAAGAGCACAAAATGTTGAGTTCCGCCATTTTCAGGAGAAATGTCAAGATGGACCCTGTGAACGTATAAAGATCCAAAATAAAATTTTAAGCTAAAGTGTTTCCCGAGCATATGCCTAAGCTGTTTAAATCAGGGTGATAGGGTGCCAGGGGCTCAGGCGGTTCAGCGGCTGACTCGCCTCAGGTCATGATCTCGCAGACTGAGTTCGAGCCCCATGTCAGACTCTGTGCTGACAGCTCGGAGCCTGGAGCCTGCTTTGGATTCTGTGTCTCCCTCTCTCTCTGCCCCTCCCTTACTCACCCGCACGCGCGCGCTCGCTCTCTCTCAAAAATAAAGATTAAAAGAAAAACATTTAAAATCAATGGGACTGGGGTGCCTGGGTAGCTCAGTCAGTTAAGCATCCAACTTCAGCTCGGGTCATGATCTCACGGTTCCTCAGTTCAAGCTCTGCATCAGGCTCTGTACTGCTAATGCAGAGCCGGCTTTGGGTCCTCTGCCCCTCCCCATAGGCATTCCTTTCTTAAACGTTAAAAACAAAATTGGCGTGATTTATAAAATGAGGCACATAAAAGGCAGCACAACAGAAGCATCTCATGAACTATTAGCAACCCTAACACCCTCAAGGAGGGGGCTACACAGAATTGGACCACGGGCCATTCCTTCCCGCAGGAGCAGGTGCAGGGGTCCCCAGAGCCAGGAGTCAGGCAGACTGTGGGCAAGGATGGTGGACTATGAGGTGCACACAGGACTCTGTTTATCTAGGGCGGGCTCCTTGGGGTGCTGGAAAGAGCTTTCAAGCGCATGTACTCTCCTCTCCATGGTGCAAGAGGGCCCTGCCCCACTGGGGGCTTGTGTCCCCTGCCATTCCAACACCTCAGGCCCCCACCCAGGCCCGGCCACTCACCTCCTTCTCCTTCTTTTCGATGAGCGCCTGCTCATTTTCCCAGGCAGCCAGGAGCACGTCTTTGTATTCCTCACAGACAATGTACCCATCAGTTCTGTGGGGGATGCAACACGGATGGTCCTGCCTCCTACTCTGGCCTCTCCTCCCCTGCGTGGAGGCCAGCAGGCAGCTCCTAGGCACTCAGTGCCCTGAAGGATTCCCTGCATCAGCCACCCACAGTCCCAGCCACAGCTGCCAACTGACGCTGCCCATGCAGAGGAAGAGGGCCCCCCACCCAGGCCCCCTGGGAGGACAGAGGCCACCAAGCAGGAAGCATGCTGCCCTTGTCTGGTCACCTGTCACCACCCCCAGCAAACCGTTTTCATCCAACATCATTAATTTTGCTCCCTCTGGATGGAAGCCAGAGTAGAAGTGTGAAAGTAAAAGGTCAAGTGCTAAGGCTGATTTTGCAGATGCAGAGTAGAACCCGGAAAATGGCCTCCACCCTCATGTGGACTTCCCGCCCCTCCTCCTGGCCTCCCTGGAAACCCCCACACACATGGGATGGGAGTAGCCCTTATGGAAGTCGAAGCCAGTAATGGCCTGCGCACAGTCGATGTCCAGCTTGCGGGCTATGCGGTGCAGGTTGGGCAGGTTCAGCTGGACACAGCCGACCGGCATCATGCTGGGCAGGAAGAGGTACACGTTCCCAAATTCATTCCGGGGGACCTGCAGGGGGGTGGCACACCAGGTCTAGCCGGCTGCAGAATGAAGCGGCCTGGTCCGGGCCCCACTGTGCACCGCCCTTACCTTGCCGTCCACGGCCACGGGCGGCTGGTACTCCTCCGTCTGCCACCTGCCAAACAGGCCCAGGTCATTTTGGTCCTGCAGCTGGGGCTCGGCGAGGCGGGCTTTCCGGGCCCGGTTGGAATAGCCCTTCACCATCTACACCAGAGGGATCAGCCAGGTTGCGGCACAGACTACCACTTCTGAAGCACTGACTGCATACTGGCCGTTGTGCTGAGTGCTTTACACCCGTGGCGCCAGTAAACCTTCCCAACACACCCGTGCTCCCCGATGATGTCTAGCGGCCAAAATTTTCCCTCGGAGGGATTGGCTAGAAGGCCACATAACTTCTACGAGGAGGAGTGGTATGGGCGAAGGGAGCAGGGCCAAGGACTGGCACCTGCACACTGGCTGCCTCCAGGACAGGGGTTCGGCAAAGGCTTTCCGTAAAGAGTCATGTGCAGCCTGTTTTCCGACCCTTACAAAATATGAAACTTCCTGCATGCTCTCAATAATTTGTACCTTACAAATTCCTCATTAAAGGAAGCCATATTTGAATGTGCTTCCCTTCCTCCAATCTTTCTCCAGCCAGAAGGGCCCGCACTCAGCAGCCCTTAGTGCCCATGCCTCAGCCCTCAGCGCGCCTCCTAGCGGTTACCTTGTAGGGCACTTCTCCCAGCCGCACCACTCTCGCCTGTTTCAGCCACGTGTCCCGGGAATGCAGGGTATGCACGCAATCCCTGTAGGAGCCCACAGGGGGAGACACAGAACAAACCCAGGTCACACCAGCCCGAAAGGAGCGTGGTGTGCACAGAGGCACGGCTCACACCTCCTCCCAGAAGGATGTGCTCAGCCCTCAATTCTCTCCTAAGGCCCTGCTCCTGAGGGAACCGGGGCACCTGCGTTACACAAACAGCTAACCTGGACTTCCTATCTTCTGGGGGAGGCATCCACTTACGAACCCTGACCTGCTGGAGTACTCTGTCTCTTAGGCTTCATGCCAAAGCTTCGCCCCTTCTCCCACTGAGAGAGGCAGCTTGCGGAGGGCAAGGTAGCTGAGTGAGTGCATGGCTGCAGAAGGCCTAGTCTGCTGCTGAACACAAGGGGGGGGGGGGGGATGAGTGTCCAAAGATGGCAGTGAACCCCAAGGAAGATTAACTACAAGAAGTTAATGAACGACCACGGAATTAAGATTCATGCCTGTGAGAAAGTCATTAATTCCCAGCAGCCTGATTAGAGATAGATCCTCTGGTTTTGCTCTCCTTCCAGAGCTAGGAGCTATACCCTTACAAGGCTACTTTCCAACAAGTTCCAGTTGCCTTCCTTGATGAGCCTCCTTTGACGGGGCATGCCTGTCTCTTCCTCAGCTGGCAGCCCTGACCTCTGCCCAGGGAGCAGCTCCAGTGAGCACGGGCAATAAGTAAGTGCTCTTCCAGTGCAGCAATCAGGTCCTTCCACGACCGCCCCATCTCAGGCAGACCTTCGGCACAGCACAGTGCACGAGGGGTGCACCGCCTTCCCCTGCGCCACTGCCTAACGGAGTGACCCCGGACAACCCCCTTCCCCTTCCTGATCCTCAGCACCCTCCTCGATCAGTCAGGGGGTAATGAGCTCTATGTGCTCTGCTTTGCCAGGTTGCTGGACGATCAGGCGCACTCGAGGCCCCGGAGCAACGCTCCTCAGTCCACAGCGCCCCTGTCCCAACTGGGAGCTCCACCCACACTCCTACTAAAGGCCGCATGTCTCCGACTGCCTGCAGGGATAAAGTCACAGTCGTGGTCTTCACGCAGGACAGGCAGCGAGGCAGGTGGGCACTATCTGGACGTTCCCAAAGAGAACAGCCGGGTAGGGACCCAGCCCTGTTAGAATAAATCTCAGCCTCTAACTACTTCATACCCACGAGGGCGGCTATTATGAAACACACCAGAATGTAAGTGTCAGCAAGGGTGTGGAAATACTGGGGTCTTGCACTCTGCTGGCGGGACTGTGAGACGACGCACCTTTGGTGGAAAACCATAATGGCGGGTCTTCACAACGTGAAACACCTAATTCCCGTACGACCAGCAACACCACTGCTGGGCAGATGCCCCAAAGAACTGGAAGCAGTCACTCAGAGACAGCTGTACACCCCTGCCCATAGAGGCAGGAGTCACAGTAGCCAAGCACAAAAGTGACAAGTGTCCACCACTGAATGCCAGCCATAAAAGGACAAACCCTGCACGGTCCCACTTGTGTGAGGTCCTGAAAGATGTCAGATGCACGGAGGTGGAGAGTAGGCGAGTGGGTGCCAGGGGCTGTGGGAACGGGGATGGGGAGTTAGTGTTCAATGGGGACAGAGATTCAGGTTGGGAAGATGAAAAAGGTCTGGAGATGCTGGGTGGGGATGGCTGTATGATCACATCAATGACTGACACCACCGGACTGTACACTCACAAATGGTTAAATGGCACTCTGGTATATTTTACCACCTGAAAAATTGTCTACCTCTAATGCTTTCTCCTCTGGCGGACATGGTGGTCCCCGCACTGGCACCTTCTTCCTACCAGACCTCCTGTCCCCCAACCATGTGAAGAAGCCTGTGCCTTACCACCACAGTCAGGGTGGCCTGCCCCGAGGACCTCTGACGTCGTAGCTGAGGCCCTGAGCAGGAACAGGCTGGGACAGAAGCCGAGGCCTGGGCAGGAATAGGCTGGCACAGAAGCCGAGGCCCTGAGCAGGAACAGGCTGGGACAGAAGCTGAGGCCCTGAGCACGCTGGAACAGAAAACTCCAGCCCAGACCCTGAACAGGGTGGTGGCTGCCTCCCTGTGGGGTTGCCATGCGGACAGAGTCCCCGCTCAGAGGACTCACCCCACCCACTCGTGTGATTTCCCTGTTTTCTCTTTCTTCTCCCATATGTGAAGAACATCCTCTATACTACCTTTGGTCTTGCATTCCAATGTTTAAAAAAAAATTACTTTTAGTTATTACTTCTCTCAATTGCTATTTCTTAAAAGTTCTGTTTCTATTTTTCTTTTTTCGGAATGCTAAAATGATCTGTTTTAATTTTGTGTATATTTAATGTTCATTTTCTCTTATTCCTTTCCTCCCTTCTTTGGCGTGTGTGTGTGTGTGTAGAAAATATACATAAAATGCATCATGCTCACCATGATTAAGTGTGCAATTCAGTGGCATTAAGTACACAGTGTTGAGTAACCATCCTCACCATCCATCTCCAGAACGTTTTCATCTTCCCAGAGAGAAGCTCTGTCCCCATTAAAATATCCACTCACTTTGTCATGATCAAATCTTTTATTCTCTTTATTCCTTATAGTTTACAGGTGTGTTTTTTACTCTTATATAAACTTTGTACTTTTAATTTTCCCCATAACCTTTTTTTATCTTTCAATCCTGTTGTTCTCATCTTCAAGCTATAATCCCCTCTACACATGTCCCACATGGGACAGCACGCACACACCAGAAAGCTCAATCCATTTGACAAAGGGCCAACGTTAGCAGCCCCTTCCCCAGAAGGTCACTAGTCCCAGGCCATCAGGAAGACAAAGCCACCGGGCCGCCTCACGCACCTGGAGTAGACAGCCTCTCCACGACAATACCCAAGAATGGCGGCTGTCTCGGGGTAGATGGCCTCGTATTTCAGGAGATGCCTCTTCAGGGCGTACAGAGGGTGGTTCTTGTATGTGCCAATGACAGTTGGCAAAGGCTGGCCCAGGTGCTTTGCCTGAAACTGCAAAGGCCAGAGAGACAACACTGAGCATGTCTGGAAGAGGTGAGGTCTGAGGTGGGCGATGCTTAGACCACCTTGTTCAGAGCAGTGGAGCAGAGGTTTAACAAGCACCAGTATCAGGAACATCCCATTTGTAGGTCAGGGATATAAGTAGGTTTTAGATAAAAGGAAAGCTACAGAAGCATGTAATTCTGTGGCTCACAACACCTTGAAGGGTCACCTAACCTTCTCATTCTTAGCACGCAGACCCCTGGGCCAGCCCTGCAGAACAGTGCCTACTCTGGTCCTTGGGGAAGACACATGGCTTTCTTCAGGAAGGCGGCCCTACCCGGAAGTGACACCACTGCTGTGCAGTGAGCGTGTACCTGACCCTGCTCTCCTGGGAAACTCAAATGTACCTGGGTGTAGTCTGCAGTAACTAGTACTTGTTCTCCTAGCGCTCCTTCAAGGATGCAATTTCTCGGGGCAACTGCACTGCTGCAGTTCACATCCTATTCCCCAGGGGCCGGGGGCGGGGGGGGTCCCTGGCCCCTTTCCCAATGGCACTCGCAAATTAGCAAAGTGGGAGCACCATCAGCGTCACAAATACTTTTCAGGACACCACATGTGCAACCCTCACCCATCCCATCACTTCTAAGTAAAATGAGCCCCAATACCACCGGAGCTAACTCAGGGCAGAGAGAACTGCAATGCCACAAGGAATGCCCCATAAACACGGCCTCACCCATCCTGATATGTGGGGGGAACTTGTCAGCAAATCTGGACAAATGCCGAGCTCCACCCAACACAACTGCCACGCACAAGGGGCTGGGGTCAAGGAGTGGTCCTAGAACACACTGTACTCTCTCTTAGCGGTCAGTTTCCTAGAATGCCTTCCCAGGAGAGGACTGTTCTAGACCCGAGGAGGGGCCTCTGTGTGTACGCTTGGTGGGGGGTGAGGGGGGGAACAGAAGACCATCGCATTAGTGACTTTTTCTTCTTTCACTCAGTGCAATTTATAGGACTTGCATAAATTATTATATCCAAGTTTACAACTACAGAAGAAAGAAAGCACCCGGTATATGGCTTCAAAGCCA
Source organism: Hyaena hyaena (assembly GCF_003009895.1). Taxonomy (NCBI): domain Eukaryota; kingdom Metazoa; phylum Chordata; class Mammalia; order Carnivora; family Hyaenidae; genus Hyaena; species Hyaena hyaena. The sequence goes on from NW_024081135.1 coordinate 1,076,030, forward strand.
GAGAGACACTAGTTCAAATACTAAGGCAATTAATCACATCGTATTTTAACTGATAAAATTTAGGCAATAATCATTCCACCTCTTTAATACTGTTGTCATAATTACAGGAGACCACAAACAGATACCCCACGCGGGGCTGGTCGGACTTAATGTGCATGAAGATGGGCCTCGAACTCATGGCAGGTGAGGTCCTACCTCCTCCTTCTCTAGCAGCGTTACTCTGAATCCTCCTCCTCCCTCGCCACCACCCTTACCTCTGGGCCCTCCTCCTTCCTCTCCACCAGCCTTACCTCAGGGCCCTCCTCCTTCCTCTCCACCAGCCTTACCTCTGAGTCCTCCTCCTCCCTTACCACCAGCCTTAACTCAGAGTCCTCCTCCTCCTCCCTCGCCACCAGCCTTACCACTGAGTCCTCCTCCTCCCTCTCCACCAGCCTTACCTCAGGGCCCTTCTCCTCCCTCTCCACCAGCCTTACCTCAGGGCCCTCCTCCTTCCTCTCCACCAGCCTTGCCTCTGAGTCGTCCTACTCCTCCCTCTCCACCAGCCTTTCCTGAGTCATCCTCCTCTTCCACTCTACCAGCCTTATCTCTGATCTTCCTCCTCCCTCTCCAATATCTTTACTCTGAGTCCTCCTCCTCACTCACCACCAGTCTTACTTCCGACTCTCCCTCCTCCGTCTCCCCCACCCTTACCTCTGATTACTGCTCCTCCCTCTGGAGCATCCTTACTTCTGGGTCCTCCACTTCCTTCTCCACCAGCTTTGCCTGTGAGTCCTCCTCCTCCTCATTCTCCACCAACCTTGCTTCTGAGTCCTCTCCCTCCTCCCTGTCCACTTCTTCCCCCTTCTTCAACACCATTACTGCTGAGTCTTTTTCCTCCCTTTCCATGAGCCTTGCCTCTTTTTCCTCCTCTTCCTCCCTCTCTACCAGCCTTGCCTGAGGCCTCCTCCTCATGCTCTCCACCAGTCTTACCTGAGGCTAGTCCTCCTCCCTCTCCGTGCCTTACCTGTGTCCTCCTCTTCCTTCTCCACCAGTCTTACCTGAGGCTAGTCCTCCTCCCTCTCCAACAGCCTTGCCTCAGGGTCCTCCTCTCCACCAGACTTGCCTGAGTCCTCCTCCTCCCTCTCCACAGGCTTTCCCTCTGAGCTCTCCTCCTTCCCAACCACCAGTCTTAACTGAGTCCTCTCTTCCTACCTCTCCACCATCCTTACCTGAGTCCTCCTCATCCCTCTCCACTAGCCTTACCTCTGAGTCCTCCTCATCCCTGTCCACCCACCTTACTATGTGTCCTCCTCATCCATCTCCACTAGCCTTACCTCTGAGTCCTCCTCATCCCTATCCACCCACCTTACTTTGTGTCCTCCTCCTCCTTCTCCAGCAACCTTGCCTATGAGTCCTCCTCATCCCTCTCCACCAGCCTTACCTCTTGTGTCCTCTTCCTCCTTCCTCTCCACCAGCCTTACCTCCTCCTCCTCCCTCATCATCAGCCTTACCTGAGTCCTAGTCCACCTCTCTATCAGCCTTACCTGAGTCCTCCTCATCCCTCTCCACCAGCCTTGACTATGATTCCTCCACCTCCTTCCTCTCCACCAGCCTTGCCTATGAGTCCTCTTCCACCTCTCTCTTCAACAGCCTTACCTCTAAGTCCTTCTCCTCCCCCCTCTCCAACAGCCTAACGTCTGAATCCCCCCCCATCTCCACCAGCCTTGCCTCTGAGTCCTCCTCTTCCTCCGTCTCCACCAGTATTACTTGTGTCCTCTTCCTCCTTCCTCTCCATCAACCTTACTTATTGAGTCTTCCTCCTCTCTCTCAACCAAAATTATCTCAATCCTCCTCATCCTCCCTCTCCATCAGACTTTCCTGAAACCTCCTCCTCTTCCCTCTCCACCACATTTACCCAAGTCCTCCTGCTCCTACCTCTCTACCAGCTTTTCCCCTGAGGACTCCTTCTCCTCACTGCCCACCAGCCTTCTTCTGATACATCCTCCTCCCTCTCCACCAACATTACCTCAAACCTCCTCATCCTCTCTCTCCATTAGACTTTCCTGAGTCCTCCTCCCTCTCCACCAGCTTTCCCTGAGTTCTCCTCCTCACTCTCTACCAGCCTTGAGTCCTCCTCCTACCTGAGCCAACATTACTTCAGCTCTCCGCCTCCTCCCGCTCCACCAGCCTTAACTGAGTCCTCTTCCACCCTCTCCACCAGCCTTACCTCTGAGTCCTCCTCCTCCTCCCTACCAGTCTTGAGTCCTCCTCCCGCACCTCCTCCAGCCTTACCTCTGAATCTTCCTCCTCCCACTCCACCAGCCTTACCACTGAGACCTACTCTTCCTTCTCTACCAGTCTCACCTCTGATACCTCCTCATTCTTCCTCTCTACCAACCTTCCTCCTCCCTCTCCACTAGCCTTACCTCTGAGCCCTCCTCCCTTCTCTCCACCAACCTTACTTCTGAGTCTCCCTCCTCCCTCTCCACCACCCTTACCTCGAACTGCTCCTCCCCCCTCTGGAGCAGTGTTACTTCTGGGTCCTCCTCCTCCCTCTCTACCTGCCTTACCTCGTGTCCTCCTCCTCCTTCTCCATCAACCTTGCCTCTGAGTCCTCCTCCTCCCTGTCCACCAGCCTTACTTCTGACCCTCACCTTGGATTGCTCCTCCCCCCTCTGGAGCATCCTTACTTCTGGGTCCCCCTCCTCCCTCTCCATCTGCTTTGCCTGTGAGTCCTCCTCATTCTCCACCAGACTTGCTTGAGTCCTCTTCCTCCTATCCACCAGCCTTACCTCCGTGTCCTCTTCCTCTCCCTTCAACAGCTTTACACGAGTCGTCCTCCTCCCTCTCCACCAGCCTTGCCTGAGGCTTCCTCCTCCCTCTCCACCTGCCTTACCTTGAGTCTTCCTCCGCCTTCTACAACCTTGCCTCTGAGTCCTCCTTCATCTCCCTCTCCACCAGCCTTGCCTCTGGGTCCCCCTACTCTCCCCTCTTCACCAGACTTACCTCAGAGGCCTCCTCCTTGTTCTCCACCAAAATTACCTCAGTCCTCCTCCTCCCTTCTCCACCTGCCTTACCACTAAGTCCCCCTCCTCCCTCTCTGCCAACATTACCTCAGTCCGACTCCTCCTCCCTCTCCATGAGCTTTTATCTGAGTCCTCCTCCTCCCTCCCACCAGCCTTGCCTGTGATTCCTCCTCTTCCTCCCACTCCACCAGCCATGCCACTGTGTCCTCCTCCTCCTCCCTCTCCATCAGCCTTGCCTGAGTCCTCTGCCTCCTCCCTCTTCTGCAGACTTACCTCTGAGTCCTCTTCCTCCCTCTCCCCCAGCCCTAAATCTGAGACCTCCTCCTCCCTCTCCATGATCCTTACCTGAGTCCTCCTCCTCTGTCTCCACCAGGCTTGCCTGAGTCTTCCTCCTCCTCTATCTCCACCAGTATTCCTTGAGTCCTCCTCCCTCCTCTCTATCAACCTAACCTCCGAGTCCTCATCTCTCTCCACCAACATTACCACAGTCCTCCTCATACTCCCTCTCCATCAGACCTTCTTCTGAGTCCTCCTCCTCTTCCCTCTCCACTACAATACCTCTGAGTCTTCCTCTTCCTCACTGCCCACCAGCCTTACTCTGAGACATCCTCCTCCGTCTCCGCCAACATTACCTCGGTCCTCCTCCTCTTCCCTCTCCACTACAATACCTCTGAGTCTTCCTCTTCCTCACTGCCCACCAGCCTTACTCTGAGACATCCTCCTCCGTCTCCGCCAACATTACCTCGGTCCTCCTCCTCTTCCCTCTCCACCAGCTTTACATCTGAGTCCTCCTCCTCCTCTCTCCCCAATATCTTTACTCTGAGTCCTTCTCCTCCCTTTCTACCAGCCCTAGCTCTGAGTCCTCCTCTTCTGCCCTTTCCACCAGTCTTACCTCTGGGTCCTCCTCCTATCCACCAGTCTTCCTGGAGTCTGCCTCCTCCTCCATCTCCTCCAGCCTTATGTCTGAATCTGCCTTCTCCCTCTCCACCAGCCTTGTCTGAGTCCTCCTCCTCCCTCCCCACCAGCCTTACCTAAGTCCTCCTGCTCCCTCTCCAGCAGCCTTACCTCGGAGTCCTCCTTCTTCTCCCTCTCCACCAGCGGGCTCCGGTAGGGTCTCAAGGTTTCAGCCCACCACTTGGCGTCGATTCGGCACTTGCGGGTTGTGGTCATCCAGGCTGGGTCGTACCTCTGGGTGACATCCCGGATCCAGCCGTCACCGTCAATGCCAACCACGTAGGTCACAGGCTTGCTGGCGTACTTGTAACAGGCCACAGCCTGGCCCACCACACCGTGCACACAGTCCACACACACCCACTTCTCCTCCTGCTCGCAGAACACTTCCAGCCACTGGTCGATTCCAGCTGCTTTCCCTCTTTGTGCCCCTTCACCATCACTGGAGAGTTCCTTGCCTCGGTTGATCTTCCTGCTCGAAGAGCTCGTGGACGCTGCCGGAAGGCCAGAGCACTTAGGGTGCCTTCCACGTTGGGGCCTGGAGTCACTCTTGGACCCTGCCTTTGTCCTCTGGGGGCCCGGGGCCCTCCGGTGCTTGGGACGGCCAGGCTCAGAATCCTCATCGGATGAATGACAGGCTTCCCCACTGGAGAGCTCGAAGTCAGAGCCACTGCCATCCTTCTCACTCCCACTCTCCTCTTTATAGGACACCCTGGAGGCCGCCTGCCGCTCCGGGCCCTGCCGACGTGCCCGGGGGCCTCCCTCCTGCCCCCTTGCCTTGTGCTCTTCTTCCTCCCCAGAAGAGGGCCCGCTCCGTTTCTTCCCAGCCGCAGCCGCCTTCCTCCCCTTCCCTCTGGCGCCAGTGCCCGCAGAAGACGTACTCTCTTGTCTGGTCCCCTTGCTGCTCTCAGGTTTGGCTTGGTTTTCTAGAACTGGGCTTGAAGTTTCCAAGGAGCCTCCAGGACCCTCTGTAGACCTCTCCTTGGCAGCTTTCTTTCCCTTAAACAGAAGAGGAAATTTCATTTTTTCTTTTTTTCTAATTATAGGAGATCCTATAATCTTCTAGGCCTAAGTCACTGGCTTATAGGATAAGCATACACAGGATGTCCCCAGCTCGGACAGTGACAGAGTGACTATCCTTTAGGACCATAAGTCTGCGTTCACTAACCTCCATGGCAACTCAGATGGGCCACAGTGCAGCTCTTTCCACTCTAGAGCGTGGCCTGGGGAACCTGGGCTCCAATTCCAGCTCTGCTTCTTATATCTTACACGGTGCCGGCAAATTATGTAGACATTGATTTACATGTTTTCAAATGTTATGTAGACATCGATTTACATGTTTTCAAATGGTTTTTTTACATATAGACCTATTATATGTAAATACCTATGAATGTCTCCGTATGTACCCATGAACATATCATTAAGTATGTGTGACCCTCTAAATCTCAGTGTCCTTGGCAGTAACACCCATCTTGCATACAATGTATCTATTTTGGGCACATACTGTGCCTGCAAACAAATACTGACAGACTTAATAAAGTTGCTGCATTAAGAATACAGAATTTCAAGGGCACCTGGGGGGCTCAGTCGACTGAGCAGCTGACTTTGGCTCAGGTCATGATCTCATGGTTTTTGAGTTCAAGGCCCGCATCTGAGCTGTCAGCACACAGCCCACTTTGGATCCTCCATCCCCCCCCACCTCCACTTCTCTGCTCCTCTCCTGCTCATTCTCCCTGTCTCTCTCTCAAAATAAATAAACTAAAAAAAAAAAAAAAAGAATCTGGACCACTAAGTTTCAGACAGGGCCAAGAGCGCAGTAAGTATAGCGCTGAGCCTCCTCTTTAAATCACGGCAGAATGAGGAGACCTTCACCTGCCATCACTCCACACCGACAAGGAGCCAAGGGCTCTCTCAGGCCCTTCTACACATCCAGCTCCACCAGGCTCAGGCTGCTGGAGGCCCGCTGCTGTCCCGTCCTCCCCACACAGGGCATGTGCAAGGCAGGCTCCAAGAGGCCCAGGCCCCATGAAAACCAACCCTTCAAACTAGTCCAATGAGCAATTATCTTGCGAAGTCTGAGAATTTCTCCCTCCCCATAGATACAGCTACCCTCTGGGAGAACCCCACCTTTGCTGCAGGTAACTTAAGGGGAATCGGCTGCAGAGACAATACCAGTCTGGTGGAGAGATGCAGGGCCCGGAGAATCAGTAAAAATATCTACAACAAAAAAGAATGACACATTTATTCTAAGAAAAAAAACGAGGATGTAACTAATTCCATGTTGTTTCTCATGGCTAGCTCTTTTTAACAGGGAAAAGTTAGAAACAAGCAATCAAGAGAGTCTGGAAAACTTACCACTATTAAAAACAACACTGGAGAGATTTATCTTTGTAGAAAAATCGTTTTTTATGTGTAATGTTAATTTTTGTAAAAAAAAAAAAAAAAAAGAAAGAAAGAAAGACAAGTTACTATAAATACATATGTGTGTCTGGAAAAGAACCCATTTTGGGGCTTGGGTGTTCACAGGTGATTAGTTTCCAGTGTACCTGTCTTCTGATTGTTCTGGATTCAATATATGTCGTGCTTGTGATTAAAAGAAAATAACTAAATGACATATCACTTTGAAAAGAAAAAACAGGAAACATTATTATCCCCAGATCCCCAAAGTCTATTCCAATTTCCATTCTCTGCACAAGGGGTCTTTCAACTGGAGGCTGCAGCTGTAAGAATTCTGTCACCCTGTAAGGACGGAGCCTCCAAAACAGCGACCATGACAAAGCTCCTGAGCAAGACCTTCCCATGCAGGCCTTGGGGGCCTGTTTCTCCTGAGTTACTGGAATGCCCAGCCAAGACAGCCAGAAACAGGAGGACGAGTTTTCCGTGAAAACCCGTGTTATGTCAGAAAAAAAAATAATTACTTTCGCCTGTTTCTTCTGAAGTTAAAAGCATAGGGGATGAGAAAACATCAAAGAAACCCAAATTGAGGGACACTCCACAAAATTCCTAAACAGTAGTCTTCAAAAATGTCAAGATAGCAAGGACCAGGGAAGACTGAGAAACTGTCAGACGGTAGGGAGACAAGGAATCTGTACAGATACACGGAATTAGAATTAACCCGTCCATCCTCGGGCAACTGAGTTTTGATGAGAGTGAGTGCCAAGGCCACGCAATCCCCACAGAAAACCTGGTCTCTTGGGCCAAGAGTGAAGATAATATAGCAAACAGTTGGGAGAACGGTCTCCTCAACCAAGGGGCTGGGACGGCTGGGTCTCCACATGCAGAAGAATGAAGGTGAACTCACTTATAAACAGTAACCTGAGATGGATGAAAGACCCATGTGTGAGAGGTCAGCAAGTATAAAACTCTTAGAAGAAGATAGAGAAAGAAACCTTCATGAGGTTGGATCTGGCAATGGATTCTTAGGTATGACACCAAAAGTATGAGGTACAAAGGAAAAATAGAAAAATTGCACTTCGACAAAATGAAAACTTTAGTTTCTTTATCAAGAAAGGGAAGAGACAACCAACAGGAGAAAATATTTGCATATATGTGATAGGTGCCTAGAATGTAGAATACATAAAGAACTCTCACAACAGAACAATGAAAAGACAAAGAACCCAATTAAAAAACAGGCATAGGATTTATACAGGTATTTCTCTGAAGAAGAAACACAAATGGCCAATAGGCACATGGAGACACTAACCACGAGTCACCAGGGAAATATAAATCAAAACTACAATGAGATACCACTTCACATCTTTTAGGAGGAGTATAATAAAAAAAATTTTTTTTTTTTTTTTAAGGAAAGTAACAAGTGCTGGCAAAGATGTGGAAAAAGTGGAGTCCTTGCCCCCTGCTGGTGATAAGGTGCAACGGCACAGCCACTGTGGAAAAGTCTCACAGTTCCTCAAAAAGTTAAACACTGAATGACCCAGCGACTCCACTCCTCGGTACGTACTCAAAAAAAGTGAAAACCAGAATTCAAATAAGTACACACGCACACACACATTTGTGGCAGTGCTCTTTACAACAACCAAGCAATGGGGCAAAACTAAATGCCCACAGACATGTGGTCGATCCAGTCACAGAAGGTCACAGGTTGTATTTCTTCCACATGAAACATCCAGGACACGTAAATCTAGAGACAGAACCCAGACCAGTGGCTGCCAGGTGCCTGAGGCAGAGGGAGGAGGAAGCTGACTGCAGGTAACTGTTTCACAGTATCATTTTGGGAGGGTAAAATATTTTGGAAATACACATAGGAACAAAATCAGGGAGGATGGTACCCAAATATTAATGTGTGTCCCTGGGAGGTGGCAGGATTACCGGCTGTGTCAGATATCTGAGAGTTTTTCAAGCCAAATTGAAGACAGGTAAAGATGCCTATCATACGGGCTCTTAAGGTCCAAGAAGTCTGGTCTCTTGGCCTAAACAAACAGAAAAGCTGGAGCTTAGATACAAGCATATGTGATTCATAGGAACTTGTCAGGGAGAAAACTGTATTTCTACTTCTATTTTTCAGGCACAAAAATATCTTTGGTGGATAGAACTTGCCTCGCTGCACAGCTGCCGGCCAATGTCACTGCTCAAGTTGGAAGGCCGGGAAACGCTTTCTGAAGGTTTTCAGCAGCCAATGTTTGAAAAACCATTTCCTTGGGGTGTCTGAACGTAAGTTCTGAATATTTTAATGGAAACAGTTTGAGGGCAACGTGACCAAACCTGAAGCGCTCTGCACACCAAACAGTAGGCTGTGTCCCAATCTGGACTCCAGCGCTTACCAACAACATAGCCCTGAGAGAGTTATTTGGCCTCTCTGAGCTTCAGAACATTTTTTTTTTTTTTACCTTACGAAGACTGAATAGGAACATGGAAAACACTGAAACGGTATCTGGCAAGTGACGGCCACAGTCATTTGCTAACAGTTCAAAAAACAGTGCCGCCAGGAGGATCACTTACATGGACCAACTCTTCATCATCGCGTGCAGAGTAAATAGCAAATCTCCTTTCCAGCATGGTCTGTAGGCAATCTTGCTCGTTGGTTGAAAGGTCTGCATTAACTGTAAATGTTCCAATGAACCTGGAGAGAAACCAGGCATTCCCGTGTCACAGGTCATGGCAAAGAGGAATGCTCGTGCCCCTTTTATAGCCAAGAGAATCAGAAGAGACGGTCTTAGAAGAGAACTGTGAGCTTTGCCTGCCTATACCCTGCTTTTCCCAGTCTGAGCGGCTTGACCACTGCTCACCACTGAAGACCTTGTCCCCACATCCCTGGTTCCCTTCCTAGACCCCAGTTGCTCTGTGCACCCAGAGACCCCAGCGCACCCCCTCCCGAGCAGTCCTCACGCTACCCAGATTGACTGGGTGCACCTGTCTCCCCAAGCAGCCTGGGAGCTCCTCTAGGGCAGAGATCATGCCCAACATTTCTTTATCTTCAGTGCGGTGCCTAAGGCCCCGGCATACAGGGTTCCCTCAGGGAAGGTGTGTGGAACTGACCAACCCCTGGGCTCAGGGACAGAAGTCCTATACGAGGGCTCTGCAGGGTAGGCTGGAGGGCCATACCATTTCACCAGGTTTGACAGGTAGCAGATGTCCACGTCCTGAGGTGGCACTTTAGTAAAGCGAGCTGGGACGATGGACAGGCCGATAGCAAGCAGATCTGGCTGGCTGCAGACGTTACTACGATACAAACCGTTTGCCAGCAGGCACAGCAGGTGAACCTGGGAAGATGAGGAAGACGGGTGGCTGAGAACTGGAGGGGTGTTTGCTGCCAAACCAAGAGGCATTTTGTGGGCAGGGGTTATCTGTTGTTCTATCTACATACGAGAAAGTGGCCCAGGAGAGGGCAGCAGTAGACGGGAGTGTGAGGAAGCAGGTCACTTTTGCACTCAGTTCATCTCTCCTTTTCCCTGAGGCTTTTCCTGAGACTATCTCTGAGCTTCCTGCTTCCTGACTGCCTCTCCCCGACTAGCTGAATTCTTTCTCCAGTGAAATCCACATACAGAAAGACCAGGATACTGTCAGTTAAAGCTCTGGGAGCTTAGCCTTTCCCTCTCTGTTGAGTCGACTGCAGTCAAACCCACAGTGCATGGACATTTTCGTTACATTTACTCTAAGGAGAGATTTTTCTGTTTCTGTGGCCTTGAGAGAGAGAGGCTCCCTGTCAGCCATTTCCCAAGACTTTGTCACCCTGTCCTCTTCCCTAGATACTTATTCCCTCACAGAAATAATCCAATCTCAAAGTTGCATACCACAAATATTTTTTCCTTCTTTTAGAGGCCTTGTCTTCTAGATAGATACTGTAGGATTGATGGATGACGTTCTACAATGTCTGGGGTTTGCTCCAGAAAGATCGGGAGGACAAGTGTTGGGGAAGAGAAGGTAGAGATGCGCAAGCGCCTGTAGCCGTCCAAGCCGGGGTTGGCGCGGGTTCATCACACTGCCAGGCCCCCACCCCTGCTCTAGAAGGGAAGAACCCAGCCCCTCGCACCGCAGACCCCACGTCTGCCCCCTCACCTGAGCTCCAACTGCTCCTCCACCTAATGAGATAATCAGACTCCTCCCCATCCCTCCCACAGCTTTACATCATTCCCCCTTCAAAACTGTCTTCCTTCTCCTCACCTATAATCTCCCCATTTCAGTCAACGGCTCCACCCTCCTCTCCTCACTGAAGCTTTCAATCTGGGAGCCAGATGAACTCTTCCCTTTCTTTCATCTCCACCAAAAGGTACAAGCAGCATGGCTATCTCACATACCCCCCCAAGGCTCCGGAGAGGTGGGTGTGTCTTATCTCCTCACTGTCCTTGCTCTGCACTCGTCTCACCTCCATATTTCTGCGGCTGCTGCAGACACAGGGTCTCTGCTACCTCTTACATCTCTCCCTGCTCTGGCTCTCGGCTGACGATCAGAGGGATGTCAAAGTGCCCTTCCCTCACTCTCCAGGGGCCTCCGACGCACATACCCTCCAAGATGCAGACACATCGGTCATCCAGCCACACCCTCTCAGCTCTGCCTGGGCAGTCTCCCCAGCCTCTGTCCTCGGCCCACTCCTCCCTGCCGCCCTTTCTCTTAAATAAAGCCCTCCTCCGCTGCTCAACCTACAGCAATCCCTTTCCTTATTCCCAGGCTTGACTAAGAACCGATGTTCCGTGCACCACACCGACCTGCCTTGACAGAGAGGACACTGTCCCTTCACCCCCTGCCCTTACCTTGTGTGTGTCCTCGTGGACTTCTTTACTGAAACGGTTCATCATCCTCCGAAGATACGTCTCAAACTCCATTTTTATCCTTTCACTGCCATGCATATCGAAAAATCCAAGAGTGAAGTAGGAGATGGATGATACCTGGCCCCAGCACCCGGTCACTTCCGTTCCCTCGTAATGGCTCATGAGTAGCTCTCCTTGGTTTCCTGCACACGGCTGTGCAGGCAAATCTGAAAGCTGGCTATTCTCCATAGACTTTTCTGGTCCTTCTCACCTGAAGGCCCAGGACTTTCTCTACCAACACGCCTCATGGACAGGCTTTGAAGCACACATTCTCCAAGCGGCCCTCTCTGCCTGTCTGACCTCCTGACTACAGATTCCCTCCTTAGCACAAGCACCTTTGTGTTACACTGGTGCACTCCTTTGTTGGTGCGGTTCTGCTGTAAAATCTCTCTCCTGCCCATGTCCCCTGCATCTGTAAGCCAACTTAACACTTCTTGAATGACTCCTATCATCTCCTTTCTTCGTGCCTAACGATATGCCCATTACAGAGCGGGACTCATTAGCCATTAACTACCAGGTATTGTGTTACACATTCCCAAGCCACCAGGGGATACAGTGGTCCAGGAACCTTGAGACGGAACGGGGGCTCCCTACCATAGTGGGGCACTGCCTCAAGTCGTGCAGTGTGATGTGGTGCGAAAAACATGAGTGTCAAATTAGATGGAGAGTGTCAAGATTGGATCTTGGCTCATCCACTTCCTGCCTGAGTGACTTCTAAAATGTGACTCAATTACTCTGGGCCTGCAGGTCCTCATTCACACATTAACTTAAGTTTAAGTTAATGTACAACCCACAGAGTCCTTGGCACATAACAGATGTTTGGTAACTGAGAGTTTCCTCTCTCCATGCCCTGCCCCAGCCAGAGAACAAAGTTTCCTGTTCGAGTCCTCATGGTGAACCCAGGGCTCTCCCACCTCAGGCTCCCGACCACTTTGGTGCTCAGCCCTGGTCTCCTACATGTTTCTCAAAAGCTTTCATTGTATAGCAGCTCTTGCTGTGCTCAGCCCTGGTCTCCTACATGTTTCTCAAAAGCTTTCATTGTATAGCAGCTCTTGCTGATGATACATGACAGGAGTCTAGAAGCAAATGCCCAACCTTACCTTCTTTCTCTTGCTTTTGCCTGCTGGGGTGTTTCAATCTCTATCTCCACTGGCTTCACAGGCAGGACAGATTTAGAGAAGGCTGTGTTTTCTCCTGCATCACCCGGCACAGGCTCACTAAGTTCTATCAATGATAATTTTCAAAAATCAGTGACATTATAATAGCTATCACACTGAACAAAACTGAGTTCTGCTGAGATGGAAGGAGTAAGCAACAGGACTCCCCTACTCCTACCACGTTTTGAGTGCCTCAAAAACACCACAGACTGTGCTGTTTTACATTTATTGCTCATGGAACTTCATGGAACAGCAACCCAGAGACATAGGAAACTAAGGCACAGAAATACTGAGTTGAATTAAATACAGATCTCTGGGATCAGAGCTGAGGCTCAAATGTGTACTTTAGCAGAGACTTAGTCTTTATCCAAGGAAAAAATAAAGCCAAAAAGAACAGTTTCCTCTTCTCTATTTTACTACAATAAACATATATCACAATTTTGCTTTGTATAGAGGCCTGATTGAAGGGTCTTCCAGCCCCAATTGCAAACCTGTAATGACAAGGAATCTTTTTTTACCTCTTCTTTTTTTACCTCGTTTTTTTTAACCCCTCCCCCCTTTTTTTAACCTCTTTATCCCCTACATCACTTGTAAACACTGGCTGAAATAAACAAAATTCAATGAACTGGACCTGTGAATTTTATTAGCAAAGGCCCTTCTAAAGGGACTCTGGGTCCAGAGGCAGTGACATCCCGCTGGTAATGAACACACCTAATGCCAAGATCTGGTTTATATATACAGGTCCTGACTGAAATGAGCCAGGCCTTCCTGCAGAAACAAAAGTCTGGAGGTCTAGAGCAAGAAACATAGAGGGTGGGCCTGGAACATCTTCTCATGACGGAAACCAAAAATGTTCCCAAAAACCAATGAGGCCATGTCAAAAGGACATGGAAGGGTAGCTGGCTTAAAGGGGCTCCCATGAGCCAAATCTGGGACAATCTGAAGATTGAAAAGTATAACAATAATAACTGATAACATATTTGAACTTTTAAAATATCTGAGTCCCTACTGATACTCAACATAAATACAATTCTTAAAAGAGAAAGCTCTCCTTTACAGATCAAAGTCACCTGATGAATGTATATAAAATGATAGAATCAGAATATTCTGTTTTGCAATGCTCAATGTAATAATCTTTGACTCTGGAAAGATCAATGCATACAAAACCATTAAGTAGGGGCGCCTGGGGAACTCAGTGAGCTAAGTGTTTGACTTCAGATCACAATCTCACTGTTTGTGAGTTTGAGCCCCGCATCACGCTCTCTGTTTGTGAGTTTGAGCCCCGCATCACGCTCTCTGTTGACAATGCAGAGTCTGCTTCGGATCCTCTGTCTCCCTCCGCCTCCCTCCCTCCCTCTCTCACACACACAAAAAGAAATATTAAAAAAAACTCTTTAGTACCACCCAAGACAGTTAACTACAAAGGAAAAATGTACCTTTTCATTGTTACAATCTGGCAGAACCACCTTAGATAATCAAACTTAGCATCTCTAGTAGGACAACCTGATACTAGGTGCCTCTTAGTGGATGCAGTATTTTTTTTTAATTTTTAAAAAATGTTTTATTTATTTCTGAGAGAGAGAGAAAGAGAGACCGTGTGAGCAGGGGAGGGTCAGAGAGAGAGACAGACACAGAATCTGAAACAGGCTCCAGGCTCTGAGCTAGCTGTTAGCACAAAGCCCAACGCGGGGCTCAAACCCACGAACCGTGATATCATGACCTGAGCCAAAGCTGGACGCTTAACCAACTGAGCCACCCAGGTGCCCCTTAATGGATGCAGTATTAAGTACAAAGCTCTGAAGTATTTTGCCAAGAAAATGAAAGTTTAACTTGAATTCAAGTAAACCTTACCTTGCAGTTTACAAGAAATCAGGAGACACTGAAACACATTACCACCACCCTGAAATGTCTGTTTATCAAACAAAACAAAAGAAGAGGCCAGGACTCTTCAAAAACAGCAGTGCTACAAAAAGTAAAAAAAGGGGCTGGGCAGGGTGTACCATTCTAGACTAAAGGAGACTAAAGCGGTATAACCAAATACATGGTTCACACCTTAGATCCTGGATTAGCAACAAACACAAAATAGCTAGGAAGGATATTTTTATAACATTGGGGGACTTTTCATCTTCTTAGGTGTAAAAACATTTTATCATGTAGGAAAATGTCTTACTCTTGAAATACATGAAGTATTTACAAGCAAAGTGTCTGCAACTTACTTTCTTTTTAAATGTTTATTTATTGGGGCGCCTGGGTGGCTTAGTCGGTTAAGTGTCCGACTTTCACTTAGGTCATGATCTCGCGGTTCGTGGGTTCGGGCCCCGCGTCGGGCTCTGTGCTGACTGCCAGCTCAGAGCCTGGAGCCTGTTTCAGTCTGTGACTCCCTCTCTCTCTGACCCTCCCCTGCTCACGCTGTCTCTCTCTCTCCTAGAAATTAAAAAAAATAAATAAAAATAAAAAAATAAATGTTTATTTATTTTGAGAGAGAGAGCAGTGCATGTGTGCAAGTGGGGGGGGGGGCAGAGGGAGAGAGAGAATCCCAAGCAGGCTCTGTACTGTCAGCTCAGAGACCCACCCAGGCACCCTTGCAAATTACTTTCAAATGGTTCTACAATGTATATTTACAGAGAGAAAGACACGCTCAATATGACAAATGTTACAGTTAGTGAGCTCATTATGACAAATGCTACAGTTAGTGAATTTAGGTGGCATCTATGTACTACATTAACAAAAATTAAAAAAAACTTTTTTGTAGTTTTCAAAAATCATTTTCAAAATCAAAAGCTGGGACAGAATCAAGCAGACAGAAGGAATCAGGGATGGTAACATTAGCTGCCACTTACTGTGAATATATGATGCTCTACACACACTGTATTTGCCAACCTTTCCTCCACCAATACCATTCTGGAGCCTAGCTTGTGCACAGCTCACAGTGAGCATTCAATGCTTGCTGAATATTATCAGGGAAAAAAACTCAGCTCTGACAGGTGGATTTACTCACTCACTCCGTTATAGGTGACAAACCTGGGCTCTGAACCCAGATCTCACTACTCTCAAAACCTGTGCACTTTCGACAAGATGACATTGCCTCTCTGTCTCACAATCTACTCCTGACAGCCACCAGAGGAAGACCATACCCTTTTGGTGACCTGGTCATGAATTTTTCCTTGCATCAAAAGCAAGTCCCTACTGTAACCTTCTCAGGTCTTACTTAGCTTCAAAAGGAAACAACGGGATTGCAACTATGTGACATGCCTCCAACAGGAAAACATGATCACACAGCTCTGATGTTTTTACCTTCTACCTCTTCCCAATCATCTTCACTTTCTTCTTCATCGCTTCCTTCACAGCCACCTTTGTCCACAGCAGCCTCTCTCCTTGGATGGGGTGCCTTCTTGGGGGCGCTTGCAAAGTCCCTGTGTAAAGATCACAGGAGGGAAGGTGAAGAAGTCTCCCATATCCTAGCGCTACATTTAAGCTGAACGGCATTGTAAGGACTCCTTCTATTTACTGAATTAATTTACTGTTCCAATTATTGAAAGATGACATGTGAGCTGAACCTTGTATCCTCCATCAGTGTGAGCCTCAAGGGCTTCTCAAGATGTGCTCTGATCATCAGTCTAACGCTAGATGTGCTGCCAGACAGAAAGAACACAAGGACCCTACAACCTAGAGCTGTGTGAGGGGAAACACAGCTGTGCCTGCAGGTTGCTGGTACAGGGACAGTCAGAAGGAACCCCAACAAGAACGGGAGTCCTGAAAGTAAGAGCCGTGCTATCATACATGTGCAGGTGGACACCACGATGAAGGAGAGGGAATTTCCATTTGCTGATCCTACCATGAGCCACCTCAGATGATTATTTCTCCCCACTTTAAGAATTATGATGTAAGGGGACAGAAACTGGTAGAATTCTAACTTCAGAGTATGCAGGGATGTGACTATATGCGGGTATGTCATAAATAACAACAAAAGCACAGACAGCTGGCTAGTTGAGTAGTAAGTACATAGGTAAGTAGCTAGCTGACTACTGGCCCAGGATGAAATGGTTAATACGTACATAACCTACATTTTGCAATTTCACATATAAAATATGTTTAGAACTGAGTTGCTTTTTAGCTTTCTTGTAATGTTCAACAGTGGTAGCAAGTGAGAACATCATCTCAGATTTTAGCGCAGACACTTAAAGTAACCAATCCTGAGTCTTCAGCTCTAAAAATACACATTTTGCCTTTTTAGCCTGCCTCTCTCTCTCAAGGCCACAGAAACAGAAAAATCTCTCCTTAGAGTAAATGTAACGAAAATGTCCATGCACTGTGGGTTTGACTGCAGTCGACTCAACAGAGAGGGAAAGGCTAAGCTCCCAGAACTTTAACTGACAGTATCCTGGTCTTTCTGTATGTGGATTTCACTGGAGAAAGAATTCAGCTAGTCGGGGAGAGGCAGCCAGGAAGCAGGAAGCTCAGAGATAGTCTCAGGAAAAGCCTCAGGGAAAAGGAGAGATGAACTGAGTGCAAAAGTGACCTGCTTCCTCACACTCCCGTCTACTGCTGCCCTCTCCTGGGCCACTTTCCTCTGTCAGGACTGGAGGTTGCTGGAAAAGCCAACACCAAGATTGAAGATTTGTTCTTAAAGGGACCACTGCCTCTGTCTTTCCTCTTCCTCTCTTCCCCACAACTTTCCTGGGAGGTAGATGATCAAGTGTTCACTGGGCTTATAACCCCTGTTCACCACGTATCATTAAGAATGTTCATTCACTGCCAAAATCTTGCTCCGTTTCTGCCAAACAAAAGGTCCTTCTCCAGATGCCACAGGGCACACGAAAACGAACCAGGAGTGGTCTAGAACCTCTAGAACCTCTAGAAGCCTCGGAGAGCTTATAGGGGAGCAAGCCACAGTACGTGGCATGCGCACAAATAAGCGCAACACGAGGTAGACAAGCTACACTCTTAAGGGACACTGCAAGAAATCGCAGGAAAAGGGGGAAGAATCAACAAAGACTGTCAAGTGAATGGATTCTGATCCACACCTTCAAGGTGGAAGAAAACATTCCAGGTACAAGGAAGAATGAGCACAACTCAGGTGGGAAAGCAGGAGTGACAAGAAGTCCAGTTGGGTGGGAGGAGAGTGTGTTCGAGAACAGCACGAGAGAGCGCTAGAAGTGCAGCCAGCATTTCGGGCATCTAGTACCATGATGCAGTACAAAGAGCACTGGACCGCGAGTCAGAAGACCTGAGTCTCATCTGGTTTTTGCCACCATCTATCTAGCTGTGGGACCACAGATAAATGACTTTCTGCAAGTTGTCCTTGTCATCTGAAAGGTTTGAGAGGTAAACGATATACCCTTGAATAACACAGGGGGTGGTGCATAGTTGAAAATCTGCACAGAACTTCTGACTCCCCAAAACTACGACTCAGCTTCTGTTGACTCACCCATAATATAAACAGTCAATTAACACATATTTTGTATGTTACACGTCTCATATGCTGTAGTCTTACAATGAAGTCAGCTAGAGAAAAGAAAATGTTATTTGAAAAAAATCCACATCTAAGTGGACCTCTGCATTTCAAGCCTGGCTGTTCAACGGCCAATTGTAATTGCTAAGAAGAATCATACTAGCGGTCTGGGCTCTAGCTGGAAGAGTTTGAAGATCCCATCTTGTGCCCAGATCCTAGTGACAAGCAAGAAGGAGAGGTTTTATTACTCACACTTCCCTGATGGAAGCAATCAAGCCCTGGCTGGAAGCTTTTCAGCCATCTCACCTGAGATCCTCCCCATCACTGAGGGCTTCATCCTTCACCTCGGCAGTTTCTGATTTAACAGTCACCTTGGCCGCTTTCTTTCTGGCTGGACTGTGTGTGGGGCTCCCGGGATCACCGCAGCCTCTCTTCCTCGTTTCTCGTGAAACTTTTGAGAGAAGGCTCCTCTTTAGAGGTTTCTCATCTTCCGAGACATCTAGACAACCACATGGAACATGAGGTAAGGGGCACAGGAAAGGTGGAGGTGGTGTGCCTTCACAGGCAGGTGATGAAAAGCCCCTTTCTGTCACCTCCCTCTAGGGCACATCTCCATCACCGGTCACGGCCCTGTGTGTTCAACAACCAGTCTGCGGCCTCCTGTCTCCACCCCGCCTTACACCCGCACTCACAGTAAAAACCCACTTTCATCAGCATCTTATTTGACTCCTCCTGGGACTACAGAGCCTGCAGTGACTCAAAAATCTGGCTTCCAAATCTCAAACTGCAGCTAATATCCAGGAAGGAAAACACATAAATCTGCTATGAGCACCCTGCTTATTTACTAGCTGCCAAGACTAGTTATTTATTTTAAGGGTAACCCACTTCTATTAAGTGAAATGTGTGGAGTTCATTAACATGTCCAAGTTTTACCACAACACTACTGCTACTGATCCATGTTTTTGCCGCCTTTCAAAACCAAACCCTGCTCGATACATACTTACGAAACCGTTCCAATCTAACCCAAAGGCACTCATGTATCAACTGTCTTGGCAAACTTAGGGTTGGAATAAGGCAGTAGTAATTCAAAAATACCTTTATTTCCTTAAAATAATTAGTGTTGGCTTTTGTTAAAGGGAAATTTAAAAAATGCACAAGCTGTTGGCTTTAGTTAAATCAGGGTATCTAAAAGTATGGCCTGTTTCTTAACATGTTTCAATAAATCAACATTTAATAAGTAATAATATGAGAGGGGAAGATAACTTCTATTTTGCAAATATGTTCATAAAAATAAACAATCCTGAATCTGAAATAAAGCATCTTCCTTTGCCTTTGCATGGCTCTGCTTCAATTAATTTTAGAAAACAAAAATACTTTAGCCTTTACTGAGGTTGAGCAATATTAACCTAATATCAGATTGATTGTTCTCATTTATGGTTTGTCTTACTGACTCTGTGGATACAGACCTATATTCCCCAAGAATATGCTTTTGCAGGGGGAAAACTCTCCCTTTTGATCTAAATCAAATCACAATTTTCATAAATTTCTCATTACAGAGGGGCATATGTTCTAATGCTAGATAAAATCACTGACTAGTTTCTTTAGAAAGTTTTATAAAGGGAATCCATGCATTCTCGTGTTT
Organism: Hyaena hyaena; assembly: GCF_003009895.1. Lineage (NCBI taxonomy): Eukaryota > Metazoa > Chordata > Mammalia > Carnivora > Hyaenidae > Hyaena > Hyaena hyaena. The sequence continues at coordinate 1,095,499 of NW_024081135.1, forward strand.
TGAACATTTTAATGGAAACATAAAAAATTTCAAAGTTATTTAGAATCTGGAGACACTTCTTATTCCATGGCCAGAAGCTGCTCGAGGGTTTATGACTCAACAGTTTGAGTAGGGTGTCCTTGAAATCGGAATTTCTGGATCTTACAATGCTTCTTAGCCTTCTATGAGTAGATAGGAAACAGAGGTGTGAAACACTTCATTGTTACTAATCTGAAAATGCAGGTGGGAAGATACCTTAAAAGCACTGTTTCCTCGTCACCAAACGTGGTTGGTTAAAAAGCACAATTGTGTGCTCTGTGCTTTGAAGAGAGAGGTAGAGGAGTTAAAAGGGGGGCAAGAATGGAAACCAAAAAATACCTGTGAATCAAAAAAGAATGTCCATAGTTTCATCATTTCACACAGTAATCCCCCTTAGCCATCGTTCCAGTTACCCACTCAACCCACTGCTCAACTGTAGTGAGGCAGATGAGCCTTCTGACAAACCTACATCAGCTGAACCTATAGAAGCTAGCCCATCTGATTACCTGGCATGGACCGTGGCAGATGCTTCTAGCTCACTCACAATCATAACTACCCTGAAAGGTAGTATTGTGTTTCAGTGATGAGGTTCAGAGAGGTACACTACTTGTCCAAAATAATTTACACAAGTGCACAGAACTACTAAGCAGCCCGAACCTGGAGTCCAGATCCAGGTTTTAGCTGGAAGAAATGGTTCCCAAGCAGGTGGCATTTCCATCAGAGTAAGACTTTTTAACTTTGAATTGCCACATATTCAGAATACATTCCCACTAACTGGAATAACAACCCTTTTCATAGCCACTTGCTGAAACGTACCCATTCTTAAAAGTCACAGATCAAACGTGACTCCTTCAGAGAGCATGTCCCCATCTCTCCAGTCAAACTTGATTGTTCTTTCAAAAGCCACAAAGCACACTACCTTCTTCCAAGATATCACACTGTCTTGAACAATTTTCGTAAATGGCAACACTAACATACGCTAAGCTCCTCCAAGTAATGTCTGCCTCCCATGTCACCTCGCTTGTGTGCAGCACATATCGGTACTCAGAATGTTATCTGAATGAGTAAATGAATCAAATGGAACTCGCAATGTTAACTGTGAGGTAAATTACCTTCTACGTTTAGAAATGACTTCCATTTGCCTATTTACTAATGGATAATGAACTTATATAAAAAGAATCATAAAATAGAACCTAGTGTCATAGGAGCCCTTGCTGATTACCTAAACTTCTATTCAGATTATTTTAGGAACCCCAGAAATCCCTTTTACAGCATGCACTATGCAATTATTAAAAACGTTTATTGAGTACTCAGTATATGCAGGGAAGAGGGAGAGGAGAATACAGGACATAACAAAAAATAAAACACATCTGCATATACTTAAATGGTAGTAAGACACACCATCCAAAAAGGAAGCAAATAAATTAACAAGATCACTACATTATGGAACAGAGGCTGTGAGGGCCTGTGAGGACCTGGCAAAGATCCCCTTAGATCAGACACTCAAAGCAGTGTGCGTTCACATGTGAAGGTACCGAAGAAATCAGCCACCCTAGAGCCACGGAAAAACATTCCAGGCAGAAGGATCATCAAAGGCAAAGGCTCAAGGTGAGAAATAACATGGCATACTTGAGGAACAGAAAGGAAGCCAAGAAGCAGGTTATCTGGCAAAGAAATGAGTCGTAGAAGACAACAGAAGTAGCAGCAGCCAAATCATGTAAGGTCTTGCAGGCCATGGTAAGGAATTTGGATTTTAGGCCAAGAGCAATGGGAAGCTACAGGTTTGAAGTAGGAACATGGCATGATCTGATTTTTTTTAATCATTTGGGCTGCTGGGTGGAAAACCATTGCAGGGGGATAAAGGGAAGCAGGGAGACCAGTAAAGAAGCAACTGTGGTCCTTCAACTGAAAAGTAATGGTGGCTCAGGCAGGGACTGTGACCACGGAAATAAAGAGAAGTGGAGGGATCTGAGATACAACTGAGGTTGGGTTGGTGGAACTTGCTGATTAGATGGGTATGTGTAATGAAAGGGAGGGCTCTGCTTTAACAGGTGGTTGAAGGGATCATTTATTGAATGGGAAAAGGCGGGGGAAGAAAGACGCTTAAAGGGGAAAATCAAGAGTTTTGCTTTGCTCATGACGAATATAAGAAACCTATCCGATATCCAGGTGGAGAAGTCAGGCTGCATCTGAATCTGGAACTCTAGGTGAGATTTAACTGAAGATATTATTCTGGGGAGTCCGCACACTACAGCACTCTGGTCCATCCGACTTCTGGGGCCACAAAATAACTGTAATGCCTTTTCCCCTATTCAGCCGTTTGCATCTGCAGGAGGCTGGACAGTATCCTGTGGGCAACAGGGAGCAGGAAAGAGGCAACGCCGGCGAGCCAGTGGTCAGGTTGAGCTCCAGGGGAACCCCCAGAGCGCATCCGTCCTCCCGAGGACTAAAGCACAGCGATGTCGGTGAGGACCCGGGCGGCTCTACAACCGCCCGCCTCTCCCGGCCGCCGTAACGCCGGCTCTGCTCAGGGAAGACAGGATATTCTCCGCGCCCTACCTCCAGAAGTCTGCCACCCCCCGCCCCACCCCCCGCGCTCCCCGGACCTTGTTTCCTGCCCTCTTCTAGCATCTTCCCCTAAGCCCAGCCCGGTGTTGCTCTCACCCGCTTCCTTCTCCTCACGCCGGGCCGTGCTCTTGCCCTTGGCCTTCCGCCCGCACGGTTCACGTCTCTGCTGCTTCCTCGCAGCCGCACGACTACGCACCATGTTGCCCGGGCAAGACTCCTGAGGAGACTGACGTACCAAGCCGCGGGAAAGGGAGCTCAAGCTCGGCTTCCAGCGGGGCGAGGCACGGCTAGCCGTTTCCTAATTGGCCAAGTCGACGCCGATGAAGCTCCGCCCCATTCTCAAAAGACCAATGCAAACTGTACGAACCAAGAACCCAAAGCGAAATTCTCCCCACTTCCGGCTCATTTTAGTATCGCATTTCCGGAGGCAGTGGCCGGGAGGGCGGGCAGACGCGAGCGGCTCGCGTATTCTCGCGAGAGGCAGCAAAGAGCGCAGGGTTTGAAACATGGCGGACGACGTGGACCAGGTGAGTGTATTGAACTGCTCGCTCCAGAGCGGCTTTTCCACTACTATCCCTCCGCCTGCTCAGCTTTGCGTCTCAGGGCTCGAAACTTTCTCCAGGCTCACCGGAAGGTGGTCTTCTTGCCGTCCTGTTTCTAGGTAATCACGGCTTTAAATCGACCCCTTGGTAACCGCGCCCCTTCCGAATTTTGTCTCGGTCCCTGAGACAGTTTCCTCTCCGAAGCCCGCCTGAAAACTAATTATTCTTCACGCTCGTCACTTCCTTTCCCTTGTATCTCATCTTCATCTGTAGTATGGAAATAGTTATCCCTGCCTGCCTCACGGAGCTGTCAGGATTCTAATAGGAAAAGTGAAAGTAAAGTTAAATAATTATTATTACTGAGCGCGACGGTTGTTACTCGTTCAACAAGTGAGTAGTAAACATCAGATCGTGTAGTTAGACACCCCTCTAAGCACCGGGGACACCGGCATTGACAAACGTGATCCCTGTCCCCATTTGGAGCTTAGGTTCAAGCAGATAAGTAAACAAACGTGCAATATGTAAGAATTGTGATGTGGTGTGAAGAAAACAAGCAAGGAAGTGGCATGTAAAGTAATTTGATGGTCCTCTAGGCTTCCTCATCTTCTCTTCGTTTCCTGCAAATGCTCTTCCTAAGATATATTTGTGGATCAGACCACAACTTAGCTTTCTCCTGAAATCTCCCCTCCTCAGTGAGGATTTATCTGGCCACCCGCAAAAATAGCACTCTTTCCCAGTCTGCTTCATTTTTCTTCATAACATGTTGTTTGTTCATATCATTTATACCCTTCGTTGTTCAATGTCTGTCTTTTTCCCCACTAGAGTGTGAGATCCTTGAGAGCAGGGTTTTGTTCACCTTTCTGTCCTCCAGGTTCAGAACACTGCTGGAAACACTGAACAAATATTTATTGAGCGAATGAGTAGGTTAATCAGAGAGGCTTCTTTGAAAAGGCAGATTTGAAGATACAGGATGAAAAGTATGAATAGTGGGCATTCTAGACTAAAGCCAGAGGAGCGGTATGGCTCTGTGTTGTGTATATGATTGTAGAATTACTATGTATCTATTTTTATACCTCTCCCCACTAGAATGAACTCCTTGAGGGAGTTCTGACCTCTCTATTGTGATGTAGTAGGTGGTTAGCTGATCCTGGACAATCACCTGTTTTATTGGGGTTGCGGACCAGTCGAGGATAGGATTTTTTTCTTTTTTCAGTCTCCCTTTTTTAAAACCTTGGAGTCTGTAACATTCAGTCACATTCTGCCACTGGCCTGATGTGCTCACCGAGGAAAATCCTTGAATAATCTTACCAACTTTCCTGCCTTCACCCATCCCTTACGTTTGGATGACTCCAAATCATCCTAGCCCTGATCTCTCTGGGACCTATATTTCCAGCAGTTCTTTAATTGGAAATAACAGGAACCATTTATAAGTACTTTCAGTTTGCCAGGTACTGTGGGCAAGTTGAGTTTAGGGTGCCAACTGACCAGGAGGATGAATATATTGAGCAGGCAGTATAGACTGCTGGTTGAAAGCACTAGTTTTGAAGTCAAGCAGTGTGGGTTCAACTCTTGAATCTGAAACTTATAAACTCAGATAAAACAAAATCATGGCACCTCTAACTATCAGCATCCTTGTTTGTAAAACGAGGAAGCCATAATCTTCACAATACTTGTGAGGACTGGATGAGCTAATGTATTAAATTAATGTAGTAAGTGTATTCACGATGGTACCTGGCAAACTGAAAGTACTTATAAATGGTTCCTGTTATTTCCAATTAAAGAACTGCTGGAAATATAGGTCCCAGAGAGATCAGGGCTAGGATGACAGTCACACAGGATAGCAATGACTTGAACACTCTCCAGTACTAATTACTAAGCCTGTTTCTTTAATCAGCAACAAACTACCAACACAGTAGAGGAGCCCCTGGATCTCATCAGGCTCAGCCTGGATGAGCGAATTTATGTGAAAATGAGAAATGACAGAGAGCTTCGAGGCAGATTACACGTAAGTAAATTTATCAAATTACCTTGAAATCAGATTGTCTCTTTGTCATGCCTTCCTCCCACTACCCGCTTGAGGTATAAACACTGTCCAATGTAGAAGAGTATTTTGAGTGAAGATAAGAAGGTGAAGGTCACCCATATTTCTACAAGTTGAGTACAACTGCGTTTAATTCACGTATTTAATATTTTTTTAACAGAAATGATATGTTTATTAAAGAACATTTTCATTTCTTCTGTTTATTTGTGGCATTTATTCCATTATTTAAATATTCTATCAGTTACTGACATGTACATGGATTTGTGTTTTCTTGTAAGAAAAATTAAATAGCACAGAAGTACATAGAGTAAAGGTGAAATCCATTTTTTTCTTTTGCTACCCACTGAGAAGTTGAGTCTGTGGCCTTTTAGATCTTATGTATATATTTACACATATATACTTACAAATGTGATCACATGAATGTATTTGCACTATATATACCACCTCTAAATAAAAATGGGATCTTGCTATATATATTTTGGAACAGCTTTCTTTTTCACTTAATCTTTCTTGGAAATTATTGATCATGAGTGCATATAAATCTCCCTTTTGTCTTTTTTTTTTTTTTTTTTTGGAGAGAGAGAATGAGCATGAGCCAGGGGAGAGTGGCAGAGGAAAGGGAGAGAATCTTAAGAAGGCTCCATGCTCAGTGCAGAGCCTGATCCCAACACCTTGGGATCATGACCTGAGCTGAAATCAAGAGTTGGTCACTCAACTGACTGAGACACGCAGGCACGCCTCCTTTATTCTTTAAAACGACCACATAGAATTCTGTGTATTCTAAAAGTGGTTTTTAGATTGTTGTCCATTTCTTGCTGATATACATAAGTCTGCAGTATGTATTTTTATACATATTTCTTTGTGTATATCTGCACATATTTCTATAGGATTGGTCCCTTAAAGTGGTCCTGTTTATTCATAAAGAGAGTATACTGAAGATTTTGTCTTTTCTTGACAACTTGTCACTCTGCTGTGTATATTGTTTTTATTACTGTCATTATAGCTAAAAGAGCTAATATTTATTGAGCATTAATTACATTCCATGTGCTCTTATTATAAGTGTTTTTGTATGTATGTCTCATTTAACCTTTATAACAACTCTATGAAGGTAGATACTAATTAGACTGGTTATGCTAAGTTACTTGCTTAAGTTAACATAGCCAGTAAAGGAAGGTCCAGAATATGAACCGAGGCAATCTGACTGCAGCCCCATATTCTTTTTTTTTTTTTTTTACAAATAGTTTATTGTCAAATTGGTTTCCATATAACACCCAGTGCTCATCCCAACAAGTGCCCTCCTCCATGCCCATCTCCCCCCTCCCCCCCACGTCCATCAGTCCTCAGTTTGTTCTCAGCATTCAAGAGTCTCTCATGGTTTGCCTCTCTCCCTTTCCCCCACCATTTCCCCCCTTCTTCTCCCCCATGGTCCTCACTTAAGTTCCTCCTAATCCTCCTATACGTGCATATGATATTTGTCCTTCTCTGCCTGACTTATTTCGCTAAGCATAACACCCTCAAGGTCCATCCATATTGCTACACATGGCCAGATTTCATTCTTTCTCATTGCGATGTAGTATTCCATGATATAGATAAACCACATCTTCTTGATCCATTCGTGCATTGATGGACACTTAGGCTCTTTCCATGTTTTAGCTATTGTTGAGAGTGCTGCTAGGAACATTGGGGTCCATGTGCTCCTATGCATTAGCATTTCTGTATCCCTTGGGTAAATTCCTAGCGGTGCTATTTCTGGGTCCTAGGGGAGTTCTATTGTTAGTTTCCTGAGGAACCTCCACACTGTTTTCCAGAGGGGCTGCACCAGTTTGCATTCCCACCAACAGTGTAGGAGTGCAGCCCCCATATTCTTAAGTACTTTGATTTTACCTTCCATAAAACCTAAAGGTAAAGAATGTCCTATACTTGAAAAGGAAGTAGAGACCTAGGGAGACAGTAATCTTTAAGGTACACCTACCTTTTTGAGAAGAGGAACCCCAGGAAATGGAAGAGTGTCAACTTTACCAAGAAAAATAGAATTGCACTTAATCCACTGGGCCAGTGGCACATGGAGAGACTTCCCAGGACAGATACGTTGCCTTAGTTCTTGGACGCTTTAGCTCCCTATTAGACTTGATTGCCTCTATACCAAATGGCCCCCAACGTTTTGTTTGTTTTCTGATCTCATCTATAGATTTTTGCTCTTGTTGGTGTGCTTTGCTAGCAATGGCTGCTACGTGGGTGGTTGGCTACTTATATTTTGATGTGAGATAGTAAACCATTTAATACTTTGTTACAAGTAAGCATGAATGAGGGGCACCTGGGTGGCTCAGTCGGTTGAGCATCCAACTCTTGATTTCAGCTCAGGTCATGATCCCAGGGTGGTGGGATTGAGCCCCATATTGGGCTTTCACACTGAGCTTGGAGCCTCCTTAAGATTCTCTCTCTCTCCCTGCTTCCATCCCTCAAGTGAAAAATAAAATAAATTTTAAAAAAAGAAGTAAGCATAAGTGGGCCCCTGGACAAGGCCCCTGGAGATGCACTTTTTAGTAAAATACATGAACTTTAGAGTTTGGATTGAGGCTATCACTGAATATCGGGATTGCAACATTTGTTGATTGAGCCCACAAGTGCCAAACACAGTTTATTTTGGCCAGGTTTTAAGTGGGCAGGGTGTTGCTTTACTGATGTTACATGGTGGTGTTTAGTTTAGGACAGGGCAGTGTGAATGGTAGTGTCTTGTCTTGTGCTTTGGGGAGGCTACAGTGCCATCTTTGCAGTTAAAGAATCTTACTTCCTTTTATTGTAAATGATGGGACTGCTGTGGATGACCAGCATGGTGGACACATTAAAAAATAATAAGTTCAAATTATTTTGAGTAAATTCATTTTGGGCTATATAAACAGCTTTGCATTTTTATCAGGTCAGTTAACTTGTCACTGGAAATAATTTGTAAAGAAACAGTGTATTAATACAGGAGAATTATTTTTTATTTGTGTGTAAAAGTTAGTGGTGTAAATACTGTGCATGAGCCCTGTTCGTTTCTTAATTTGATTACTAAATTTCCTGGTCCCTCACCTTTCCACTGCAGGCTTATGATCAGCATTTAAATATGATCTTGGGAGATGTGGAAGAGACTGTGACTACCATAGAAATTGATGAGGAAACATACGAAGAGATATATAAAGTAAGTCATGGAATTTTGTTCTTCACTTTTAAAATGTCAATTGTTCTCAACATCCAACAGCTTAACACTTATTTTATAAAAAGCCTGTCATGATTTAACATGATTTAACCTACTTGTGGACTTTGTAAAGTATAGCTATCAAAAGCAAAGACTTTAGGGTCATACGGACCTAATTTACAGTGCTGGTGTGGCCATGTCCCACTGGGGTATGTTGCCAGTGAATTAATGTGGCAGATTTAAGTTCCTCATTGTTAAACAAGAATATTACCACTTACATCTTCGGGTTGCCAGGATTCACTGATATATGTCAGTGTAAGATGCCCATGTGTGTTAGTCTGTAAGTGTAGTGCTGGACAGTGTGCCTTGTTTGATGTGAATTTAAGGTTTTAATGATTAATAAAAACTAACTCAGAAATTTTAAAAATACGAACTCAGTAATAATGAGCCTATTACGTGTTGACTTGCTAAAACAAAATAGTTAGTGAGAAATGTCTTTGTTCAACTGTTTTGCAAAGTTCTTTAATGCCTGGCTTAATTGATGACACCTAGATTCTCACATCTTTTTCTGCATTTAATCTGTTATGGTATGTCATAGTTGAAGAAAATCCATCCTCACAGGTAGTTAGAAAAGGGAGGAGAATTTTTTTGTGGGTATTTGCCTCTGATGCTACATTAAAACTCAACAAGTGGTAGTTTCTTAAAGGTTAGTTGCAGTGTGGAATCTGAGACCACATCAGTGAACTTTTCATACTCTTCCTATATGCGAATTCATTGGTCTACTTTGTCCTTTGAATGGATCGTTTACATTGCGTGATTTTGTAACATCAAGCACTGGTCATTTGGAAAATATTAGTTCGTGGAGCCATGCAGATCTTCTGAATGTCGGCACATTTCATTGTTCAATGTAAAAAAAAAGGAAATCACGTACGTCTTTTAAGTATTGGGAATCCAGTCTTTGACCCTTCTAGAGTATAGTGGTTTAAAATGTAGATTAAGATTGCAGGACTGGATTTAAGTCTTGACTCCCTTGCTTACCAGCTATTGTATCAAAATACGGAACCTGTCTGTGACTAAGTCTCCTTGTCTGTAAAATGGGGATGGTAATAGGACCCACTTTATACAGTTATTACGATTCACTGAGAGGTTACACGGAAAGCCTTCAGATTAGTGACAGGCACATAGTAAGTGTTCAATCTGTTAGCCTTTTTTGGTTTTTGTATTTCTGCTTTATGCTGCCTTGCCTTCTGTCTTCAACATCTACTGACTCCTTTGCGAATTTTCTTTCTCCCTCAGAACATGGGTTTTTACATTTTTAACCTACATGTCTTGTTTTCCTCTCAGAGATGTCATTTAGTGACTCAGAGTCCATAACAGTAATCAGTACAGCACCAAAGCTTGAGTTCTTCACAGATCTGGGCTCACATTTTTGCTGCTGGTGATTAGTTTCGTGACCTTGAGCAAGTTAGAGAAACTACCTGAGCCTTAGGGGGACCTCTTTTGAAAATGACAGTAACCATGCCTGCCTCCCAGGGCTATAACAAGATGCACTAAATTTGGTATATGTAAAGCTGTGGCATGTGGTATTGGTAGCTAATATGATTGTGGATCAGTCTGTGTCTCCAGTTTCTTTTCTGAGCTTCACTCTTTCATATCCAATATTCTAATTAAAAATGTTTTCACTGTGGATGTTATCCTGAACTCAGTACATCTATAAGTAAATTCTTTTGAAGCTGCTCTTCACCTTCAAAATGAGGTCATTCTTGGGGCGCCTGGGTGGCTTAGTCGGTTAAGCGTCCGACTTTCTCTTAGGTCATGATCTTGCGGTTCCTGGGTTCGAGCCCCGCGTCGGGCTCTGTGCTGACTGCCAGCTCAGAGCCTGGAGCCTGTTTCAGTCTGTGACTCCCTCTCTCTCTGACCCTCCCCTGCTCACGCTGTCTCTCTCTCTCTCCTAGAAATAAATAAAACATAAAAAAAAAAATTTTTAATAAAACAAAATGAGGTCATTCTCCATTCCCTGTTTCTATTCATGATTCACAAATCTCAGAATTTTCTTGGACTTCTCTCTTTCAGTCACATTGATCAATAGCTAATTCAGTTGATTCTTCACATTGCTTTAAATGTGTCCTTCCTTCTCTTTCCCATCGCCATGGCGGTAGCTCAGGCACTTCTCATGCCCCCTCCATTTCAGCCCATGCACAACTGATTGCCAAAGTAATTGTCCTCAAATAATGCTTTCATTTGTTACAGTCATGCTTAGAGACATTTAAGGCATTCTGTGGCCTGTAGAGCAAAGCACAAGTTCATACTAGGTTAAGACTGATTGGAACTTTCCAGTCTCCTCTCCGATGACTTCTCTGGCCAAGTTGGTCCACTTACTGTTGTCAGAGTGCGCCCTCTATAGTTCTGTTTCTGTCTTTACCATAATATGCCCCCTAGCTGGAATGTCTACCCTTGTCCCTTTCTTGCAAAGCCTTTTTCAAGAACTGCCTTAGTGCTTACTCTTCAGTGACACTTTCTCTGACCATCTGGACCTTCTTTCTTTCTTTGTTCATTTCCTCTTTTGGTTGGATTTTCTAACTTTTGGCACTCAGCTGACACTGATCTTACACACTCCTCATTTCTGTATTTCTTTTCATCTTGTGAGCTGTTCAATAGCAGAGCCCAGGACATTTTTCATTCTATTGCCCATAGTTCCATGTTAGCTATAGACAATAAGTGTATGCACAGGTTGTTAGAGGAATATGGGGTAGGGGCGGGAGTAGAGATGACAAAGTACAGATCTTCCTGGACTTACCATGAGGTTACAGACTGACAAACCCACTATAAGTTGAGAATGCATTTGAAATACCTACCAAACATCATAGCTTAGACTAGCCTGCCTTAAACGTGCTCAGAACACTTAGATTAGCTTACAGTTGCCCAGAATCACCTACTGCAAAGCCTATTTTATAAAGTATTGAATAATCCACGTAGTACTGAAAGTGAAAAACAGAGTGGTTGTGAGTGTATTGGTTGTTCACTCTCAATCACATGGCTGACTTGGAGCTGGGCTGCTGTCATCGCCCAGCATCATGAGAGAGTATCAGACTGTATATTATTAAGTCCAGGAAAAGATCAAAATTCAGTTTTGAAGTACAGTTACTAGTGAATGCTTTTTGCTTTTGTATCATAGTAAAGTCAAAAATTAAAGAGATAAAAGCAGAGAGAAAACATCCAGGAAGAGAATAGATAGGGAAAAGGGAACTAATACATGTGGAATAACTGGTGTATGCCAAAGATTTGCATGTTTTATTACATTTAATTAGGTAACACTGAGGTCAGTGGTGTTACTCCCGTTTTCTAGCTGAGGTGACTACGTTCAGCTAGGAAGGGATCTCATAGGGATTTCCAACTCCAGCCTAACTGGCTTTGAAGCCTGGAGGGTTCATTCCTCTGTATTAGGGACTGAAGCTCAGAGTAATTGATGATGGAATTGATGGACAGTGAAACCTTAAGTTAGCAGGATAGCACTTAGTTCTTCCCGATAGCTCAGCAGCAGCTGAGCTAACATAGGAAGACTGCCTATCATAAATCTCTAGGATCTGGCATGCCACGCTTGGTCCCTGCCACTGTGGGCTTTAAAACTAATTTAGAAAGTGCCCAGTATACAGAAAAATTGTGGGTGCCTTGAATATGAGCAGTCATGCAAAATATCTTCAGAGAGATAACACCAGATGTAAAAAAGTGTTCTATCATAATATTAACTTACTCTAATAGACAAGTGGAAATGGGAGAGGTTGAGAACTAACCTTTGGTGAATGCCCGCTGTATGTCAAGCACTGTGCTGTCCATTTTGTATACATCGTATTTAATTCTAACAGTTTAGTAAAATAGACCCAGGTTAAAGCTAATGGACATTGCTGTCTCTCAGCAAGTGTATAATTTGCAGCATTTCCCAAACTTCTATAACCATAGTACTCCGTCGTAAGAATACACATTGCTACATATCAAATTACTCAAACTTAGAGGCTTAAAAGCACATACATTTATTAGTTCACCGTTTCTGTAGGTCAGGTATCCAGGCATAGCTTAGCTGGATCTTCTGCTTCAAGGGTCTTTGATGAGGCTACATGAGGGCTAGAGTCTCATCTGAAGGCTCAGCTGGGGAAGAATCTGCTTCTGATCTCACATGGTTGTTGGGAAGATTCACTTCCTCACGGGTTGTTGGCCTGAGAGCCTCAGTTCTTTGCTATGTAGATCTCTACTACCTGGAAGCTAGCTTCATCAAAGCTAGCAAGAGAGTTGGCTAACAGGACGGCACTCACTATCTTATGTGACCTAATCATGATAGTGATATCCCATGACCTTTGCAGTATTCTGTTGGTTAGAAGCAAGGCATAAGTTTCACCCACAGTCAGAGAGAGATACACAATGGTGTGGTGTGAACATCAAGAGGCACAAGTCCATTAAGGGCAGTCATAGAAGCTACTTGCCTTGGAGAATGCTGCCATATCATTTCTGTTCACTGAATCTCCAGAAAAACATAATTGAACTAATGAAGAATCATCACAGGTGAAGTGGATTCCATCTGAAGGTAAGGAAAGAAGCTTTTTAGTTCAGAAATGTGACCACCAAGTAAGGTATTTGAATAAAATATATCGGTTATTTTGATGAGCACAGGCTCCTTCACTAAACTTGCTGTCCTAGAATAAGATGCACCTTTTGCATCTAGGAATCCAGAAGGAAGTATTGCTTCATTATAGATAGCAGTCCTATGACACTTGTTTCTTGGAGACTGATTCTGAGTGTGCTCCTTCAAGCAGTATTGGCATCACCCTTGAACGTGCTTGAAATGCAAACTGATGGGCCACACCCTGACCTACTAAATAAGACTCTGGGCTTGGAGCCTAGGAAACTGTCATAAGGAGCTGTTAAAGAGGTGATTCTTTATGCACATTATAATTTGAGAGCCACTGCCTGAGAGAGTGTTATCTAGGAAAGAGTTAGATCACTTCTTGGATGACAGATAAGTATACTTGAGTTTAGTATGTTAAACTTATAAGTATTACTTGAACTTATTCTTAGGGGTTCTCCTTGTAGGTTTAGTTCAGTATCCAAGAAGCCCATAAAACATGAGTTTTACATTTTAAAGCAAGTTATAAAAACACAGCTGTCTTGAGCACACTATGAAGACACATAAGTTGTGTCTCTCCACGATGTCAGTTTAATTCAGTCATAAAGCAGGGTTAACATAATTCTAAAGCAGGCTCAGGATTCCCAACACAGTGACACTGCACCACGTGATCCACCTGGCTTCTTACGTGGCATACAAAGCAGAACACAAGACAGGTCACACAGCAAACAAGGCAACACACAGGGGCAGGACATTAAGGAACCAAATGCAAGGTCAGCATGTGCGTGCACAGTGAGATGAGGCCTTGGTCCCATTCAGGTCATCTCTCGGCACTCACTGCTCATTCTGTTCAAGTGGAGCCTTTGGCAGCCGCCACCTTTCTGAAGTGGTCACACAGGGGTCAGTGTCTGTGACAGCTTGCTGCAAAAATCCTCCTTTTTAAAGGGATTTAATCAGCGTTGGGCCCCTGCAGACCTCCTCTGCTTCTGCGGGGTGCTGGTCTCAGGGATATCTGGCAGCCGCAGTACCCGTGGCTGCTTGCGTCATTGCTTGACACAGGTCCCTGCTTGATATGAGTGACTCCATCTTGCTCTCTATGGCAACTATTATTAATATTTTTGTTCTCTCTGTCAAATCCACATGTGGCCACTTGTGATATAGAGTCCTAGAACCTAAAAAGGATGAATTAATTACTGTTGCCCCTCCCATGGCCATTATAGCGGAGCAGGGACAGAATTTTCAGCAAAAAGGAAGGAAGGAAGGAGGGAGGGAGGGAGGAAGGAAGGAAGGAAGGAAGGAAGGAAGGAAGGAAGGAAGGAAGGAAAGGCAGGCTTGCCTTTAGAAAAGAGAAGAATGGATATTTGGGACATACTTAGACAAAAAAAAATTATTTTCTGTTTATCTAGAATTGAAATTTAATTGAGCACTCTATTTTTATTTGCTGAATCTGGCAACCCTAAATGGGGGCTGCAGAGTTTTCACAGCCAAGTACTCACTTATGCTGGAAGACTGAAAAATAGTCAAAGCCTTTGTAGCCAGACTATGGCTTCTTTAAATGCAATTTCTTTAAAAGCTTAGGACTTTGTATGCATCTGATCTGTTCATTTCCAATCAATTCTATGGGCCAGTAACCTCAACGTTCTTGCCTACATATAACCTGTAGATGCCTCTTTTTATTTCTTGAGTTCCTTCCCACCGTTCTTCTCCCCTTAATTAATGTTGACCCTTAGGGTATTTGCTAAAGTAAATTTGGGTGGGAAAGCAGCACCCTTAATCTGATCCTTGCCTCAGGGCTGAGTCTGTTTAACTGAGAAGATTTGCTGGGCTTCAGTCCACAAAGCTTTTATTCCTGTTTATTGTCTATAGTTTGGAATCTAAAAACTGTTGGCTCTTCAAACCCTATGAATCCTATGTCTTGTAATTTCTGCTTGAAAACCAGCTAGTTCTTGCCTTGGGCTCATCTCTTATACTGCCTTTCTAAATGTATCAGGTTAACAGCAACTAACATTTGGCTTGTTCTAACCTCTTTCCCTACAACCTGTAGGTTAGAGGGGCCCTTGGGCTACCTTCCAAGCCATTGCAGGCAACAGTTTTACCTAATGTTTTGCCAAGGTGTAAAAGGAAGTCAAATACTTGTATTCCAAATCTGTCTCCTCACTTAGGCTTAGGTCCCCCTGTAGGCTAGTGCTCCAAGGTGTTCATTCCACAGACGTGAGTGCAGTAGTAGCACATAGGAGCAACATGTAATGGCTCAGTACAGCACAATTTTATTTCTCACCCACGTAACAGTCCTGAGTGGAGTTCTAGTTCAGCATGATAGCTTTCTTCCAGGTACATAATCACGGACCCGGTCTTCCTCTGCCTTATGGCTCTTCCATCTCCTGAGTTCCTTATCTGAGTCCACCTAGTCATGTGAGGAAGACCACAGAGGGGCATTCATGGGAGATTGGTGGGGCAGCCTAGTAACTTTGTGTACTTCCCGCTGGTTAAAACCCAATCTCATGGCTGTATCTGGCTGTAAGGGAGTGTGAGTAATGTAGTCTAGCTCTGTGCTAGGAAGAGGAGGAAAGTGGATATTAGTGAATGCTCCAATCTTTGCTCCAATTATTGACATCCTGGAAAAGTAAACAGCTAATAAAGTGGTTCTTTGTGCTACAAAGGTAAGTAAGTGATCAGGTTTTTAAATCAATTTGTGTTATAATGTGTCTATGTGGGGTTTTTTGTTTTCAATCTCTCTCTCAAAAAATAAATAATACAACTACATGTTTGTGTAAATATTGTTGTTGTTGTTTTTCCCTTTTCCAGTCAACAAAACGGAATATTCCGATGCTCTTTGTCCGGGGAGATGGTGTCGTACTAGTTGCCCCTCCATTAAGAGTTGGCTGAAACAAAGAATTTATCGTGTTGTGGAATATAGGAGACTTTGTATGATTCCCTCTTTAAATGTAGAAGACATTCCAAAGAGGAACCCACGTTAATTTCGACATTTAAGAAATGACCATGGATTCTTCCACTCCTGAAATGAGTCGATTTGCAGATATTTCAAAAATTCTTAAGCTAAAGAGTATTTTTATTTTTTTCCAACCCTTTCAATAAATGTGATCACCAAGATGCAGAACTTTTTCAGGAGTTGATTTGCTTTGTTGTTTTCTCAAGCAGTCTCTGTTTTTTTTCCCTTAAAATTGAATTTGATGTTTCCTGTCGATTTCTTTTTTTAATGCAGTGTCCTGTCTTGAGAACTCTTTAAAAAGTAAGCACACATCTTTCATTGACTTTATTTGTATACATTCATCTGTACATCTACTAGGTTTGAGGCACCAGGTGGACCCCTGAAAACTAGAATTTTTCCAGTAGGCATTCTTCCTTCCAATCCTCTGGGAAGGACAGTTCTTGAAACCAGTAATTGCAGGGCAGAGAAAAGATAGAATAATGCACGTACAGGATGCCATAAGAGCACAAAGAAGACTGTTCAAAGAAGAACAGGTTGGGTGGGTGGGTGTGTGTGATGGTGGTGGTACTGTGACATGGTAGATACTAACATTGCTATGAAATATGAAGCATGATTTTGTTACTTCTGCTTGGTCTGATTTATGTCCTAGGTCAGGCTTCAGAGGTTATATGCCTGTGTGGTTCAGCTTTGTCACTTCTACCAATGCCGCACATATTTAATGACTCAAAGAACAAATTTCCACTCTTGGATCACGGGCCATTAATGATGAGAGGTCTACAGCAATATATCTCAGTGGCACAATGAAACACCATGGCTAAAAAGCAAAGCTCTTTTTATTTCTAGCTTGAGTCAGTCAGCACTTAATACTTAAAAGCGAAAGAGGAAAGTGTGTATATATACATATACATATATATATATATATATATAGGGGGCAGTCTTTAAAACTTTATTTAGACAGAACTTAGAACCTGACATCCTCTCCTAAGTAGGTTGTACCATTCTGAAGTGTAGAAAATCTGATGTATGGATGGCTTGCCTGTGAATATGCCAAATGTGTTTGTTAATCCATCATCAAGCACAGTATGCTAACTTATGCACAGCATTTTCAGCTATACTTCGAGTAAACACTGTAAAAAGCTTTCATCTCCATTATTTATTGTACCTGTCCCTGCAAGTTAATGGAGAAGAGGAAGACAAGTATGGGCAAGCTGACAGAGGTTTTATCTTCTGTGAGGAGACAAGAGAGAACCTTCCTTTACTTCCGCCTACCCCCACACTTTGTCCTTAGGCCTCAGTAGTCCCAGAAGGTAACCTGTGTACCTCAACCTGTTCAGCACTGAGAAAGTGGGACCTGTGGTTCTGGCAGTGGCCAGCGGCGGATGCTTTGGATCACCGGTTCCAAGAGGAACTCTTGCCTAGATGCTGCTGCAGATGATACTGCACAATAGTGATTGTTGTAATTTATTGAACAAAGGGCATCAGGCAAAAGCAGTTTGAATGTATATCCCTCTTCGATCCCAACAGCAACTCTTCTGCAGAGTGTTACACAAACCAAGAGCTTGCGTTGCTTGCCTGTGGCCCCACAGCCTGCATGACACAGTGGGATGTGAGTCTGCTGGACTCCTACCTGTGTGTGCAGGGACGGGCACGCTGTGCAGACCCTGGCTCAGGGTAGTACACTGCTCCGTGGCGCCTGGGCTATCTGGCCCTCTTGCTCTGCCACGCCCTCCAGTTCCTTCCAGCCTTGTGTTATTTTTAGTAGCTTATGATATCCGTGCTTAGTTCCTGGATACTACTTCTCCATTCTTGGCCATCTTTCTCCTTTTTCTCTTAGAAGTGATAGATTACACTAGAACTCTTGGCTGTGAAGGCTATTGTTTACACACATAGGTTTCTAAAAACCTTGGTCTTTAAAATCTGACAGTTGATTTCATGTGCGACATACAAATTTCCACTTACCTCCTAGCTTTTGAGATATAGGAAGAGGGGCAATAAAAGATTAGCTGCAGGATAAGCATTCACATGTTACCCGACAGAGGAGGAGGAAGCGCTGTGGGTATTGTGAGCCCTTCTGTGGTGTAGGCTACCTGCCCGGAGGGTTGGAGCTGGGCCTCAGGTCTGCAGTGGGGCAGCTCAGGCAGCCTCCTGCCACAGCCCTCCGCATCAAGGCTTCCTCTGCTGAGCTGCACGGGGCTGCCATCAGGGGCCACCCAGAGCCACGCCTTGGACCCCTAGGCTGCACAGCGCTCGGAGCTCCGTCCTGCTGGACGGCCGTGGTCATTGGAGCTAGTGGTGAGGTTTCTGCACCGTGGTGTCACATAGCTCAAGGGGAGCCTTTGACCATCTCCCTTGGAAGCCTCTCCAGCAGATGCCATACCTAGAACCTTGTCATGGTGGTTTCCTGAAGGAGATTGTCCTGAATGACTGCTTCCCACAAAGGAAGATGGACCGATGAAATGTAGGACCACACATTTCTCTTTGAGACAAAATTTGCCCAAACTGAAACCCAAGTAACTTGAGTATCTCAATTTAGACTAAAAATATTAGCTACAAATTTTCACACATTTCAAATAGTGACTTTTAAAGATCTCCATAAACTCAAGGTGTTAACCTTTCTGTATGCAGAGAGAGAAACTGGCTCCATACACCGTTTTGTTACAGATAATACCTACTGTGCACAATGCTTTTAGCCTGTAGTCAGAATGAGAGGAATGTTTCACTGTGAGCATTGCCACCCCTAGGCCAGTACTCTTCTGTGTGGGACACAGAAGGGAACCAAAAATTCTGGGATTCATCCTGGCAGGATCAAGAGGTTTGGCTGGTGTTTCTGTCACCCAGCTCCACTCAAGCATGTGGGCAGGCCTTCCCCTGTAGCAGATCAGGCTTACAACCCACCTGCCATTGGCAGTGTTTGTGCGTTGGTCCACGGCCACTCATGAGGGCCATGAGAACATAGGGCTCTGATTGGCCAGGCCTGAGCCACATGTCCATCCTGAAACTAAGCCAGATTTTCCCCACCTAAGCCGTATGGTCCACGTGTGGAGGGAGTCATTCTTTAAAGGGAACCAGAGTGGGAGCTGCAGACAAAAAATGCCTGAGATAGAACTTGGAATCTCCTGGCTGATAGAAAACTCCTTTGATTTACTTGATTAGTGGTAAAACTTCTTGAAACACACTTCATAGTGGAGACTTATTTAAAGCCATCACTCTGGAATCTAGTTGGACGCCCTGGAGAGTCCCAAGGAAGAGTCAGTGTGGGGGAAGCTTAGATTTGTTCTGTGACGGGGCCTGATGGTAGCTGGAGTCTTCTCTGGGGGTTTGGTATGAGACCTGCCACATAGGAAGGGATGAGGCTGAGAATGGGTATTGGGGTCTGTGGAGCTCAGAGGCAGACAGGTTACGTCCATGAGGTGAGTGAAGAACACCGAGCCCCACCAGACAAGTTCCTGCTTATAAGCAGGGATTGGGTGCTCACCACCCCTGGCATGGGGCCTGGCCAAGAGTTTGTCCTCAGTAAACGCTGAATGAGTCATTGAGCCACAGGAAAACCAATGACAACAGTTAGTGGAGGGACATGTAGTACCTTTTTCCTCCAGCTTTATGAAAATGTAATTGAAAAAAATTACAAGATATTTAAAATGTGCATTGTGAATTATGTATACATTGTGAAAGGATTCTCACCTCCTAGATAAGTAATACATCCATTACCTAATATATTTATCCTTTCTTTCTCTTTCTTTCTTTCTTTCTTTTTTTTTTGTAAGAACATTTAAGTTTCACTCTCTGAGCCATGTCTCAGTTATACAATGTCATGTTACCAACTGTAGCCACCATGTTTTACATTAGATCCTCTTTGCTTATTCATCTTATACCTGAAAGTTTGTATGCTTTTACCAACCTCTCCCTATTTCCCCCACCCCCAGTGCCTGCAACCACTTTCTATTATCTAAAGGTTTGACTTCTTTTTTTCTTCCTTTTTTGTTTCTCTCTTTCTTTCTTTCTTTCTTTCAGGTTCCACATATAAGTGGTACCCATGGAGTGTTTGTCTTTGGTGTATTTCACTTAGCATTACTCCCTCAAGGTCCATCATGTTGCAAATGATCAGATTTCCTTCTTATGGCTGAATAATAAACAAATAACACACGTACGCACACACAACTTCTTTATCCAAATGATACTTCCAAGGTGTGCTCGCTTTGGCAGCACATATACCAAATGATACTTCCAAGGTGAATTTTGCACATTGTTTTCCAGATACTTGTGACGTCCTCCTTATAACTGGACAATGCTTCCCATTTCTGCCCTTCTAGCCGTCTTGTCTCCATTACCATTTACATGTGCCAGCTGTAGATACCTAACTTGTTATCACTTTACATGGAAAACTAACACCAAGAAATGAGGAAGCCAAAGCCAAGTGCTTTAAATTCCTTTTAGATCCATTGCTTGCTCTTAATACGCAGAGCATGTAGATTCTTCTTTTCTTGGCTGCTTCTAGAAGCTTGCTGGATGTGGAAGCAACATGCCCCCCTGCAGTTCCTGATATTGATTACTCCAGAGGAATTTTCTTTCTTGGCTCCCCTCCCACCCACCTACAGGACTGTGGGGATCTGGGCCCCGGGTGTTGACAGGACCTCACAGTGTTGCCCTTGGTCACTTGGAAAACTGACCATAAAGTCTGGAAGTCTGGTGGAGTCATAAACCTGGCTTCAAATCCCAGCTGTGCCATGTACCCGCTGGGCAACTTACATCTGCCCTAAGGTCACCAGTAAGGATTGGAAAGTATTTGTATAAACAGCCTAGGGTAGTGCCTGGAATGTTCCTGACACATCATAGGCACCAATGGCAGAAGTCATAGGAGTGGATGCAGTATTGGAGGCCAGTTCATCACTCATTCATCTTATTCCAAGTATCCCTGCTCTTTTTCTCCCTAGATAGTTTTCAGGAGATGTTAAATAATTTAATTCAATCAATTAAAAATTATAATCAAACATCTACTGAGTGCCAGGCCCTGTCAATAGAACAAAACAAGGGGAAGCCACAGTGCTAAGTGCTATGGGCATGGATGGTAAGGTGAAGGGGCATGACAGCAGCAGGAGAGAAGGAAGAACATCCGAGGGGCTCAGGGGAAGTGTGTCCAAAGAAGTCACATTTGAGCAGACATCTAAAGAGCCAGAGGGAGCCGGCCCTATTGGGAATTGGCAAAATCGCACTTGTCCCGGCATTTGGAACTTGTGCAGAGGCTCTGAGGCAGGAACAGTTTCACCCAGTCAAGGGTCAGCAAGGAGGCCGGTGGGCTGGAGGGGAGTGAGCCAAGGAGAGGAGGCCAGAGAGCCACCAGATCCCAGAGACCTCAGCAGTCCAGGTGTAAGTCAGCATCTTTGTTGTACACGTGGGGAGGAAAAGGCCAGGACTTCAAGAGACTTGCCCAAGGCCACAAGCAATTCACCCCAATCTAGTTCTAAAACCTAAATTGGAGGCACTGTGTGGCTCATTCCAGCAAGTACCGCTCACACCGTAGTCCCTGGAGCTATGCAAGGTGTAGTTTGTGCAGCTACACAGCCCCTTACTTCTGATCACATGCTATTTCCCTCCTCTTTTCTCTTACTTTTTTTCTTGTGAAAACAAAACATGTTTATTGGGATGTTTTTCCACTCTTGGCTCAGAGTGCGGCCTCTGTCTGCAGCAGCCACCGTCTGCAAGTGTTGCTTTTCCTCCTGTGGGCTGGCAGAGGACAGTAGGGCACTGCTGCCTGTGCCTGGTGACAGAAGGCGGTGATGTATAGGCTGCTGGAGTGCAGGAACGGGGCCTGAGCATGGGGCCCTTCTTGTGCTTCTTCTCTCCTGCAGACGGATGGAGATTTTTGCAAGAGGCAAGTTCTAGAGGGAGGTCATCCCTGCCAGGAAGGTCACTCCCCTTTGCAGAGGAAGGGTCTTCCTTCTGAGTACCAGCTGCCTTCTAGACCCAGCATGAGCTAGTAGCCCATGTTCACCAACGGCAAAAGGACTGCGCTTTCTCCCCCTCAGTTGGGCCGGGTGAAATGACACAAAGAAATGACACAGAAACCAAATAGTCAGGATCATCTTTCTCATCTCATGTTTGTGAATTTTAGGAAGCCTCTCAGCCCTTCCGGGCTCAGTTCCTCACCTGAAGGGAAATGCAGGGGTAAGTTTTACCCCTGCCAGGCTCCTGCTAATAAAGCTGCTTCTAGCTCAGCGAGGGCACCTCAGTTTAACGTGTCTTGATTCTCAACACCAGGTGGTGCTGTGCTCTATGCTTTTCAGCCTGAAACTTTCCTTGGGTTCCCATGTGTATTAATATTGGCCAGCAAAGCCTGTATCATTTATTTTCTTAAATCTAAACAGTTTGTGGAGTTCCAGCCCAACAGTATCTGTTGCTGCCAAGAGCAAAGAAGGAAAGAAAACAACATGCTGTTTAGGCCCCAGGGAGCAAGTTGTAAGGTAAAATGCCCTCCTAATTGTGCCCACATCCTGTCGAGCTAAAAGGAGATTGTCAACAAGGCCACATTCCAGACAAGATGGCTTTTGTCAGCACTCCTTCGTGTGCAGTTGACTGGTGGTTGGGAGCGCTTTGGTCAGGATTTAAGGCCAGATGCCGCCACTCTATAGAGCAGATCCATTTACCTGCTCAAAGCCTCAGTGCCTTCATCTGTGTGATGTCCTTTCAGTTCAGACCTTTTGTGGCAGGGCAAGGCCTGGGGTAACAGAGTTCTGGAAGGGTCCTGGCGACAGTATCTGGAAGTCAACACTTGTGTGTGCTAGGGAAAGAATACAGATTTGGAGTCAAGAAGCTTTGTGTTCATATTCCAGCACCAGCACTTATTCATTGGATAACAGACTCGGCCTCTCTGATTCTGTTTTCTCCTCCATGAAATGGTGGGCAATGCCCACCTCCTGCAGAAGGGCTCAGGGCCTGGCATGCAGGAATTCACAGTATCATTCTTTCCTTTATCTAAACCAGTGGCTCCCCATAATGTGCTTCCTTTCTCCTAACCGCCTCTGTGGTTGGTCCGTGGTGCAAAAAGACACCTTGACAATACTTATCTGTCTTTATTACAAAGGATCAAAGTCATTCTTTATGAGTCCATAGTTTCTGCCTTGCTCAGTCCATTACATTGAAAAACTAATCTCATCAATCTCTTCTCACATTGTTTTTCCTTTATGACTTTTCCAGGCTGAGGATTGCTGGAAACTGGGTCAAATAAAAGCTAATCATGATAACGGTTTGGAAATCAGGTGCGAAGGACCAGGGGGCTCCCCTTTTGCAACCCTCCTCATCTTTGGTTCCCAGGAATGTTTTTCACAGTTCAACTTTAGGGTAGAAGAGAAAAGAGTGGAACCAGCTCTGCGAACAAGGTCACCCAACAACATCACGAGATGATGACATCACTGTCAGCTCCTGCCCAGGAAAAACCCAGGGCTCACATAACCGAGGGAAAGGGCAGGTCATCTCCATGGCAGGCTGACAAGGCTAGTTGCAGGCCACCACCAAATATCAGGCCTGGAAGTGTTGCTAAAAATCACACAGGGGCCACAGCGGCCTCTGCTCAGTTGGCCCCGGGCAGCCTCATTGCCCTCACACGCTCAGGACAGCAGAATGTCACCAACAGGTTTTTTCCATTTCCTAGAAGAAAGGTTACCAGCTGCCAGAATCAAAATAGAATGTGAATCGTGTCACAGGAATCCTGTCCAATCCCAGCACACTCATGTTGTGCAATGGCCTTGAGGGGATAGAGCAGATAAGCAGAATCTCAAAGTTATTATCACTTTGTTGGAATTGACATCTCGGAAGGCCTCTCGCCATCCTCTCTCTCTCGAGGCTGGTTCTGTCTCTGCAAATGCTACATGTCAAGTGAATCATGTTTTTAGTGCCCTAGAGGGTCAACCTGATGCAAATGCTCACATCAAGAATCTTTGCGTTAAAATGAGTAGTTGTTCCCAACTTTGTCCATCTCTCAAATTCATGGTTTTTTACATTTTTCTTCTATCTTTTTTCATTCTTGGCTTAAACTCTATTATTCTTAATGGTATGATATAGTTTTCCTTATGGTAATGAAATACAGTAACTTTACTGGTGTACAAATGAAAAATTAACAAATTGAAGAATTCAGTGCTTTGCAGATTTGTCTTCCACATGTATGATAAATATCTTTTTTAAAAATTGTGATAAGAACACATAATATAAAATTTACTATCTTCACTTTTAAGCAGTAGTGTTAGATACATATTCACATTATTGTGCAACATACATTAGTTTTCTTAAAGCACTCTTACATGTCTTTATCAATAATTAGAGATGTCCTGTATCCACCAAGTCCTTTCCCCCTTATTACTGTGCTTAAACTTAACTTCCAAGGATTTCAAAGCCTTGGACAGTAATTCTAAACAAAATCCATGTGGGGAAGGGTCACTTAGAGAAACCTGTGAATCCATTTCATACTTTATTTGTCACCATCCAAACTCCTTTGGGTAGAAAGACCTGGCAGAAGATCTGTTCTCAAGACTGTTGGATGAGGGTCATAATTAAGGCATTCAGGTCACATCACCCTTCCTACATCTTGTATTCCAAATACCATTTAATATCAATGGGAACTGGGCACATTGAAGAGAAATTCCAGGGCTAGTGCCAGGGAAGTGCAAGAAGGCCTGAAATATCTTGTGTCAGAAAGCAAGGGTATTCTTTTTTTTTTTAATTTATTTATTTGGTGGAGGGGGAAGGGAGGGGCAGAGAGAGAGGGAGACACAAAATGGAAGCAGTCTCCAGGCTTGGAGCTGTTAGCACAGAGCCTGACATGGGGCTCGAACTCACGGACATCGAGATCATGACCTGAGCCAAAGTCAGACGCCCAACCGACTGAGCCCCCCAGGTGTCTGGGATGATGGAACATGTCAGAAAGACACAGGGGTCCATTTAAAAGGGCTCTCACTGGCCAAATCTGAAAGAATCTGATAGTAGTGGAATAAAATGAAAACCAATGAGTTCATAGTATTAAAGAAATAGATTATCATATAAATAAATGAGAGAAGAAAAGTCTTCCTTACAATAGAATGTTAGCTAATAAGTAGAGAAGGAAAGATGGAGTAAGAAAATCATCCATGAATGCAGAAACTAATAGGTTGAAGTTTGAGGAACAGAATGTTTATGCTTTAAAAGTAACCTCCCCACAAATGACTTACAGAAGGGAACACAGTAACTTTATGTGGAGAAACCTGGCAGAGACCTCTTTCACCCAACAGTCAAAGTTAACATCACCCATATTGAGACAGTCTGACACCACATGCCTCCTGCTACAATGTACTGAGGAGGACATGATGTTGCTTCTGTGGCATTCCTGCCAAAAGGCGTTACCTCTGTCTACTCCTCAAGAATCACTAGGACACCCAAGAGGAATGTTCCACAAAATAGCTGGCCTGCACTGTTAAGGAATGTCAAGGTCAAGAAAGACAGCAGCTAAGGAATTGTTCCAGATTAAAGGAGAGCTACATGCAAGCAGGTGATCCTGGACCCAGAAAAATGTATGTAATTTCAAAAGGATGGAGCAGCCAACAAGATTTATACAGATGGTGGGTATGTAAGACAATGTTCTTATTTTAGGAAATACACACTGAAGTGTAGGGTAATGGGGCTGTATGTTTGCATTAGATGCTCTCAAGCACTTCTGAAAAAGTATATGTGTATGTGTAAAAGTATGGGTATATATTTATATACAGAAAGAGAAGAGAGAGAGTGGGGCAAATGTAAACAATTGGCCAATCTAGAAGATGAGAGTTCCTTGTACTATTCAACTTTTCAATTTCTGTAAGTTTGAAACTATATCAAAATGAAAGTCCTTCCCCCCCCGTCCTTCCCCCCCCCCAAAAAAAAAGACCTGGGGGAGCAAAGACCAAAATAAACCAGGGAAGAAGCAGTGTTCCAGAACACTTGCTTCCAAATTTAGTACGACTCTGTCCTTCCCGTCATTCAAGTCTCTGTTCCTCCATTACGTCGTCAGAGAGGCCCCAGCTGGTCACCTCATCTAACCGAAACCCCCCCCACCACTGTCACACCCTGTCTATCACATTACCTGCTTTCTTATTCTCATAGCATTTTGTTAACTGTAAAATTATCCCGGTTTATGGATTTGCCCTCTCCTTTCCTGTCTCCTCCCACTAGAATGTAAACTTTTTAAGTATAGAGATTTTTTTTTCTGTCCTCATACATCCTCCAGTACAGCGCCTAACATCTAGAGGGGTGGGGGGTTTGTGTTACATTCATGAACAAGCAAACAGATCTATGTATCTGAGTCCCAGGTTTCACATCTGCAGGACAAGGGACTCCACAACTCAACACCCAGCTCCTTCCCAGCCCTGACACTCACAGCGTCGGGCAACATAAGAGCTACTGCTTAAAGAACATCCAACATGTCCTAGGCTTTTACTTACAATCTGTCATTTAATCTCCACAACGATCCTGCCACACTGGTGACAGTACCCTTGTTCCATCCGCAAATGTGGACTGAGTGCCAGTTGTCTAAAAGGCACAGAGAAAAACTGACATGACAATTACCACCTCTACTCCCATGGAGCTTGCTGCATTAGCCAGAGCTGACTGAGAAAACCCCAAGGCTCAGAGAGGTTGCCTGAGCTGCTGCCGTCACGCAGCCAGCACAGGGACAGCTGGGAAGATGACAAGCATCTCCGGCCAAAGCCCAAGCTCTCCTAGGGCTGCTGAGGGGCTGCCTCAAGGGAGGGAAGCCGCCGTGAGTCTGTCCACTCCTGGGCTGTTTCCTTCAGAGCTGTCACACCACCTGTGTCCCCTGACCTCACCACTAGTTCTCCCTGTGCTCCATTTGCCGGCACGGAAACAGAGCGTGCTGTATCTCAGCTATTTCTGATTATGGTTTTGATTATTCCATGGCCTCCTGGTCCCATTTACTTCCGATAAGCTAAAGCCGGTTCTGCCTCACTGGACAAAGGTCAAGGTAAATTCAGCCTGAGAAATAAATCTAAGTTGGAGATGCGATCAAATAACCTTGCCAGAAAAATAACTGAAAAAGCAAAAACTGAGAATCAAAATGAAAACCCACTTCAAAAAATGTTTAATGAAGAGACTGAGCATGAAGAATTAAAACAATGTAAGGGAGTTGGGACAACTTCCTAAAGGATGTTTAATTTTTCCTCAACTCATTGATCCTTTCCTCCCCTTGAAAGCCTTCTCTGCCAATTAATCACTCAACTTATTACCAGGGCCTGTTTCCCTGTTTATGATTTTGAGCCTCAAGAATCCCTCTGTAAGACCACAGTAAATTTCCCTGGTTAGCAAGACAAACATTTATCTTAGGGGATCAATTACGATGCTGGGAGGTCTCAGATTCCTGGGATTTAGTGCATGCCTTTGCCCTTGGTTTGTTGGGCGACCTTCACTTCTCTGCCTTGGTTTCTGAAGTTATACAAGGAAAACAATGCTACCCCCTGAGTCGTGTCCTGAAATTGCTCTGGGTTCCCTACTGGAAAGTAGAGGAGGGTATTAGCCAAGGGTATGCCCATAAATGCTTCTCCTTCTGGAAGTTAGCTAATTATGTTGAGAATTGAAAATACATTCTCTGTGGGCATCCAAGTAGATTCCTTACGGGAATGTCTAGCGGGTGGGTGAATAAAAGAGACACATTAACAGACTTTTGTTATTCTAGAGGAAAATGTCATATCTCCATTTTTTTTTTTTTTTTTTTTTTTTTTGTGGCCACAAAGTTCAGAGTTGGGGAGAGGGGTGGACAAGAAAACAGTATTGTTCTTTGGAACTACGACTCACAGATTACTTACCCATGAGAAGCTTTTTTGTTGCTGTTAAGTGACCTTTTTTCCAAGTGAGCCAGGCAGCTAACTGACCAGTGGGTGGATGATAAAATTACCCACTTTTGCATTTAGTGAGTTCCCCATCATTGGGTAAGTAAGGATAAGCTGGACATACTCTCAGCAAAGAGTAGAGTAGAGAGTAGAGAAAGCTCTCAAGCACCAGAAGAGAGATTCAACTCAGTAACATTCGTTCCCCTCCAGCCCTGAGACTCAGGGATTCGATTCCTTGTCTGTGTCACATGCTCTTCTGAATAGACCGTTGGAGCTGTGCAGCAGCACTTGGGGATGAAGGTGATGACAGGTGAGCTAATGGGTAAACTTGAGATTCAAATCATGCAAAGAAAGGATGGCTTTATACTCGCTACAAAGCATGAACCAGAATTAAGATCCCAGGAGAAGAGGGTAAGTAGGGTATTGTGTATTTGAGGACACACCTTTCAATAAGGAATACTGCATGGACCATGGACTCCAGCCTAAGAGGAATTGGTGTGGCCACTGAACTCCCTCTGCATGTAAGTTTCAGCCAGAGAGGCCCTGTCACTGATTAGAGATAGAGGAACCCCAGCATCAAAGACCTAGAGAGGGTGAGCATGGGTAGAAATTGGGGCCAGTATCAGCTTTTAATCAGGCACTTATTTCTGGAGTAAATAACATCCATAGTAACAGTAAGAGCTGCCAATTATTGGTCATCTGCCATGTGCAGGCATGATGCATCATTTGCTTCACCTGTACAATTCTTCAAGCTAGGTGCTTGAAAATATGCCTATTTTCCAGATGAGGAAACTGAGGCATCTAGAGAGAGGAAGTGCTGTGCCTTGCAGGTGGCAGTGCCAGTGTTCTAACTCAAGCCAGTCTGACCCAAGATTCATATTCTTTCCGTTGTGTCTGCAGCCTTGATTTAAACGTAGGAATTATTAACCCCATTTTTGCTGATAGAAAAACAGCTCAGAGAGCAGAGGTAATACTGGACAGGCTGAAACTTGACTGGACCCAAATCTCGGCCAGATGTCCCATGAGAGGAATAGCTGTGCTGTGCAGAATGCCCAAACTGGGGGACTGCGCTGGAGGTGTCTGATCTCATCCCTTCAGTATGTGAAGGAGAACCTGACTCAGGGGTGGGAAATGAGCAGCTCAGGAGCACGAAGGAAGACAGGCAGGCAGGACAAAAGGCCCCTGTCTCCAGACTCTTGGGGTGTGCTGAGTGGACTGCTTTCAGGTAGATCTGTGCTGACTACCCTCTGGGTGTCTTTGGGCTTAGTAGGGTTGGCCTGCCCCAAGGCTGGAATAGAGCCATGGGTGTTACCTTGGAGGATATCCAAGGGGCTAGGGTAGTGGGGGCTGAATGTGTGACAGGGACTCTGGCTCCCTGTGTGAGGATGTGGACCGGCAGGCAGAGCCCTGGTGTCAAGGTCACCAGCCCAGCAGCTGCCCACACTGGTGAAGCTGGGAAGGCACAGGGGAATCAGGTAAGGGGCAGGCAAAAAAGCAGGACTTTATTTGGGGGAAGAAAGCCATTATTCTCAGATGTTCCTGCTCCTCCTGCATCTTCTTTAAAGGCGGTGCCTGTGGGGCAAAGCCTCCCTGAATCTAACTGAACTCCCTTCTCCCCTTCTGGCTGCAAGAGCCATAATACTGAGTGCTGTTTCTGGAAGCCTCTTGAGCACTAGACCCTAGGCTTGATGCTCTCCCTGCAAAATCTGACATTTAGTTTTCCGGCACTCCTGGAATTATGTGCAATCCTGTGACCATGTTGTAATGAGCTAAGGCTCAGAGAGGTTACAAGACTTGCCCAAGCAGACACAGCTGATAAGTAACAGAACCCGGATGGCAGCACTACTAGGGTAGGGACTTCTGACCCCTTTGTTTGCTGCTGTAGTCCCAATGCTTGGCACCTAGGGCCACCCAATATGCATTCATTGATGAAATGTCTGCCTCTAATGCCACATACCTCACTTCCTCTTGAAAACCCCCATGATGGGAAACTTCAGCATGAGTGAAAATAGACTTGGAAGGGGGCACCTGGGTAGCTCAGTCGGTTAGGCATCCGACTTACAGCTTAGGTCATGATCTCACTGTTCATGAGTTCAAGCCCTGCATTGGGCTCTGTGCTGACAGCTCAGAGCCTGGAGCCTGCTTCAGATTCTGTGTCTCCCTCTCTCTGCTCTTCCCTCACTCATGCTCTGTCTCTGTCTCTCAAAAATAAATAAACATTAAAAAATTTAAAAAAAAAATTGACGTGGAGGATTTCAGTGAAGAATGAATCCATGAGGGGGGACCCAGGTGGCTCAGTCATTTGAGCATCTGACTTCAGCTCAGGTCATGATCTCCTGGCTCAAGAGTTTGAGCCCTGCATCAGGCTCTGAGCTAATAGCTCAGAGCCTGGAGCCTACTTCGGATTCTTTGTCTCCCTCTCTGCCCCTCCCCTGCTCATGCTCGCTCTCTCTCTCTCTTTCTCTCTCTCTCAAAATAAATAAACACTAAAAAAAAAAAAAAAAGACTGATTCCATGAAGTCCTTTTCTATGGGTACTTTTTATACTCACCAAAAACATGAAAATAAAGCTCCCTGAAGAGAATGTCAATCGCATTGTGTGCAGTAATAAGGGCTGCTGTGGAATCCATTTCTTCTCCAGGCAGGTTCAGTGAGTTGCTTGTTAGCTCATTTTTGTTTGCTCTCCTGCAGACAACATGCATACCACCAGACATTTGTTTTTCCTCTCTCCAAAAGCCCAAAGCCATTTTGGTTTTACATCTCAGAGTCTCTAGGTCACTGTCCTCCAGCCATGCAGTTTACGACTTTATATTCAACCCAGAATTTGGTGGTACAGAAAGGGTAATCTATGCATCCTGGAATTTCCAAAAAGGAAACACCTAGCAGGATCAGCTTTTGATACAGCTCCTTCT
Source organism: Hyaena hyaena (assembly GCF_003009895.1). Taxonomy (NCBI): domain Eukaryota; kingdom Metazoa; phylum Chordata; class Mammalia; order Carnivora; family Hyaenidae; genus Hyaena; species Hyaena hyaena. Next base: position 1,126,162 of record NW_024081135.1, read on the forward strand.
ATTGCCCAGCCTGGTCCAAGTTCATGAATGTTCTGTTTATTGGATCATTACTATCCATTCTGCTCACAAACTCTCATTTTCAGCAGCTGGAATTCTACAAATTACAGCAGAACTCCACCTAGACTTGACTGACCATAATCGTTTGTTTGTTTGTTTATTTTGCTTTCATGATTCAGGATGTAGTTTAGCATCTCACAGAGCCCTAAGTCAAAATAATGAATTTTGAATTACAACTTCTCAGAGCTGAAGGGGATCCTTTCAGATCCCCTAATCTAACTTTTCCCAAATTCTGTTTCACAAAACAACCCCCCCACAAAATAGTGCACCCAGAATCATTTCCTTTGTCAAGTAAATTTGGGAACTCTAGTGCTTTTACCTCCCTGTTTGGGAGGAATTGCAAGGCACAGAAGTAGAATGAAGTTTCTGAGAAGTCCTGTGGTAAATATACTTCTGTTTAAGTTTGTCCTACCTAGTGTTCCCCAAATTCCTAGACCAGGAAAGTGTGGGAGGTGGTGTCTCCTTTTTTTAAACTTCCGAAAAATACCTACTAGAAAACACTTTTGGGATCTATCACTCTAGTCAGACACCCCCTAACACACCTACCCATTTTGTAGGTGCAGAAGGTGAGGTCCAGAGAGGGGGAGAAAATGACTTAAGTTGTACATAGTTAATCCACAGCTAGGCCTGGACCCCCTCCATTTCTTCACTCCTCGGCTCACAGTTCTTATCAGCCACAGTGCCCAGGTTAAACTGGCTGGAACAGAGACAGCCAGGTAATAATTTATGGATTGACCTAGCTTCTATTGTACCAAATAAACTGGTTCTGAAGCTTCTTGTATTGAAAAAGATAACTATGGAACAAGACAGCTTTGAGTCCATCCTAAGTGACTCTCTCCACTTGGAAGTCTTAACACGGCTAGTTTACCTCTCATCCAGCCATAGATTACTTTTTTAAAGTGTATTTATTTATTCTGAGAGAGAGGGAGAGAGCAGGGCAGGGACAGAGAGTGAAGAAGAGGGAGAATCCCAAGCAGAGTCTGCGCTGTCATCTCAGAGATCAATGCAGGGCTTGAACTCACAAACTGTGAGATCATGACCTGAGCCAAAATCAAGAGTCTGACACTCAACTGACTGAGCCTGACTGAGCCACCCACGTGCCCCCAGCTATAGATCACTTTTTATAAAGCAAATTTGGAGTCACTGGAAGATGGGGAAGGGCCAGTGATCAGGGATAAGAAAACCATCAGGCCATCAGCCTTGCTGGAGTCGATTATTATTGTTAATAACAGCAATTGTAGCCACTTACTGAATGTGGACAGTCTACTTCAGTGTAGACAGTGAGCTCAGGAGTCGCAGGCCATCATGGATTCACTGTGTGATCTTGGACAAGAAACTTAGTCTCTAAGGGTCCCTGTTCATCGCTGTGAAAAGGCGATGATAATAATAGCACCTACATTTTCCTGGCACACTGCACAGAGGGTTTTATGTCATGATTTCTTCACAGGGAACATTAGGCAACAAACACCATAGTTCCTGTCTTAGAAAAAGAGGTTTTCCAAAAAACACTCAGAGGCTTTCCTGGCAGCTAATCTCTCATAAACCTTGGAGGAGTTTGAGCAAATAACCCAGGAATTGCCTGTAGGTTCGCATGTAGCATTAATAGTGGGGAGGGGGGTAAATAAATTAGGGCAAAGATAAGTGAAGACATGCTTACTCCTCATAGAAGATTAAGAGCATATTTTTAAATGATAACTGAGGCAGAGAGCAGTTATAGAAAACAAGTAGATTATGTTAACCAAGATTTTTTCATTGGAAATTGGCAGAAGAAAAGAAAAACCCACGCCTCTAACTGGCTCAGGGGGGAAAATGAGCAAGGGAACTGACTGCAGATATGGCTGCATCCAGGAGTTAAAATGATAGCACCAGGAATCTGCCCTGCCCCATCGCTGGCTCCGCTTTACTTGCCCTTCACTCTGCTCTCAGAGCGCTCTGCTCTCACCAGGTGCTCCTCTCATGGTGGCAAAATGGCCACAACAACACCAAGTGGACACTCTACAGTTTAGCAATCCTGCCTCTTCGCCCAAACGTCAACCCAGCTCCCAGGGCCTTGCCCAGCTCACGTGCCCATTTCACTCGGGCCTGCACCGAGTGCCTAAATCATTTGGGGTAGTATAGATGTTTTAACAATATTTGTCCTTCCAATCCATGAGCATGAAGTGTTTTTCCATTCCTTTGTGTCCTCTTCAATTCCTTTCATAAGTATTCTACAGTTCTCATAGTACAGATCTTTTACCTCTTTGATTAGGTTTATTCCTTGGTATGTTATGGTTTTGAGTGCCATTGTAAACAGGATCGATTCCTTGGTTTCTCTTTCTGCCGTTTTATTACTGATGCATAGAAATGCAACAGACTTCTGTACATTGATTTTATATCCTGCAACTTTGCTGAATTCATGTATCAGTTCTAGCAATTTTTTGGTGGAGTCTTTTAGGTTTTCTACACAGAATATCATGTCATCTGTGAAAAGTGAGTTTGATTTCTTCCTAATCGAGTTGGATGCCTTTTGTTTCTTTTTGTTGTATGATTGCTGAGGCTAGGACTTCCCAACATTTATATAAGCAACACTATTAACAATAGACAAATTATGGAAAGAGCCCAAATGTCCATGGATAAGGAAGATGTGGTACACACACACACACACACACACACACACACACACACACTGAAATATTATTCAACCATCAAAAAGAATGAAATCTTGCCATGTGCAATGATGTGGATGGAGCTAAGATGCATAATGCTAAACGAAATAAGCCATAGAAAAACAAATATCATATGAATCCACTCATACATTGAATTTATGAGACAAAACAGATGAACATAGGGGAAGGGAAAGAAAAAATAAGATAAAAACAGGGAGGCAAGCCATGAGAGACTTCAATACAGAGAGCAAACAGGCTTGCTGGAGGGGCAGTGGGTAGGAAGATGGGCTAACTGAGTGATAGGCATTAAGGAGGGCACTCGTTGGAAGGAGTACTGAGTGTAATATGTAAGTGATAAATCGCTGGTTCTACTCCTGAAACCAATCCTATGCTATATGTTAACTTGGTTGAATTTAAAGAAAATCTTGGAAAAAAATTACTGGACCTGACTGACCAGGCCTGAATCACTTGCTTCATTCTGGAAATGAAGCAGATATGGGGCTGGGACCTTGGACATATGTCTTTAGTTCCTCCTATTTCTTTCAGTTTCTTGACCCTTTTCTCTGTCTTCAGTTGGTGCCCAGCTTCCCAGGCTTAACAACCACACCTCATTCTGGCCCCAGGTAAGAAATGGCCACATTCTCTAGAGGGGTTGACTTGGACTTCACTGTTGGCTCAAAAGTAGATTCAGGAGATGCCAGTTCAGATAGAGGGAGTCAGTGTTCTGTGTGAGGCTAGAATGGCAAAGGAGTTTTTCTCTTAGGTGCCATTTATGAATGATAATGGCTGTCTTGCAGAGGATGGTAAAGCTGAATCCAGACTCCGAGGGAAAGGAAGCCATGATTGATTAATAATGTTTGCCAGGAGCACTAAAGTAGGTAATTGTGACTACGTGCGTGCCATGTCTTTGCCATCTCATTAAAGAAACATCATGAATCACAGAGTGCAGCAGCCCTGTTCACAGTCACCTTTACCTTTTAGTCCCATGATCACGCTGCAGTGACTTAGCCTGTTAGGCAATAATTCCCACATTTGCACAGTGAGTATATTTATCTTGAAGAGCCTCTAAAAGAATCAGTGGAGTTTAATGGCAGAAGATGCTAATCGTGTTACACCACAAATGGAGGCTCTGGTTTTTAATAAAGGCAGAAAGTCATCTCATTTTTCCAGGGGTCCTCTCGGTAAAGTGTTAGCATTGCTTAGGACATCTCAGGAAGATTTTCATCGGTTTGAACTTCTTTTCTGAAAGATGCATCGTTGGTGCCTCATCCTTTTCTCAGTGGGCCTTGATAGTTCATTGTATGCAGACACAACTTCCAGCAGCTTCTCATTGACTTTCCTGTCAATGCTGCCTCAGCCAGCAGAACCATATGAGATCTTACAGAGGGTCTGGCTTATCTTCCTAAGATCCCACATTGTCTTCTACCAAGGGACCCACTTGATGGCAGAGGATGTATGACAGGGGAACCTGGGTGGCTCAGTTGGTTAAGCAACCAATTCTTGATTTCAGCTCATGATCTCATGGCCTATGAGGCTGAGGCCTGCATCAGGCTCAGTGTGGAGCACAGAGCATGCTTGGGATTCTCTTCTTCTCTCTCTTTCTCTGCCCCTTCCACCACTTGTAGGCTGGCTTCTTAAAATGCATTAGAAGTGTTTCCTCTTTAGTTGTTTGGAGGAGTTTAGAAGAATTGGTGTTAATCCTTCTTCAAATACTTGGTAGAATTCACCAATGAAGCCATCTAGTCCTGAGCTTTTCTTTGTTGGAAGCTTTTAATTATAGATTTAATTTTTTATTTGTTATGGATCTATCGAGAGTTTCTGTTTCTTCTTGAGTTAGCTTTGGTGGTTTGTGTGTTTCTAGGAGTATATAGCATATAGTATATAGTGTATACTTGGAGTATGTCCATTTCATTTATATTATCTACTTTGTTGGCATGTAAATGTTCATAATTTTCTCTTATCATCCTTTTTAAATTTCTGTAAAGTTGTTAGTAATGTCCCTGCTTTCATTCCTGCTTTTGGCAATTTGGCTCCACAGTCCAGACTCTTAACCTCCATGCTATGTTTCTGTTTCTCTATATTGTCTCCACCTGCTTTTGGTAATTTGTCTCTCTCTTTCTGTCTCTCTCTCTTTGCTTAGTCTTACTAAAATTTTGACAGTTTATAATTTTTTCAAGGAACCAACTTTTGATTTCATTAATTCCATTTTTCTATTCTTGAGTTCATGCATTTTTGCTCATTTTTTTTTCTTCTGCTTGCTTTGGTTTAGTTTCTCTTCTTTTTCTAGTTGGTTTATAGTATTGTTCAAGTCTTCTGTTTCTATTTTTATATTTTGTCTAGTTGTTCTATCCATTATGGAAAGTGAAGTATTGAAATCTCCAATTATTGTCCAACAGTCTACTTCTCCCTTTACTTCTGTCAGTTTCTGCTTCCTATATTTTGGGGTTATGTTGTTAGGTGCATATATGTTTATAATTGTTTTATCGTCTCAATATATTTGCTCTTTTATCATTATGTAATGTCCTTCTCTGTCTCTAGTTACAATTTATGTCTTAAAGTCTATTTTGTCCAAAATCAGTATAGCTATTCCAATTCTTTTTTGGTTATTGTTTACATAGAATACCATTTTCCATTCTTTCACTTTCAGCCTATTTATATCTTTGGATCTAAAGTGGGTCTCTTGTAGACAGCATATTGTTAGATCATTTTTAAAAATCCTCTATGCTAAAGTCTCTCTTTTAATTGTAGAGTTTGAACCATTTACATTTATTGTAACGACTGAGGAGGACAGCCTTACTTCTGCCATTTTGCTATTTTTTATATGTCATACCTTTTTTATTCCTCAAATTCCTCCATTGCATTACTGCCTTCTTTTGTGGTAGACATTTTCTTCTTTACCATTTTGATTCCTTTCTTATTTATTTTACTATTTGTATTTTTTAGTTATTGTCTTGGTAGTTGCCTGAGAACGACAATTGACATCCTATTTCATAACAATCTATTTTGAGTTAATACTAATTTCAATAGTACTTAACATTGCTCTTATATAGCTCTGTCCCCCACCCCCACACTGATGTTGTTATTGTCACAAGTTGCATCTTTATACATTCTGTGCCCATCGATATAGTACTTATAATTGTTGTTGTATGTAGTTGCTCTTTAAATTATATAGGAAAAAAGAGGAGTTACAAACTACAAATACCTTAATACTGACTTTTATATTTATCTATGTAATTACCTTTACTAGTGTTTATTTCTTCTTGCTGATGCAAGTTGCTATTTAGTGTTTTCTCATTTCAGCCTGAAGGATCTCCTTGAGCATTTCTTGTAGAGTAGATCTACAAGCAATAGATTCCCCATTTTTGTTTATATGAGAAAGTCTTAATTTCTCTTTGCCTTTTGAATTATAAGCTTCTTGGATATAGACTTCTTGGTTGACCATTTTATTCTTTTAGTTCTTTGAATATGTCATATCACCACCTTCCGGCCTGCATGGTTTCTGAGGAGAAATTAGCAGGTAATCTTATTGAGGATGACTTCTATGTGAAAAGTCATCTCTCTCGTGGTACTTGTGGAATTCTACCTTTAACTTTCATCAGTTTGATTATAATGTGTCTCAGTGAGGATCTTGAATTTTATTAAGATTCTTGAATATGTATATTCATGTTTTGCATCAAATTTACAAAGTTTTGGCCATTATTCAAATATTTTTTCTGCTTATTTCTCTCTGAATTCCTTCTGGGACTCCCATTATACATATGTTGGTATATTTGATGGTATACCACAGGTCTCTTAGGCTCTGTTCATTTTTCTTTAGTTTTTTTTTCAGCTCCTTAGACTGGAAATCTCAACTGACCTATTTTCAAGTTTGCTGATTCTTTCTTTTGCCTGTTCAAACATCCTGTTTATTCTCTTCCATGAATTTTTCATTTTAGTTATTGTCTTTTTCAGCTGCAAAATTTCTCTTTAGTTTCTCTTATAATTTCTATTTTTGTATTGATATTCTCTTCTTGTTGAATCATGGTTTCCTTTAGCTCTTTGAGGATATTTTATTTATTTGCTTTTTGGTTTTTTAATTTTGTTAATGTTTAATTTATTTCTGAGAGAGAGAGAGAGAGAGAGAGAGAGAGAGAGAGAGAGAGAGCATGAACAAGGGAGGGTCAGAGAGAGAGGGAGATACAGAATCTGAAGTAGGCTCCAGGCTCTGAGCTAGCTGTTAGCACAGAACCCGATGTGGAGCTTGAGCCCACAATCTGTGAGATCATGACCTGAGCCCAAGTTGGACGCTCAACCGACTGAGCCACCCAGACACCCCTCTTTGAGGATATTTTAAATAGTTAATTTATAGACTTTTTAAAGTAAGGACAATGAATAGTGATACAAGGAAATGATGAACACCAATTATAACTTTAGAAACACTTGCAGAAGTGGGTCCTGTGGCTGGTCCCACAAACCCTTTTGTGTTCTTTGTAGAAGATGTAACTGGTAACCACCTCAAAGAATAAATATCAACAAGGAGTGGAACTCAGTGTAGGGCATCAGTGCCCCACCAATATCTTTAGTGCAAGCTGCCCTGACTTTCATCTGCCAGCTTCTGCATCTCTATCTGGAGGATTTCTCTGGCTCCTGCAGCCTGCTTTAATCACAAGCATGGACATCTGTAAGTACCAGAGTATAAATACCCTACCCCCAATAGCAGCCCTCAGATACTTCCCCTCTTGGGGTAGGATATCACAGAAGGTATCAGGATGTCACTGTACTCTATGCTGGCTCCCGGACTTCCCAGTGGAATTAACCTCCAGTTGCTCACAGTGGTAACTTGTTGATATCACCTAGTTTATTGGCTCCTTCCCTCTCTATCTCAGTTCCTGCTCCTGCAAGTGCTTCCTGGCATGAAATAAACTGCTTGCACTCAAATCCTTGGCTCAAGATCTGCTTCTTGGGGAACCCAGGCTAAGATACACCATGTCTGTCCTCCTTCCCTCAAGGAAGCTTAGTCTCTTTCTTCTGACTACTTTCCTTCCCTTTCAAGCATAAAAACAGTTGGCACTTAGATGGACATAATGTTTTGCTCACTGAGTGGCTGCCCATTGCCCTCGGAATAAAAAACCAAAACCAAAAGCCTCTTTAACACAGTCCACACACAATCCCCACCACAATCTGACCTCAGCCTCCTTCTAGTCTCCCTTAGGCCCCTGTCCACCTCACTCACTGGACCCAGCCCCACAGGCCTTCTTCTAGTTTTAGAATATGCTGTACCATATCCTACCTCAGAGCCTTTGCACATGTTTTTCCACCTGCAATGATCTTTCCGTCATTTGCTATTTGGTGAATCATTACTTATCCTTCAGATTTTAGCTTTAAAGCCACTTAAAAAAAAAAAAAGGCTGCCTCTAAACCCCTAATATAAACTATTTCCTTCCATTATTCTTTTTCAGAGGGCATTTTGCCTTTCTAATTTCTGTTTATATTAAATTGTCTTCGTATATTTTTGGTGTACTTATCTGATTAATATCTTTCTTTTAACCAAAGCACACAGAACTGTTGAGATGGGCCAAAAAGTCTCCAAAGCAGATGGGTGGCAGTGATAGGCCCTGAGTGTTCAGAAGGAGGGAGGAGGATCTGCCAGGGGAACACAGAGCTCTGGGGCATGGCCTTGACTCCTGGTGATGGGGACAGTGGGATGAGGGTAGGATCAGCTTTTCCCAGAACTTTGAGAGGTATCTTCTGTCTTGACCCTACAACCTCCTCTAGCTTGTGCCTCATTTCTCTCATTTCTCTGCTCCTCTTGACAGAAAAAGTCTTCAAAATTATTCTCTTCCCCTCCTGTCTCTAATTGCTCTCTTGTCAGTTTCAAAATCAGGCTTTTGTACCCATCACTTCACTGAAAATGCCCATCAAGGCCAGCAATGACTTCCACATTGCTATATCCCATGGTCAGTGGTCACTCCTCATTCTTTCTTGACTGATCAGCAGCAGTGGACAATGTTGCTAACTTCCTCCTTCCTGAAGCACTCTCTTCCTCTTCCAGAGCACTCCTCCTTCTCTGACCACGCTTACTCCCTCCTCCTGCCTCTTGTAGGTTTAAAATGCTTCGTGTAGGGCACCTGGGTGGCTCAGTCAGTAAAGTGTCCAACTCTTGGTTTTGGCTCAGGTCATGTCTCACGGTTCGTGAGTTCAAGTCCCAATCGGGCTCTGTGCTGACAGCACCAAGCCTACTTGAGAGTCTCTCTCTGTCTCTCTCTCTCTCGGGTGCCCCTCCCTCTTCATTCTCTCTCTCTCAAAATAAATAAATAAGCTAAAAAATATATATATAATACAATACAATACAATACAATACAATACAATACAATACAATACAATACAATACAATACAATATAATGCTTCTTGTAGGTTGACAATGCACAAATCACTATCACTATCACTACCTTGGGGCTCTTCCCTGGACTCCACACTCCATGTTTAGCTGCCTGCTTGCCATCCCACTTGGATAATTGTAGATATGTCAACTTCAACATGTCCCAAACCAAACTCCCAATTCTCTATCCCCCCTACCTGCTCATCCTGTATTTTCTCTACTTCAGCAGTGACAACCTCATCTGTCCACTAGCTAAGGCCAAATCCTTGGGGTGCCTCTTGATTTCTCCCTATATCCAGTCCCTCAGTGCTTAGAGTTGCTCCTGCTATTGCCTTCCTACAGTCCTCTCTCAACCTTGCAGCCTGAGTGACCTTTGAAAAGGTGAGTCCAGTCATGTCAGTTCTTTGCTCAAAAACTCCAGGTACTCCCATCTACTCAGAATAAACCCAAGGTCCAAATAAGAGTGTACAAGGCCCCGCATGATCTGCCCTCATCTCCTACCCCTCTTCATTTCTCTCCCTTGGCTACAGCCCCACTGGTTTCCCTGATGATCCTAATATATAGCAAACACATTCCTGCCTTAGGGGCTTTGCACTATTTCTTTCCTGCCTGCAGTCTTCCCCAAAGATACTTCCAAGTCTTGCTCCTTTATTTCTTCAGATTTCTGCCCAAATGACACCTTCTCTGCAACACCTTCATCAACAACCTGATCTTGACAGCAACCCCATGTCCTCAGAATTTCTGATGCCTTTAATCTACTTTGGTTTTTTAAGGCACTTATCACCATTTAACATTTTCTATATTCAACATTCTATTTTCTCTATATTCAATAAGTTCTAAGTTCTCTACATTCTATATTACTGTTTATTTTCCATCCTCCTTATCGAGTAGAATAGGAGCTCCATGAAGATGGAAGCTAGATGTCTGGTTCACCTCTGTGGCCCTCTGGAACAGGGCCTGCAAAAGGAGTGAATGAGACTGCAAATTTTTATAGAGTAAATCAATGAGTAAGTGGATTTATCGTCATTTCTGTGCGGACCTCAGGAATATATTAAGGAATTCATCTAGTAATTAGAGTTGTGAACTGGGATTCTTTTTTTTTATCATTTGTTTTGTAATGAAAATATTTTGTATTTCATATGTAGCAGAGCAGCTCCCTCACTCCGATCTATTGAAAGTCCTCCCTTGACACAAGGGTTTATAAAAGAAAGAAAGAGAGAGAGAAAGGAAAGAAGAAAGGAAGGAAGGAAGGAAAGAAGGATAGACAGAAGGAAGGAAAAGAGGAAGGAAGGAAAGGAGGAAGGAAGGAAGAAAAAAAGAAAAAAGAAAGAGAGAAAAAAGTTTTGTTACTCTAACTATGGGGATGTACAAACTTTTGTATATTTACTATTGCAGGTTGTTTTGGAGACAACTATGAAGTATGTGTGTGCCAAAATTAATTCTAAGTACACTTTTCCTTAGGCTTTTTTTTTTAAATATAGTTTATTGTCAAGTTGGTTTCCGTATAACACCCAGTGCTCATCCCAACAAGTGCCCTTCCCCATGCCAACAGCCCCCTTCCCCTCCCCCCCATCAGTCCTCAGTTTGTTCTCAGTATTCAAGAGTCTCTCATAGTTTGCCTCCCTCCCTCTCCCCCAACTGTTTTCCCCCCTTCCCCTCCCCTATGGTCCTGTTAAGTTTCTCCAGTTCCACATGAGTGAAAACCTGGTATCTTTCTCTGCCTGACATATTTCACTTAGGATAATACCCTTGAGTTCCATCCATGTTGCTACAAATGGCAGATTTCATTCTTTTTCATTGCCATGTAGTATTCCATTGTATATATAAACTGCATTTTCTTGATCCATTCATCAGTTGGACACTTAGGCTCTTTCCATATTTGGCTATTAGCACATTCTTATCGATGTTTGTGATTGTCTTATGTATTTGGGTGTTTCTGAATTCAGTGCATAGACATTTATACTTGTTAGCTCTTCCTGATGGATAGACCCTGAAATTATTATATAATGCCCTTCTTTGCCTTTAAAATAAAAAATAAAGTCCAGTTTGTCTGATATAAATATGGCTACTCCAGCTTTCTTTTTGATGTCCAGTAGCATGATAGATGTTTTCCCATCTCCTCACTTTCAATCTGAATGTGTCCTCAGGTCTAAAATGGGTCTCTTGTAAACAGCAAATAGATGGATCTAATTTTTTTAATCCATTCTGCTACTCTGTCTTTTGATTGGAGCATTTAGTCCATTTACATTCAGTGTTATTATTGAAAAATACGGGTTTAGAGTTATTGTGTTCTCTGTTAGATTCATGCTTGTAGTGGTGTCTCTGGGACTTTGTGTTCCTTGCAACATTTCCCTCATAGGATCTCTTGTAGGGCTGGTTTAGTGATGATGAATTCCTCCATTTTTTGTTGGGGTAAATCTTGATCTCTCCTTCAATTCTGAATGATAGGCTTGCTGGATAAAGGCTTCTTGGCTGTATATTTTTCCTGTTCATCACACTGAAGATTTCCTGCCATTCCTTTCTGGCCTTCCAAGTGTCAGTAGATAGGTCTGCTACTACCCTGATATGTCTCCCTTTGTATGTTGGGGCCCTTTTATCCCTAACTGCTTTCAGAATTCTCTCTTTGTTCTTGTATTTTGCCAGTTTCACTGTATGTCGTGCAGATCGATTCAGTTTACGTCTGTGGGGAGTTCTCTGTGCCTCTTGGATTTCAATATCTGTTTCCTTTCCCAGGTTGGGGAAGTTCTCAGGTATTATTTGTTCAAGTACACCTTCTGCTCCTTTCTCTCTCTCTCCTTCTGGAATTCCTATGATATGGATATTCTTCCGTTTGATTGTATCACTCAGCTTTCGAACTCTCCTTTCATGTTCCTGGACCAATTTCTCTCTCTTTTTCTCGGCTTCCTCTTTCTCTATAATTGTATCTTCTAATTCACGTATTTTTTCTGCCTTTTCAATCCGTGCAGTAGCCAACGCCTCCATTTTATTTTGTGTTGCATTTTTTAGTTCATCAGTATTTGCAACAATAATGGCTCGGATGTCATCCAAGCCCTTTTGAAACCCAATGAGTAATTTTATGAGTATTATTCTAAATTCTTGTTCAGTTATGTTGCTTAGATCGGTTTTGAGCAGTTCTCTAGCTGTTATTTCTCCCTCGAATTTCTTTAGAGGAGAGTTCTTCCGTTTTGTCATTTTGGCTAGCTTTCTTTCTCGTTAGTTTTAAAAGCTTGTGATGTGTTCTGCCCCTGTGAGTGCTGCTATATTAATATTGAAGGAGGCTCATACACTGTCCAGGGCCTGGCCGTTCAGGAAGTCTTCTTTGAAGGGTGTCCCTTGGTCTCTCTTGTGACTTTGGTTTTATTTCTCTACTCGTAGTGATGTTTTGAACTCTCCACGATGTGCACTTTAGGTTTGTTCCTTGAAGTAGCCTGTGCCACAGGCGCAGAGGAGGCGGGCCATCTCCCGTGCCTCACGCCCTCACTCCGTGTGTTGTTAATGATGCCTCCCAACTTGCAATCCCACAAGCCAAGGCACTTCAGGGCAGGGAACTGGTTCCTCCTGATGCCGACCGCGTCCCTGGGATACCACCTAACCCGGAGGGAACTTCCACTGTCCAGTGCCAGACCGAGGCCACCAGTCCAAGGAAAGCCCCACAGTTAGAGGTGGGATATCTCTCCGAAAGCTCTGCTTCTCCGCGAGCGCAGACGGGAAAAGCCTTAGGCTTTTTATTTTACTTATTTTTGTTAAGTAAGAACATGGCTGTATCATGGTGCTGTGCTCCAGTTAAGTTTTTATGTGTCTTATTACCTGAAAAAGAAATGATGTTTTCTTTAAGAGCTGAATTTTAAGCTAAATTTACAATGGTCTTCACAAAAAATGTCAGACATCGTACCTTGGGCAAAAAGAACTTGAAAGAATTGAATTTTAAAAAGCCAACATCGGGGCGCCTGGGTGGCTTAGTCGGTTAAGCGTCCGACTTTCGCTTAGGTCATGATCTCGCGGTTCGTGGGTTCAAGCCCCGCGTCGGGCTCTGTGCTGACTGCCAGCTCAGAGCCTGGAGCCTGTTTCGGTCTGTGACTCCCTCTCTCTCTGACCCTCCCCTGCTCACGCTGTCTCTCTCTCTCCTAGAAATAAATAAAAAAACACTTTAAAAAAAAAAAAAAAAAAGCCAACATCATTGGAACCAAAGACTTTTCTATTTGAATCATTAATACCAGTAATATAAAACTATCATCACGTAATAGTTCACAATGTTTCTTTTTTTTTAAAGAATTTTTTGAAAGTAATCCCTATATCTAATGTGGGACTCAAACTCACAACCCTGAGATCAAGAGTCATCCATTCCACGGATTGAGCCAGCCAAGCTTCCCACTGTGTTCTCATGGAACCAATAGCAATCATTGTCATTTTCTTTTTCATGTGTACAGACACCCTGAAACTGAAAATGGGTGACATTATTTTTAAAAATACAGACATTTGATGTAAATAAAAAGTCATGTTTCAACTGGGATTCTAAAGAAAGCTCATCTCTGGCTCCTTGCTTACCCCTTTATATGTTTAAAGGCAGAAAAGCAAAACATTCACATCCTCGAAGATTTTATTCCTCCTCAAAGCCTGGTCTTTACTGAAGAGGGCAAAGGGGCCCTTGTTTTTCTTGCAGACATGAGTCTCTGACACTGTCTCCCTGTAGAATCTTGTAGACAGGACAGCAAGTCCTGTCCACTTGCTACTGTCCATTTTCTCCCTCTGCAAAGCCTCCAAGGTCTCCCAGCTCTGGTGTTCTATGGTTTGTTTCCGCCTGGGAAGATGGCCATGGCACTGATATTTAACCTCACTGGGAAAATATGTCAGATAAGAAGGCCCTGCTATCTCAGCAACCTTCATCTTCACCTCCATTCCCTCACACAAAACCCAATGCCAGAGTTTTGGGACAGCCTCCCTCATTGATAAAGTGTCCCGAAACTTCTCAATGAGCCCACACACTGTAACTGCAATGATAATGGGCTATATCTGGCTCACCCGGAATCATGCCCATGTTCCACAGAGTGCTATGGCTATCGGTTATCTTCTATGCATGAATGACCAGAGGCAGAAAAAGCACAAGGAGCCTGTGCTGTCGAGAAGTGGAAGTGATTAATTTATGTCGCATGCCCCCTGGGCCGGTCTTAGCAAGTGTAAGCAGAATGTATGTTGACAGCTGCCTTGGAGTTCACACCACACCGTCAGCACTCTGCAGGAAACAGATGACTTTAGGACAGCTCTCAAGCTTGTTGACAGCTCAAGCTTTCTGATAAGGTTGTCAGAAAATGAAAAGGACAGTCCTAGGGAGTTGAGAGCTTCCTGGCCATGAATGGGATGCACCAAGTGGAGAGATGATGTCTGTCTTGTTCTCATGATGTCATCACAACCTAACACAGCACCTCTCCTCCCTGCTCAGGGATTTGGGGCCAAGGCTTATCTACAGGCATCAGTTCGGGCCACAGGAGGCAGTGGAACAAAGAGGAGGTAGGAGAGCAGCAAGGCTAACCCTTAGAAGGAGAGCCAGGACCCAAGTGTCAGAGATGATCAGAAAGAGGGAGGAATTCAGGGCAGAGAGAGAAAAATTAACAAGAAGAGATAAGATAAAGTTAAAACAGGTCAAGATCAAGTAAGATTGGAGGACAGAGATACTAACTGGTCACTTTTATAAGGCTGACAATGTGATGCCTGGTGCATTAGCCTGGCTTTAAAAATGCCCAGAAGTGGAGTGCTTTCTGTGTCTTGCTGTTCACACTGCACTGTAGGCACCAGTGAGCACCTGCTTGGGAAGGCCCATTCAGAAAAACAGAGATGTTTAAGGGCCATGCTCCTCCCACCCCCACCACACATATACTGAAAATTAAAATACCTCTGTTAACATCCATGAAAAAAAAAATGAATATTCTCCTAACTTCAGTTACCTACTTTATACAACATCAGCTGGAGAATCAGAACTACTTTTAGCCGCTTTGATGTTGCTCTCTAGGCCCATTTGAGAAGCCATAAAGTGTCGGCTCTCCAGTCTTTCATCTCAATATAGCCCAATCAGTAAGCTGTATCAGGCCCATGTGGGCCCTCCACATGATCCTGTCTCTCCCGTAGAATTCAACTAGTTGAATTGCAGCAGTGGAGAAAGCCTTGTAAACTGGCTGGTTGTATAAGAAGCCCACAACTCCAATATTGCCCACTCAGCTTGCATATTCTCTTGATGGCTCCACCCCTAATCTTTTGTACTTTGATTTGAATATAGTTTTCAGTCCAACCAGAAAGAGCACTAAAAGCTCTATGTTTCCCAGTCTTCCCCATACTGCCCCAAAGCTCGAGACCCATTGGGCTTTGGCATCTGTCTGAAAAGATCACGTTCTCTCTACCCAGAGCGCAACACAAGAGGGAGCCTGACCTGGGTGGGGTGATTGGAGGAAACTGGATGACTTCCCAGCCTCTCATGAGTCAGGTGTTCATGGCCTCATTCTTTTGTTCAAAGTGAATTCCTGGAACATAACCCATTTTCTGATATCAATGCAAAAACACCTTCAGTGCCAAATGATGTCTTTTGGGGTCACATCCATGGACCCTCCAGCAGCCTGCTCTTCACAGTGGGAGAGGTGAGTGAGCAAAGGCAGCCGGGAGTCTGTTTCTGCAGGGCCTTCAGGGCAATGGTGAAGAGTTTTGATTTTGGGCAATGGGAAGTTATTTGTGAGTTTAAAGCAGTGACAGGCCCTGATCTGGACACTCATTTTTAAAAGGTGTTTCTGTCAGATGAGTGGCTAAGGGACTGGAGGGAATGCGCAGATGAGGGAACCTGGTGAGGAGGTGATTCATTCATTCTTTAAGTCTGTGCTGCACTCCAACTCTATGGGTTAAAGGCAGTGGGGATAAGGCTCTCTACCCTCCTGGAGCTCAAGGGGCAGAAGGAAAACAAACAAACAAAAGTAAGCACTCAAAGAAAAGAGATCAGCTCAAACTGGGATAAATGCTGTGCAGAAAATAAACCCTGTGCTATGACAGAGTGACTGAGGGGGGAGGTGATGGTCACGTTGGAAGGTTGAAGGGATGGCCTTTCTGAGGAAGTGTTGTTTTTGCCGACACCTAAATAAGGGGAATGAGTGAGTCATGTGGAAATGTGAAGTGGGGATGGGGGAGGGGTGTTCTAGGCAGGGGAAACAATGAGTGCAAAGGCCCATGTGCAACTGGGGGATGGTGAGTGAGGACTGGGGCCCAAATAAGGGTAGAGAGATCGGCAGGGGCCATTCTTCTATGGGGATGAGGAGCCATTATAGACTTTCAAACAGAGGCACCAAGCTGCAACAAACTACAGTCCTGCGGGCCAAATCCAGGCTGGTGCCTGTTTTTTGTAAATAAAGTTTTATTGGAACCCAGTCTCACCCATTCATTTCCACATTGTCCATGGCTGCTTTCATGCTTCAAAGGCAGAGCTGTGTGTGGGGCAGAGACCACCTGGCCCACAAACCATAAAATACCTATTCTCTGGCCTTTTACAGACTAATTTGCTGACTCCTGTTCTAACTGATATTTTCAGAAGGTTATTCTGGCTGCCCTGTGAGGCACCACCATGGAGTAAGGTTATAAAATACTGCAGGACACAGAGGAAGGTGGGGCCTTTTCTTAGCATCCATCCTTGTTGACTGATGTTTTCTCCGACATCAGAGAGAGGGAGGATGGTGGACTCATCTCTCTGGGCGTGCATTGCCCTAAAGACGATGCATGTGCAGAAAGTGCTGTCTGGAGTCCTCTGAACAGCCGAGCAGACTCTGCTTCGCCTGGTGAACCTTGGCAGGAGGAGTTAATCACTGCTTGTGGGGCCTCCACCCAAACCATAGCTGCCTGTCTTTTGTCTGCGGCACCTCGTCACCAATTTGGGGCTTAGAGACAGCGCAAGCCAAGCAGCTGTTTCCCATTACCTGCTTGTCCCATTTCAGCAGCCTGTCATGACTGCCAAGCATGCCCACACCACTCCCAATAGAGAGCAAGAGACACTGTGAGAAAGGGATCTCATTTCCAAATTTTAGGGCAGATTGGTTTTGTTTTATTTCTTGAGAAAAAACATCAAATAAGTAAAATAGTTGAGCATTGTGTTAAAAAACTAACCCCAAACATCTGGGTTCTTTGTACCATGGGAGCTTATTTTCATTCTTTTGGTTGTAACTGATAAATATTCACAGAATAATTGAGTTAGTACATTTTTTAGAAGGAAAACCATCCGTGTTATATAAAGAAATGGTGGAGAGGAAGGCAGGGATGAGAGAAGATTCTGGGTGGCACAGCAGCAGTCTCTTGTAGCTCACTATAGGTGGGAGGTCAGAATGTACTTCAAATTTATATTGACAAGCATTTACTAATTTTTATGTTTTAAGTTTATTTATTTATTTTGAGAGAGGGAGAGAGACCGCAGGAAGGGAAAGGGGCAGAGAAAGAGGGAGAGAGAATCCCAAGCAGGCTCCACACTGTCAGCACAGAGCACGATGCAGGGCTTGATGCCATAATGTGAGATCATGACCTGAGCTGATATCAACAGTTGGTTGCTCAACCGACTGAGTTACCCAGGTGCCCCTCAACAAGCATTTATTGAGCACCTATTCTTTGCCAACTGCTGCCAAGTGCTGGGGAATCTGAGTTAAATAAAATGAGGTTTCTGCTGTCTGGGGCCTCACAATCTGGCAACAAACAAAACAGTGGCAATATGATAACAAAAACGAAGCACTTACAATAGCCCTTTCATCCCTACAACATCCCTCTCACATAAGTATCATCATTCCAATTTTAAATTGAGATTTGAAGCATAAATGCTGGAGTTGGTATTTGAAATCATATCTGTCTGCCATTAGAGTCTTTTGCTGCCTCTCAGATTGGTAGGACTAGACCAGTCAAACATCTGGAAAGGTAGGTTTCAGCTTAGGAACAAAAGGGGCTACTTTGGAAGGTGATGAGCTGTGTGTGAAGGGCAGTGTGCAAATAGAAGCATATGGAGGCATGGCTAGATCCAGAGCCTCAGAGGATATTGTCAGAAATTAGTCCTTCTCCACATTTTGTCTCCACTTTCCCCTAGTTTGGCTTCCATATCCAGTAGGCCTTTCCCCATGGAGTGGCCAGGGTGCCCCTAGGAGCTCTATCTGCTTAGAAGCCTCAACAGAGAGAGGGCAATTTTTCCCAATAGTTCCAGAAAAAGTCCCAGGATGAACTCTGGCCTGGCACACGTCACATGACCATCTCTGAGCCAATCCCTGCAGCCATGAATGTAGGGCTCTTACTAAGTAAACTTATCCAGTCATATGGACTGAGGGCAGTCCCAATCCCCATCTTCTGAGGTCCCCCATTGCAGCTCCTCCCAATGATACAAAGGTACTGGCTCTTTGGGACCTTCTGATGGGAGGTCATGGTTGTTCAACAGGCTTGGTTAGTCACTCACTATGTGACTTTGAGTAAATACCACCCACTCTTTGAGCCTCATCCATAGCTAGGTATTCATCACACCTTCCTTGCTGGCTGAAGGCATGCTCACCACAGTGCTTGGCCACGAAATGATGCTCAAAAAGCCCAGGGAGGGACTTATATGAGAAGAGATAGGGGGCAGAGTGGGTTGGAGCAGGATAATCTTAGGACCAGGATGCAGGGATGGGTAAGATATGGATGGATGGCCAGTGATTTGGCCAAGCTGGCAGTCATTAGGCCAGGTCTGAATGCACGATAGATGCTGGGTTTCCATATTGAGCTCCTGGACTAGAAGCCACTCAGACAAGGGTTGTTTGTAAAGGCCAAGCCAAGCCTGTTTCCCTCTTTGGCTTCTCAAGCTCCAGCCAGATCATCAGAAAGCAGCGTTCCCAGAATGAATTGGCCCAGCTCCTTACAGAAATGCTGCCAGAAAAGGACAATTAGCTACGGACCTTTGGCTTTCATAGGGGTCTGCATTAGACACAGCTGGAGTGGGAAGACAGGCACACTCAGGGTCTGCTTTG
Organism: Hyaena hyaena; assembly: GCF_003009895.1. Classification (NCBI taxonomy): domain Eukaryota; kingdom Metazoa; phylum Chordata; class Mammalia; order Carnivora; family Hyaenidae; genus Hyaena; species Hyaena hyaena. The sequence goes on from NW_024081135.1 coordinate 1,145,215, forward strand.
TGGCCCCTTAGAGGGAAGGTGGGGCTGTGTGGCAGAGCAAGCATGAGACTGCAGCCAGCCTGTGTGCTGGCTCTGCCCATCCAGCCTCTGCCCATCACAGGCTCTGTGACCCTGGGCAGGACCTCACTCTTCTCATCTGTAGTTCAAGGGAGATGACAATAAAAATTGTATCTGCCTCAAAGGTTTGTTGTAAGGATCACACATATTAGTTCAAGCCATTTTTACAGGTCAAAAAATGTTGCTGTCAGCAATTTCATATGGTTCAGCCTAAAATTCTTGACCCAGATTATGTGTTAACCATTGACCTATTCCTAAAATTCTTGACCCAGAGCATGTGTTAACCATTGACCTATGCTATCCATGGCTCTCACAACCATCATATGGGGAGGGTACTGCCAGGCCTGCATTACAGGCCAGAGAGGGGAAGAGCAGCCTAGGCAGTGTCATGGGCACCATCATGAAGCCTGTGCTCCATGCCAGCCAGTAGGAAAATCGAATGTCAGAGAGGAAGCTCCCCCTCAGGGGTCATGCAGACAGAGCTGGGCCTACAACCCAGGGCCATCAAGTTTTCTTTCTTATACATTGCTGGCGCCTGCAGCGGGATCGTTTCTAGAAGACAGGATCCTTCATTCTGACCAGCATCTCTTAGATGAGGATCTAGGTGACAAATGTCTCTCAGAAGTCAGTGCCAAGAAACACAAATCTGTCCCTTCTAATGAATTGGTATGTTTCCTTTAATCAGAGAAGCCTATGAGGACAGGGCAAGATAGCTGGGTTGGGTTTCTGGAGCAGGTGAACTTTTATTATCTTTATTGTGGGGTATGTATGTATTACTTAACATTGCATAAAGTGCATCATGTGAACAACTCCCTTGCTACTCAAAATGTGGCCTGTGGACCAGCAGCAGTGGCATCCCCTGGGAGCGTGTCAGACATGTAGAATCTCCAGCTCCTCTTGAGACCTGCTGAGTCCAAATCTGCATTTTAGCAAGATGGCCAGGTAACTCGTAGGCACATTTCACACTGAGGTGTCCTGCACCTTGGCATTTAGCCTCCACCACATCCAGTGAGATAAAGATTCTTTTCCCCATTTTTAAGTAGTCAGTTTATCAAGGTGAAGCCACCTGACTCATGCCACACAGCTAGGGTTCTGACTGGGTCTGGAGCCTGCACTGTTACCACTGCCCAGCCCCTGGAAAGTAGGAAGAAATGTCGTGAGCAAAGGCCTAGGGCAAGAATGAAAACCTTGGGACAAACAGATTATCAACAGTGTTTCTTGGCCAACTTAAAGCTCTGGGCAACTTTCCTAGAGATTCAAGGAACTTAGACTCCTAGATGCTCAAGTTCAGATGACAGTCTGCAGCCTCAGAATCAAATGCTATTGTAGGGACAGGCTTTGGGGTCAAAGCAAAACCACCAGCTGAACATCTTCAAGCTGATATAAACTTGCTGAGCCTCAGTTTCCTCACTTGTAAACAGGGCCAAGGGTATCCACTGTGTCAGATTCCTGGGAAGATAAAACAATCTCATGACATTAAATTCCTTCATCCAGTGTGTGACAAACACCATAATAAATGTTAACTAGAATTAATCAATGAACACACGTGCACACACACACACACACACACACAAGGGAACCCTCTTAATCATAGCGTGGAGTTACCAAACTAGTCACAAGTAATTTGAAACTGATGTAATGTGCTGAAATTTCTCCCATGAAATGGAAACTGGGCAGCCAAATGGTCAGGTGAAAAATATGACCCTGCTCTTGAGGTCACTTGGTGGACGGAGTCCAACCCCATGGGGTTCCTGCTCTTCCCAGGACATTTTTGACTGTCTTTGCCTGGTTTGGTATCAGGATCATACTAGCTTTTAAAAATGAATTGGGAAGATTTCTCTCCTTTTGATGATCAGTTTTATGTGTTAGCCTGGCTAGGCTGCAGTACCTAGTTATTTGATCAAACACTAGGTGTTGCTGTGAAGATATTTTTTAAAGTTTATTTATTTATTGTGGGGATGAGTGCTGGGTGTTATATGGAAACCAACTTGACAATAAACTATTTGTAAAAAAAAAAAAGTTTATTTATTTATTTTGAGAGAAAGAGAGTTCAAGAGCCCAGGGGAGGGTTAAGGTAGAGAAAGAGAAAGAGAGAGAGAATCCTAAGAAGCCTCCACACCATCATCCCAGAGGTGGGTGTGGGGTTCGAACTCACGAACTGTGAGATCATGACTTGAGCTGAAGTCAAGAGTCGGATATTTAACCGACTGATTCACCCGGGTGCCCCATGCTGTGAAGATATTTTGTAGATCTGATTAACATTCATAATCAGATGGTTTTAAAGAAAGGAGATTATCCTAGATCATCTTTGACATCAGTTGAAAGGCAGAGCTGAGGTTTCTTTGAAGGAGAAGAAACTCTGCCTGTGGACTGCAGCTTCAGTTTGTGCCCAAATCCTGACAGCCTGCCCTACAGATTCCAGGTTTGCCTAGACAGCCTCTACAGACATGGAAGCCAATTCCCTGCAATAAATCCATATACATACAGAGAGACAGAAACATATGGTTCTGTTTCTCTGGTTGAAATCCTAACCGATACAAATTTTGGTACCAGAAGTAGTTCTGGGGGAATACAATCTGAAGGAAGAGTTATTTTCATTGGTTCTGGGTTTTCCAAAGTTGGTTCTCTAATGTGATTGTATTTAAGAACATGAACAACTGTTTTCAGTGGTAGAGGATACTGGTAGACCATGGTACGATGTGGCAATACAGATATGCAAAATATGACCATTGCATAATACAAGGAAAAGTATGTCTGGAATACAAGAGATCCATTAGGCTGTCTCTTAATAATGCCACACCATGTGATTAAAGTAAATGGAAAAATGACAAAAATCCAATTCAGGTAGAATTACCAGTGGCCCAAACCATTCAGAAATGAAGGTTTGGGTCACCCCACTTAATAAAGAACCATGACCAGCTAAGGGCAAATGGAATGTGGAATGTGTAGTAGAAGTACATCATTATAAACACCAGCTACAATCAGCTGACCAGTTGTGGAAATGGGAGCTATAATAGTTATGAGTATTTCTTCATCATTTTGTTATGAATATGTTTGTGTAGACCTATTATGCAAATATTTTTGTTTTAGCTATGGGTCCACCTCCTTTATCCACTTACCATCTAACATAAGATGTATTAATAATGGTTAACTTTATATCACAGTATTTAGGTGACAGGAAATCAAGGGGGAAAGAACATCACTCAGTGACTTTGCATTGTCTTCTGGGGAAACGGTTAGTATATTTTCAGTTGTATACAGAACAGTTATATCGGGGCACCTAGTGGCTCTGTCCATTAAGTGTCTGACTCTTGGTTTCAGCTCAGAGCATGATCTCATGGTTGTGAGATTGAGTCCTGTGTTGGACTCCACACTGACAGCATGGAGCCTGCTTGGGATTCTTTCTCCCTCTCCCTGCCCCTCCCCAGCTCGCGTGTGCATGCTCTCTCTCTCAAAATAAATAAATAAACATTAAAAAAAGGAGTAGTTACAATATGTTGTATGAAGCTATGATGTAGCTTTTTTTTTTTTTTTTTTTTTTTTATAGATTATGTATGGTTTAAGGAAATGTGTATGGGTGCCAAGCTGACAGGGGGTGATTGTGATGATGGTCAGTCCATCTGTCAGCTCGGCTAGGCTTTAGTCCCCAGTTGCTCCTTTAAACACAAATCTAAGTGTTGTCATGAAAGTGTTTTGTAGATTGATTATCATTCATAATTCATTCAGTTGACTTTAAGCAAAGGAGATTATTTTACATTATCTGGGTTGGCCTGATTCAATCAATAGAACTGTTATAGAAGCAGTACTATGGTTTCCCTGAAATTTCCCTGAGACTCTGCCTGTGGACTACAGCTTCATGTCATAGCCAAGAGCTCCAGCCAGCCCTTACTGACTACCATGCTCTGGGTGTCAGAGTGCCTAGCCAGCCACCACAATAGCATAGGCCAAGTCCTCGCAATAAATCCATACATTTATTGGATTCTATTTCACTGATTGAATTCTGGCTGATACACACCTCTTTTATTTTCAGGGAGATTGTGTAGAATTGGTATTGCTCCTTCTTTGAATGTTTAGTAGTTTCTCCAATAAAACTATCTGAGCCTGGAGTTTTCTTTTTTGAGTTTTTAAAATTATATATTTGATTTCCATATAGTTATAGGGCTATTGAAATTATTTCATATTGAATGAGTTGTGGTAGTTTGTGTTTTTCAAGGAATTGGTCCATTGTCTAATTTATGTATGTAGATCGCACTATTCCCTTATTCTTTTGATGAGTGTGGGGAATGTAGTATTATCTTCTGTTTCCAAATGTTGATAATTTGTGTCTTTTTTTTCCTCTGTCAGTTTTGCTAGAGGCTTGGCAATTTTATTTATCTTGTTCATTTGTTTCATTGGTTTTCTCTATTTTTAAATACCTCCCCCCGCTGAGTTTTATTGAGATATAATTGACATATAACATTATATCCATTTAAAGTGTTCAACATAATGATATGATGTATAGATATATGGTGAAATGACCCCCACGATAAGTTTAGTTAATGCCTATCATCTCACATAGTTTTAATTGTTTTCTTGTGATGAGAACTTAAGATCTGCTCCCTTAGCAACTTTCAAATATACAATACAATAATGTTAGCTATAGTCACTATGCCATATATTACATCCCCAAAACTTGTTGATCTTAGGACTGGAAGTTTGTACCTTTTGACCATCTTCACCCATTTCCCTACTCTGTACGCTGGCAACTACCAATGTGTTCTGTTTCTGTGGGTTTGGTTTTTTATAAGATTCCAAATTCCACATATAAGTGAAATCATATGATATTTTTCTCTCTCTCTCTGACTTATTTCACATAGTATAATGCCCTCAAGGTCCATCTATGTTGTTGTAAATGACAATATTTCCTTCTTTTTTATAGCTAAACAATATTCCATTGTATGTGGGTGTATATCACATTTTATACATATATATGTACATATATCCTCTGTGTGTATGTGTGTATGTGTGTGTGTGTGTGTGTGTGTGTGTGTGTGTGTAAACCACATGTTCTTCATCCATTCATCCATTGACAGACACTTGGTTATTTCCATATCTTGGCTGTTGCATGTAATACTGTAATGAACATGGGAGTGGATATATTTCTTTGAGAGTGGTTTCATTTCTTTTGGATATATACTCAGAAGTGGAATTGCTGGATCATAGGGTAGTTCTATTTTTAATTTTTTGAAGAACCTCCATACTGTTTTCCACAGTGGCTGCACCAGTTGACATTCCCACCTATAGTGCATGAGGGTTCCCTTTTCTCCACATCCTCACCAACATTTGTTACTTCTTGTCTTTTTCATCCTAACCATTCTGACTAGTGTGAGGTGACATCTCATTGTGGTTTTAATTCGCATTTCTCTGATCATTAGTGATGTTGAACACCTTTTCATGTTGTCTGTTGGTCATTTGTATGTCTTCTTTGGAAAAATGTCTGTCTGTTGTGGTCCTCTGCCCATTATGAAGCCAGATTGGTTGTTTGCTATTGACTTGTATGAGTTCTTTGTTTATTTTTCTTATGAACCCCTTATCATATAATATGATTTGCAAATATTTTTTCCCATTTGATAGGTTGCCTTTTTACTTTTTGATGGTTTCTTGTGCTGTGCAGAAGCTTTTTAGTTTGCAGTAGCTCTACTAGTTTATTTTTGCTTTTGGTGTCAAATATAAAACATCATTGTCAAGATTGATGCCAAGGAGCTTACCCCCTATTTTTTTTCCTATGAATTTTATAATTTCAGGTCTTACATTCAAGTCTTTAATTCATTTTGAGTTGAATTTTGTGTGTGATATAAAATGGGGGTCCTGTTTCACTCTTTTGCATATGGCTGTCCAGTTTTCCCATTTATAGAAGAAAGTGTCCTTTCCTCATTATATATTTTTGGCTTTGTCATAAATTAATTGACCATACATACATGGTCATTATTTCTTTGGCTCTCTATTCTGTTCCATTGACATATGTGTCTGTTTTTATGCTTACACCATACTATTTTGACACTATAATTTTGTAATATAGTTTGAAATCAAGAAGTGTGATATACATTTTCTCTATTTTTAATCTCTTTGATATCTGCTACTGATTAATTTATTCCTTCTTTTTGCTTTACTTTGCTCTTTTTCCTAAGTTCTTGATATGAAAGCTTAGATTATTGATTTGAGAATTTTCCTCTTGTATAAATTGTGCATTTAATTCAACAAATTTCCTTCTCAGCACTGTGTTAGCTCTTTCCCATAAATTTTGATATGTTGTGTTTTTGCATTCAGTTCAATGTACTTTTATTACCCTAGAGACTTCTTCTTTAACCTATGGATTGCCTGGAAATGTGATTTTAGTTTCCAAGTGCCTGGAGCTGGTCATGTTATTTTTCTGTTACAGATTTGTAGTTGATTCCATTGTGGTCAGGGAATATATTCTGTACGATGTCAGTTCTTTTAAATTTGTCGAGTTTCTGGCCCAGGATATAGTCTATCTTGATATACGTTGTATGGGCACTTGAAAATAATGTGTATTCTGCTGCTGGTGGTGGAGTGTTGGTTGGAGTAACGTTCTTCTACATCCTTGCTGAGTTTCTGTTTAGCTGTCTAGCCATCATTGAAAAGGGGATGTTGAATACTCCAAATATGATTATGAACTTGTTTACTTCTCTTTTCAATTCTATCATTTTTTGCTTTACATATTTTGCAGCTCTCGTTTGGTACATACACATTTAGGGTTGCTGTGCCTTCTAGGTGGATTGATTCTTTTATCATATAATGTCCCACTCCACTTCTGGTAATTTCCTTTCTCTTGGAGTCTACTTTACAAGAATTTAATGTAGATACTCATGCTTTGGTTTAAGTAATGTTTTCATGTTGTATCTTTTGCTTTCAACTTGTCTATATGATTATATTTGAAGTGAGTTTCTTACAGACAGCACAGCGTTAGTTTCTGTTTTTTAATCTACTCTGTCAATCTCTTGTCTGTTAATTCATACAGTTAGGTCATTTAAATTTAATGTAAATGATGATATTATAGGCCTTAGGTCTGCCATTTTATTTTTTCTTTGCTTATTTATTTTCTGTTTTCAATTTATTTGTTTGCTCTTTTTGAACTGTCAGTGGCTTACTTAAACATTTTTTTAGAATTCCATTTTGATTTATCAATAGTGTTTCTGAGTGTATCCCTGTATAGATTTTTTATTGTTTGTTCTAAGTGTTGAACTGTACACACAAAACTTATCAGTCTATTGATGTCATCATTTTACTAGTTGAAGTATAGAAACCTTAGTGCCCTTTTTGTCTCTTCACCCTCATTTATTTATGATATATATAACATATATAATATAACTGTCTAAAATGTTTCTTATGTAGACATATAGAACCAGAGGAACGAGTGTTATAATTTATGCCTCACCCACTAGATATAGTTTGAGAAACTCCAGAGAAGAAGGATAGACTATTTGATTTACTCATATTTTTGCTTACTGTGCTCTTTCTCTTTTTCCTGATGATTCAAAGTGATTTTTGTTATTATTTTTATTACCTTTCTGTTTAAAGGACTTCATTCAGCCATTCTTTTAGGGTAAATATGCTGGTGACAAATCTCTTAGTTTCCCTTCATCTGAGAATGACTTGATATCCTCTTCATTCCTAAAGAATACTATCACTGGTTATCAGATTCTAGGTTGCTGTTTTCTTTCAGCTTTTGAAAAATACTACACTGCTTGTCTGACTTCCATTGTTTCTGATGAGAAATATGTGGTCTTCAAATTCCTCTTTCTTTATAGGTAAAGTATAGTTTTCCTGTGATGGCTTTTAAGATGTTTTTCTTTGTTTTTAGTTTTCATAAGTTTGTGATGTGTCTTATTATGGATTTCTTTGGGTTTATCTTACTTGACATACCCTAAGCTTTTTAAATCTATAGGCTTACTTCTCTTGCCAAACTTGTGAAGTTTTCAGCTATTATTTCTTTTCTTTCCTTCCCACTTTATTTAGGCATAATTGGTATACAAAAACCCTGCACAAAATTAATGTGTATAATTTGGTGAGTTTGAACATATGTATACACTCACATTACCATCACCCTAATCAAGGTAATAAATATATTGATCACTTCTAAAAATTTCCTTCGGTACCTTTTTTGTCGATTTGTTTGTCTACCTACTTGTTTTGTGGTAAGAACACTTAGCATGAGACCTGCCCTCTTAACAAATGTTTGAGTGCATAATGTCCCCTCATTTCTTCTAGTGTTTATTCAGCCCATGCCCATTGCCCACCCCTTCTGGAACTCTGATGACACAAATGTTGGATCTTTTGTAATAGTCCCACAGATCCCTGATGCTCTGTCCTCTTCTTTCCCTGTTTATTTTCTCTCTACTGTTCAAATTAGGTAATTTCTGTGGTTCTATCTTCCAGTTCACTGATTCTTTCCTCTGTCTCCTCTATTCTCTGCCAAGTCCACCTGAGCTTCTTATTTAGTTTATTTTGGGTTATTTTATTGTACTCAGGACTTAAATTTCTAAAATTTCCATTGGTTTTCCTTTATATTCTCTATTGCTTTGTCAAGGCTTTCTATTTTTTCAGTTATTTCAAGTTTATTCATAATTGCTTGTTGAAGCATTTTTAATCATGGCTATTTTAAGACCTTTGTCAGATAATTCTAACATCTTGGTGCTGGCATCGACTGATTTTTTTTCATTCATTCAATTTGAGATCATCCTGTTTCTCGGTATAAAGGGTGATTTTATTTTTGTATTTTTAAGCCTTCTGTTTAGCTGGATTTCTTTGACACCATTTCCACAGGAGAAGTGGGGGGCAAATCCTCATTACTGACAATAGGAGCTAGAAGTCCAGGTTTCCCACTCGCCTCTATTGAAACCCAAGAGGAAGGTTCCTCATTACTGCTGGGTTGAGATGAGAGTCCTGGCTCCCCATGGGTCTCTATTGACACTTTGTGGAAGTAGCCCCATTACTGCTGGAAGACGGTGAAAGCCTTGACTCCCCACTAGACCTCCTTTGACACCACCTCAGTGGAGAGTGGGGGGGAATACTTTATTAGTCCCAGATGGAGGTAGAATTCCAGGCTCCCTACTGCAGTGGCAGCAGGGAGGCATTAATGGCCAGCAGAGATGAAAGTCCCAGATCCCTCCATGGCCTTCTCTGACATCACCCCAGCAGGGATGTTGGGATGCCTTGTTACAGCCTCACAAATGTCAAAGTCTAGCTCCCTTTTACCTTTTTCTGGCATGGTTTCTGTGATGTTTAACTAAGGTAGAGCAGTAATTGTCTAAAAGTTTTCTGTCTCGCTAAGCTTCCTTTTCCCTGGTCATGGGTCTAGAAAGAGCAGGCTTTTTTGTTGGGGCTTTTTTGTTTGTCCTGATTGGTGTTTCCAAGTCACCAGCTTCTTCTGCTCTAAGTTTCTTTCTCGGACATTTTGATTCCTGTCTGAGCGTGGGTCATCTGTGCCCATGTCATAGCACAGCTATCTGTGCCCACACCATAGCAGCACTGTGAGGCCCCCTGGAAGACCACGTGGGTGCTGTCTGCCCCAGGTGGCCTCCTGAACGTGGACAGAGATAACCATGGTTTACAGACAGGAGCACAACATGGATAATGGGGGTGGGGAGGCAGGGGATGAGTCATTTGTACTTTCTTCAGGTGTGTTTTTGGTGTTTAAAAAGTGATTTTTCTCATCATGTGTCCAACCTTTATTATTTCTTTTGTTGTTGTCATTATGAAGAGTTCACAACCATTCTATGAAAAACGAGAAACTAACATTGAGGAACAAGAAGAAATTAACCTAAATCTCACCACCAGAGAGAAGAACTATTAACTTTTTGGTTTATGTCTTGTGGTCATTTGTTTTGAATATATATACACATGTGTAAATATATGTGCATCTATTTCTAAAGTAAAATAGAATAACATTGAGCATAGTTTTTCAGTTTAGTATTTTATTTTTTAAATATTTCTTTATTTAGAGAGAGAGAGAGAGAGCACAAGCAGGGGAAGTGGCAGAGTGAGAGGAGAGAGAGAATCCCAAGCAGGTTCTGTGCTATCAGTGGGGAGCCCAACTCTGGCTAGAACCCACGAACCATGAGATCATGACCTGAGCCGAGATCCAGGGTTGAATGCTTAACTGACTGAGCCATCCAGACACTCCCAGTTTTATATTTTAAAGTAATTTCATACTAACAAAAAGTTGCAAGAATAGTACAAGAAATTCCCATATTCCCTTCACCCACATTCACCAAATGTTTTCACGTTGCCCATTTCCTTCATCCCTCTTCTCTTTCTTCCAGTCCCTTTACTCTTTAGTGCTAAATATTTCAGTGTCTATTTTCTAAGAAAAAGAGCATTCTTTTGCATAACCACAGTACAATTAACATGGTTTCAATAATATTATCCAATCTACAAACCAATGTGCAGATAGTGCCAATTGTCCCAATAATATTTGTTTAGCATTTGTTTTTCTGGTCCAGTATTCATTCTGGAATCATACACTGTATTTAGTTTTCACATCTATTTAGCTTTCTTTAATCTGGAGCCACTCCTCAGCCTTTCTTTGTCTTTCCTGACTTTAACATTTTTAAACAGTACAGGCCAAGGTGTTTCACAAAATGTCGCCCAATCTGGGTTTGTCTGATCTTTCCTCCTGGTCAGACTCAGATAATGCCTTTTAACAGGAATATCACCAAAGTGATATTGTGTCCTTCTCTATGCATCTTATCAAGAGGCACTTAATGTTAGTTGGTTCTATTATTGGCAATGTTAACTTTTATCTCTTGGTTAAAATGGTGTGTTCCAGGTTTCTCTTCTGTAAAGTTACTATCTTCTCCTCTGTATTAGTAGATAATTTGTGGTGTGATACTTTCAGATGATATAAATATCCTCCATCTCATCAAATATTCATCCATAAGTTTTATAATCCATTGCCTGAATCAGTTGCTACTGTGATGCTTGCAAAAAGGTTATTTTCTCATTTCAATACTGTATTTTACATTTATTAGTTGATATTCTATTATAAGGATGTGGTTTCTTTTTATGTACTTTTTTTCACTAAGAAATTTTAATGCCTGTTGGAATATCACAATGAATATCACAATGTATTAACTACCTAGAGTTATCACAGACTCTGCAGGTTAAGGGCACAACCTCCAACAAGACTGTCCTCACTTCAGATGGGTCCCCCCATCATCCATTATTTTGGCCAACTAACTGCAAATTTAGGAGGTTCACATGACCCCCCGAGGTTTGATCATTTGCTAGGAATACTCCCAGAATTCCATAAAGTGCTATATTTATGACTATGGTTGTGTTATGAAGGCTGTAGATCAAGACCAGCCAAAGAAAGAGATACACAGAGTGAGATCTGGGAGCACTTCTTTCCTACAAGTCTTGATGTTATCTGCCTGGTGCCAAGTCTTACGCTGAGTTAGGCGATAGAGGTACAAGTCAGATGTGAGGAGCAGACCTGCTGCTGGTCAATGAGAGGGAGGGAAGACCACCCAGGTAGAAGGAGTAGCATTGCAAAGATGCAGAGGCATGTGGTGGAATTCTTTGGCACGATCAGAACATCGGTTGGAACATTATATATAATGCTGGGTGAGAGTGTGATGAAGAATGAAGCTGTGCACTGAAGTTTGCACCTTGGTCTGTGGGCCAGGGAGGAGCAGAGTGTGTGAAAGAAAGTGAGCAGGGCAGTGACAGGATCATAGCTATGCGACATAATTAGCTCTCAGCACATCATGGAGGATGGATTGCAAGGAGAGGAGGCTCAGAGACCACAGCAGGTTTGACAATAAAAGGCTGGAGGTGATGAAGAGCACAAACTAAGGTGGGAGCCATGGGCATGGAGAGCAAGGATGGGTCAAGGGGAGGAGAGGTGTTCCAGGAGGGGCATCAAGGAAACCACACTGCGGTGTGTGAGCTCTCCCCTGGTTCTGGGTCCCTCTGGTTAGAAGCCTTCTCATTGGCATCCATCTTAGAAGCCAGTATGCCTCCTCTTCCCATTTTACCTGCTTGATAATTTCCCCAAACAGAATAAGCCTAAAGAAACCTACACAGAGGCACATTGTAATTAAATTTCTGAAAACCAAAGATAAAAATCTAGAAACTAGGTCAGATGCAGTGTAGCTGATTTACAGAGTTAATAATAACTCCACAAGTGTGCACAGAGCAGCAAACTCTTCATTAATGTGCTATTTTTGCCAGGTTTTTGGTATCAAAGTTATGCTGGTTTCATAAAAGGAACTTGGAAGCTTTCCTTTTTTCTCTGTGCACTGAAATGCTTTAAATAGCACTGGAGTTATCATTTCTCTAAGGATTTGGTTGAGTTCACTTATGCGGCTGGTAATTTTTTTTCTTTTTGCATCTTTATTAATATGTGCCTATGAAACTGTCACCACAATCAACATGACCTTAGATCTTACCCAAGTGACTTGACCAGGATCATATATCAGGTGGGTGACATCCCTTCCCCAAATTTCCTTGTGCCCCTTTGTAATCCACTCCTCCTCCACTCTTGTCCCCAGGCAACCCTGACCTGCTTTCTCCTGTTATAAACTCCTATTTCCAATATTATAAACATAGTTTGCATGTTCTAGAATTTATGCAAATGGAACCAAACAGTATGTACTCTTTCTCCATTTGGCTTTCTTCACTCAGCCTACTTATTTTGAAATACACCCATGTTATGTGTATCAATAGTTCATTCATTTTTATTGCTGAGTAGAACTCCATTGTATGAATACACCACAATTTGTGGTGTATTTACCAGGTGAGTGGCATTTGGGTTGTTTTCAGTTGGGTGCTATTATAGATACAGGTGCTCTAGACATTCATATAGAAGTCTTTGTGTGGGCATATGTAACTTAGGAGTATATTGGGTCACATGATAAGTGTATATTTAACTTTATTCTTTAGAAATTCTGTTGAATTCTGTTTTCTTAAGTTTATTTATTTATTTTGAGAGAGAAAATGAGCAGGGGAGGGGCAGAGAGAGAGGGAGAAAGTGAGAATCCCAAACAGGCTCTGCACCATTAGTGCAGAGCCCAATGCAGGACTTGAACTCACAAACCATGATCTCATGACCTGAGCTGAAATTAAGAGTCAGATTCTTAACTGACTGAGCCACAAGGTGCCTCATAGGTGCATATTTAGCTTTTTAAGAAACTGCCAAGCTGTTCCCAAGTGACTGTTCCACTTAGAACATTGTGCAAGAGTCCAGCCACTCTGTATCCTCACCAACACCAATAATGAGTTTTGAGTGGTTACGGTTTGGCAACTTTCTCAATTTCTTCTCTTTATCTAAGGCTTGTATTGCCTAGACAAATGTGATGGAGGCATAACTCAGGTACTGATGTTTCATTGCAGAGTAGGGGTGGGGAGTACAGATTGAGGAAAAACTGAAAGGGAACCAGGGAAGGAGAGAAAACAAACACAAGGGGGTACATTGCTAAGCTAGTCACAAGCACAAGAAGACACAGCAAGTCACTCAGCCATGTAGTGTCTCTGGAGAAGCCATATGGAACTGGAACATCTTGGAAGGGTATATGGTTAAGGAAGGAGAGGATGATTTTCCATCTCCTGTCTTTCTTGGTTCAAAGTTACCCCCATGGAGCCTTAACTCCCCTGAATATGTGGTATAACCTATTTAGCCTTTAGACAGCTGCTGGGGAAACCATATCTGACACCCCACAGCATAAAATGGGCACCCTGGGGCACAGTGCTTCATCTGAGTCTAGAAACAAAAGCCTCTGAGTGTCCAGTCAGGCTGGACCAAGACATCTATAGTGGAAGATGAGGGGAGGCTGTGCTAAGGCCTCAACAGGACCCTGTGGGAGGCTGAGCCCACAGCAGTCAGGAGGTGAACTGGCAGCGGGGCCAGGGCTCCACTGAGCAAGCCATAAGGCTGAAGTGGTGCTGCAGCAGTGCAAACCTGGAGACATCTGTCAGCTGGGTGGGTACAATCTTTTGAGAGAGTTAATAGCTGTTAGCTCCTCTGATCGCTGACATAGCCTGGGGATGTAGGCAGGGATTTATAGCCCTGCATTTCAGATGAAGAAAGTTAGGTCTTATGCACGCAACTTGCCCGGGATTGTACATCAGGTGGGTGAGACACTTGGGCCTCTGTTTGGACACAGTGCTCTTTCCATGTGCTATACAGATGCCCGGTAATCTAAGTTGTACATTTTGGAGACTGTGTCTAATTTGGGGAACCTTCCAGAAGACAGAGAAGCACATCCCAAATCCTATGTTTGGGTGGGGGTTTTTTGTTGTTTTGTTTTGGTTTTGGGGTGGGTTTTTTTGGCCACTTTGGGAGAGTGAAGGAGCAGTAGGTCCAGATAATGAGGCTGTCAGGGGAAAGAGGTTTAGGAATCTGGGAATCTAGTCCTAATTTGTGTGACCTTGGGCTAATGATTGTTCCCCTTGGACCTCTAAGTCAGCAAACATTTGGTGAGAGGGTATGCACTGTGTGCTATACATCGTGCCAGTTGTGGGGAATATCAAAGTGAGTACCCCTTGTCCTAATGAAATTTCTACTCTGGACTCTGCTCTAAATTCATGCCTCCTGTCAAGTGGGGGAGTCTCTTTCTCCTTTCCCTTGAATCTGGGATGATAGGGGAATATTGATCTGGTCTGTGGCTATAACCTCTTACGCTGGGACCTCACCACTGCCGCATGAAGATGCTCAAGCTTACCTAAAGAATGATGAGAGATATAGGTCAGGCCATTCCTATCAGCCCAGCTGGTAGTCAGCCAATCCCTAGAAGCAGAGCCAGCCTACTGGCCTGCAGTTAACCACAGATACATGAGAGATCCAGTAAATACTAGAACTGCCTACCTGAGCCCACCCTATACTACCGACCCACAGAATTGTGAGCTAAATAAATTATTGTGGTACTAAGTCACTGATTTTAAGCTGTTTTATTATAAAGCAACAGCTATCCAATACAACGGGTAAAATGATTAGCACAGTAATCACAGTTTAATTAATGGAGATGATGATGATGATGATGATGATGATGATGATGATGATGGAGGGGGTGGCAGTATCCATGCTCAGGCCACTATTGAGAATAGAAGAAAAGGTGGCTTCATGACTTCTGCCCCAAAGGAGCTTATGGCATGACATTATTCACAAGAAAAAAAAGCAACTTCCAACAAATTCCTACTCACTTATTTATTCTTCAAGGTCTTGACCAATTACAAAGACCTCAAGCCCTGCTTAGAAGATTTGACTTTATGTCCACTATGAAGATCCACCAACGATTCTAGGCTGGGAGTATGGGATAAGGGCTATTTTAGAAAGATAGTGCAGTGATCAAAAAGGGTCAGGGAGAGATGGCCTGAGGGAGGGAAAAGGACAATGTCAACCTCCTCCTTCCGCCTTTTATAGCACCCATGACCCTTAGAATAACTCTGACTTCTCAGACTCCACAGAGCCTGATGCAATTGACCCTCCATCTACTTGAATCTTTCTCCCCCAATTCTCACTTTGCTCCACCCACTGGTTTCTCTTAGTCCTTTGAACATACCCTAATTCATCCTTCCTCAGTGCCTTTACACATGCTATTCTGTTGCCTTCCCTTCTTTCCTGGATCACTTGTGCTCATCCTTCAAATTTCTGTAACTCAGATGTCTCTGAACCCTTAATCTAAACCAGGTCACCCTGAAATACCCGCCAAAAACACTATGCTTTTCTTCTGTGGTGGTTGCCATGGTTTATACTTGCATGTGTAATATAGGAGTGATGATTTGATGGCTATCTGTCTCCTCCACCAGACCATGAGCTCTTCTGGGTCTGTCTTGCTCATTGCTATGCCCAGAGCCTGGCCCAATGCCTGGTGTGTTCCAGGCAAGAACAAAATGAATATAAAATGAATGGATGCCCTTGAGTGAAAACCCCTTGGGGCAGAATATCCATGCTTACTTAGAATCTCTCTGTCCTAAAGTGACAAAGAGAAAGGAGAGAGAGGCCACAATCCTTAGAGCTCTTCTTGGGGACAAATTGGTCTTGTCCTGGAAGTGTCACTCAGGACTCTGGCTCCAGTTTTATAGCCAGAGGACACATTTAATCCAGACAATAAATAATCCAACCCATCAGCCCGTATGGCTGAGCGGAAGGTCCTTAAGGAAAGACCAACATTGATGTGGAACATTGAGTTCCCCAACCTCAAGGACACAGAATTCTCCTGCAGGGTTTTAATCATCTATTTGAACAAGGAATGTTTCCCCAAGACTTGCTTCATAAACAAGTCTGTGATCAGAGGCAAACAAACAGCCCCTGTGTGGACATCTGACGTCTGGAGATTTCATCTGGGCAGCAGCAGAGAGACTTCACAGAGGAGCACACTGAGCTAAAAGCAATGAAAACCCTTGTGGCCATATCCCACTGTCCCCAAATAGGACAGTCACTGACATCTCTCCCCTTCCTTTTGGAGAGTTCTTCTTTGCAGTTGGAACTGCTGGCTTATACACAGCTATTTGTGGGTTTATGTGCCCCAATCTTTCCATTTCTCCCACTAGACCACAAGTTGTATGAGAGCAAAGGGCGAGGATTGATCTCACTCACCCATTGTTTCCCCACACATATGTTGCTCAACACTTGGCATAGGGCTGGCACCATAAATGTTTGCTGATTCGATAAGCAATGGTGAAAGGGTGAGTTACAAGTGGGATGGAGAGAGGGCAAACAGTCTGAGAATGGGCTCATGTGTACAAAAAAGGTAAAGTTAAAAGCCTAGGGGAGAAATGGAGTGGAGGCTAATGAGATTGGGAGTCCCTAGATCAAGCCATGCCTGAAGCTTTGACCATCACTGGAATTTTCAGTCATTTGTGCCAGAATATTCCCTTTGTTGACTAATCCATGTCCACACAAAGACTTTATATAAACATTCATAACATCTGTATTCATAATAGTTAAAAACTAGAAATAATCGAGATGTCCATCAATAGGTGAATGAATAAACCAATTGAGATATAGCCATAGTTCATAGAACAGAATACTATTCAGCAACCTGGCAATAAAAGGAGTGAACTACTGATGCATACAACGACATAGGTGAATCTCATAGACATTATACTGAACCTGATTAGCCAGATTCAAAGGACTACATACTGTGTGATTCTATTTAAAGGAATTTCTGGAATGGCTTAACAAAACTACAGTGAAATGATTCAGATGAGTAGTCGCCTTTGGCAAAGTGGGAATTGACTGGAAAGGGAGGTGAAGGAACTTTCTAAGGAACTGGAACTATTTTATATCTTGATCTGGCTGATAGTTACATGAATGCACATATATGTAAAAGCCATCAAGCTGTGCATTTTAGATGCATGTATTTTACTGTATGTAAAGTATACCTAAATTTTTTTTAACAATTTTTAACAATTTTTTTAACAATTAGATTCTCTCTGAAGTCCTTCTAATTTTCTTGAGTTTAAGATTCCTGAAATAGCATATGGGTAGTTGTTCCCTGTTGAGTTCCTCTGGTGTCCTGTAGCTAGAAGGGCACTAGGATATGAGTCCAGAGATCTGGGCACTGGCCAGGCAGAGTCGTAGGGGAGCAGAGACTGAGTAAAAGCAGAGAAGCCAGCTGGTGGCAAGAAGAAGAAGCAGATGCACAAAAAGAAGGGAGAGAGACAAAAAAAGAAATGAGAGACAGATAAAGGAAGACAGAGAGACTGGGAGAAAGGCAAGGAGACAGAGATCCAGAGAGTGAGACAGAGAGATAGGGTCAGAGAAAGACAGAGTGACAGAAGGAAACTGAGAGAAACTGAGAGACTAAGGAGAGCCAGAGAACCAGAAAGGGGGAAGGAAGAAGAGAGGAGGAGAAGGGAGAGAGAGAGAGAGAGAGAGAGAGAGAGAAGAGATACGGAGAGAGAGAGATCCAGGGGGAGATAAGGAAAGGAACTTAGATTATTGTATGTAGCCCCAGTGAGGTAGCCATTGTGCTTTTTGCTGGATTTCACCACTCATGCCACATCCCTGTAGGAACCACTGGATGCCACACTTGTCCTTGAATCTCTCCAACCTCCAGCTGTTGGAAGAGAAGACCTGCTGCTTTTGTGCTGACTTCCTTGTGCAGCCCTGAAAGTGCCCGCAGAGCTGTATGGTTACTCTTTCTTTGTGTGTCAGCCTCACCTTACCCCAGGGATGGGAGTGTCCAGAGAGCAGAGACCACTTGCCATTAGGCTCATCCTGCAGTCTTCCACACCTGTGTCCAGCAGGCAATGGTCAACTGGGCACGTTGATACACCAGTTCATTTTTCTTACCAGGAAGCATTCAAGGGTGTTGCAAGATTCTTACAGCTTCCAGTCTTATTTGGGACAGTGGCCCAGTCCCTGAGCTAACCCCATTCAGGTTGTGTATGTGGTTGTGGGGCTGGAAGAAACTGGTAGGGACACTGTCCGCCCCCTGGGGAATTGTGCTGGGGTATAGGACAGAATGAATGGTGAAATCAGGAAGCCCAGGTCAGGAAGCAATGAAATGCTGGCCCAAGCACCTGGGTCCTAAATGGGAAAATCAGTCACACACTAGGCTCAGAAGCATTCAGAGAGTGGAGCCTGTGGGACACCTGGGTGTCTCGGTCAGTTAACGTCTGACTCCTGATTTCAGCTCAGGTCATGATCTCACGGTTGTGAGATGGAGCCCTGTGTTGGCCTCTGTGCTGACAGCATAGAACTTGCTTAGAATGCTCTCTCTCCTTCTCTTTCTGCCCCTCCCTTGGTCGTGCTCTCTCTCTGTCTCAAAGTAAATAAATAAGCATTTAAAAAAGAAGAAAGAAAGTGGAGCTTGCTTGGGCAAGAGGTACAGGGCTAAGACTGAATTAAGCAAAGGTGTAGGAGGATCCCTTGAGGCTGATGTGCTGGAAAAGACCCATGGGCAGACATGGTGTGTGTCTGTTACACAATTTTCCAGTGGTCATTGAACTTGAGCCGAGCAACCAAGACCAAGATCCTCCTTCCTCCCCCTTCCTTCCATGCAGCCAGAAAGCCCAGGGTCTCCGCTGAGTGGATTAACTACTAAATCATCACATAAGAAGCCAAATTTAAGACTTAGGGGATGGCACCAAGTCTGGATTTTGCTAGAACTTCTCTCATCCACTGCCAAGACAGTTTCCCTTGAGGATGGCCCTAACCACATGTTGGTCATGCCTCACTTTGGTGTCAGGATGGCTGTACCCACAGCCCCTTCTATGGACTGACACTTGCCTGAGAGTCCAGCTCTGAGATCTGGGATTTTCCATCTTTTTGTTCCCAGATGGCCCCATCTGAGGCCCTAGACCTTTAGGAATGTGTTTTGCCTGGGTCCCAGGGGTGACACTAATGAGTTCTGAGTTCCCTTCCGTTCTTTCTGGCTGGGATGTGGTTCTGAGTGTGGGTGGAGGAATTCTTGAGTGTGGTTCTTGTTTGCATCTTTGGAAATCCTTTGGAGGAAGGGAGGCCAGGACTCGTCTATTCTAACAGGAGCTGCATTGTGGGTTCTAGTCGACAGGGAGGTGGGTCTTTGAAGAACTGGGGAGGAAGAAGAGCTGTTTTTTATTTCTACTCCCACCCCTACTTTTGTTTCACTCATTGCCTCTCTTAGGGGTAGTTAAAATCTTATTTTCAAGCAGGTTCCTGGTCCACCACTCATTTGTTATGTGACCGGTGGTCACCCATTGTGCCACGGATACCTCACTTGGCTGTGCTTCTTCCAGTTTAGTGATTCAAGACTTCTTGAAGCTCCAAACCTGTCAGCCTCTGAAAAGAAATCACAATTTTTCTTGCTTTCCAAAAACCAAGAAGAAGAACTGATATGCAACTGGTTATCCCTCTTCCCCACCAGTGAGCATGGTTTCTCAGCAGGTAGAATTAGCGTGGTGGTCTCCCAAGCTGTAGAAAGGAAGAAATACAGTAAGAAGCTTGAAAGGAATTTGCAAACTGAAATGAGCAATGCAAATATTTGCGCTAATATTTGCCCCAAACCTCTCCTAAGTATCATATGTTATATCTTTTTTTTTATGGTTTTGCTCTGTGTGTTGGTGTGTGTATGTTGCTATATGTGCACACATGTTCAAACGGGTGAGGGGCAGAAAGAGAGGGAGAGAACGAATCCGGAGCAGGCTCCACACTGTCAGCACAGAGCCCAACGCAGGGCACGAACTCAACGAACCACAAGATCATGACCTGAGCCAAAGTCAGACTCTTAATGGACTGAGCCCCCAGGCACCCCAGTGTCCACTCTCCTGACTTCTTTCATTGTAGATTGGTTGTCCATGGTTCCAGATTTCACATAAACAGAGCCGTACAGTATACACTCTTCCATGTCTGGCTTCTTCAGTTCAGCATAGTGCCTATGACATCGATCCATGTTGTATTTATAGCAGCAGCTTTTTTCTTTTAACTTCCAGTGTCGTGTGGCATTGTGCAAACTTACCACCATGTGCACATCCATCCTCCCATTGATGGCCATCCGGTCAGTCTCCAGTTTGGGCTACAATAAGTAAAGCATCTGCAAGCAAGACTTTAGTAGACAGAAGCACTGACTTCAGTTGGTTATCTCCCCAGAAGAGAATTTCCCTCGGACATAGGGTATCTGCATCTTTGCTTTTATTTTTATTTTTATTTTTTTTTTAATTTTTTTTAATGTTTTATTTATTTCTAGGAGAGAGAGAGAGACAGCGTGAGCAGGGGAGGGTCAGAGAGAGAGGGAGTCACAGACTGAAACAGGCTCCAGGCTCTGAGCTGGCAGTCAGCACAGAGCCCGACGCGGGGCTCGAACCCACGAACCGCGAGATCATGACCTAAGCGAAAGTCAGACGCTTAACCGACTAAGCCACCCAGGTGCCCCGCATCTTTGCTTTTAATAGATGCTGCCAAACAGTTTTCTGAAGTGCTTTTAAGGTACTCTCCAAACAGCAATAATCGAGAGTTCCAGCTGCTTCCTATCCATCTACATCCTGGCTGTCACAATTGGCTTCTCCAGAGGCAGATGCTGTGATGAAGTCTGGGTTGCAAGGTATCTGTTAGGGGTCAACCCCTGTGGAGAGAAAGGGAGGGAGCAGAAATGGACAGAGGGAGAGAAGATGATCCTCCATGCAGTCCAACAGAGCCCCAGTCAACCCAGCAGGGAGCCCCGGGGTGAGCACTACCCACCCCAGTGACTACTTTGGTGGAAACAGCAGACCTAGGACCCTGCCTCGCTCAGTCCCTGATGTGGACTGCTCCAGGAGGGCCATGGCACCAGGCAAGATGGTTCTCCAGAGCAGAAGCAGTTGTTGAAGGAGCTGAGAGCTCTTCCTCAAGGGGAGGTCTCTGGGTCCAGCACATATACACTAGTCATGGGGCTGTGGCGGGGGTAGGGATAGTATCCCACTGAGATTTAAATCAGCATTTCAATGATAACTCATGTTGCTGTTGCACTTGTTGGTCTTTTGTATAGTGTTCATGGGAGTTTTTGCCCATTATAAAAATTGGGATGTTTACTTTTTCTTATTAATTTATAAAAGTTCTGGATATGAGTTGTTTTTCATATATATACTGCAAACATCTTCTCTCAACCTGTTTTGTTTAGGAAATCTTTTCCTATCCTAAGGTCGTGAAGATATTCCTATCTTTTTTTCTAGAAGATTTATCATTTTATCTTAGATCTATGATCCATCTCAAATTCATATTTGTAAATGGTATGAGGTAGGTTTGTTTTTTTCCTCATACGGAAATCCAGTCGAGCTACTGCTATTCAATGAAAAGATCCTCTTTCCCTCACCGAATTGTAGTACATCTTTACCGTAAATCAGCTGATGGAATATGTGCTGATCTCTTTCTGGGCTCCTTATTCAGCCCATTTGACAGGATTATGCTATACCACACTGTCTTACCTCCTGTGGATTTATAAAAACTCTTAACATCTGGTAGTGTTAAGTCCCCCAACTTCTTTTTTTTTTTTTTTTTGAGATTGGCCTTACCTATTCTAGGTTCTTTGAATCTCCATATAAATTTTAAAATCAATATGCCAGTTTCCTCAAAAATACCTGCTGAAATATTGATCTACATTGGGCCTACATTGAATGTACACTTCTATCTGGGGAGAATTTGTATCTTAATAATATTAAGTTGGTCAATTTGTGACTATGGTATAGCTCTCCATTTAGACCTTCTTTAGTTTCTCTGTGAAGTTTTGTAGTTTTTAGCATAGAGATCTTGTACCTCTTTCATTAGATTTATTCATAAATAGCAGATGATTTTTAATATTATTGTAAATGATATTTAAAGTTCTTCATTTTCTGGTTATTGCTGGTATATAGAAATTCAATTGATTTTTATATGTTGATTATATTCAGCAACCTTGCTAAATGTGCTCATTCTAATACTTTGCAGATTATTTGGATTTTTCCATATACAACATTATCATCTGAAATAATGACAGTTTATATGTTTCCTTTCCAATCCTTATATGTTTTATTTTTATTTTTCTTGGCTCATTCAAATGACTGGGTCCTGCCCTACAATGTTGGATAGAAATGTTAGTGGTGGACATCCTTTTCTTGATCCTATCTTTAGGAGAAAAGCATTTAATATTTCACCATTAATGATGATATTAGGTGTATGCGTGTGTGTGTGTGTGTATGTGTGTCTGTCTGTCTGTCTCTGTGTGTGCCTGTCTGTCTCTGTGTGTGTCTGTATGTTTGGCAGACTCCCACTAAGGACATTCTATGTGATACTCTTTTCTGAGAGTTTTTATCATGAAAAAGCATTGAATTTTAAGAACTATTTTTCTGTATTGATTTTAGCTCACATCTACAGCTGTAGCTCTCAGACACAGGAAAGTGGTTTGTGACTGATGTCAGGCCAGAAGGTTTCTGAGGGAGCTGGGCCCTCGTGGGGGCTAGATGAGATGGTTGTAGGAGGGTATGAATGTGAGGAGGTACCCCGAAGGGATGAGTCAGTGACACATGCGATCACCCATCTCAGCCCTAATGGACTCCTGCTCTGCTCATTCCCAGCAAGCGTGGCATTGTTTCTGAATGGAAACTAGGCCCTATTATAAGACCCTGTGCCAGGTACTATGTGAGGCATCATGGGGGAACACATGACACAGGTGCTCCAGGGCCCTTGGGTTTTGCCGTGTGTCATGTCTTCCTGCAGCTCTTAGTAGGAACCAGATTTGGACTAGAACCAGGGGCCTGTGTCTCTCTCCTTTCTTCCACAGTATCTCCTTGCCAGACATGAAGGCTGTTGGGAGCAGCTGGACTGAGCACAAGCAGGGAAAGAGCGGTGGAAAATGCATCAGATGATCCCCACCCTCACCCATTCCGTCCCCTGCTTGGTGTCTTGTGGATACTTGGCCTTCCCAGTGCGGTCTGGGAAAACTTAGAAAGTTTCCTTCCAGAGCCCCAGGAGGCCAAGAACGGGAGCTGCCCCAGGCCATTTCTGTCCCTGGGTCTCCTTTCAAAGGATTTCTGGATAGATGAGAGCGATTGTGGCTTGTGGGCAGTCAGGAGAAAAGGCCTATCGTTTCGGATTTCTGGCTTGGCTCAACGACTCAAACTCTCTAATTCCCAGACTAAACGCCTCAGTCCACAGGAAGTAAAGGTCTTCCCTTCAAAGAATGGTCACCATATTGCTTCTGCTGTCTTTGCCCAGGTCCCTGCTTTCCATAGCAAGTCTCTCTCCCAGCCAGACTAGTGTGGAAATTAGGAATCTTTGGGTTACAAGAGACAGAAACAGATGTCAAACTAGCCTAACCCTCAAAAGAGGCAAAATATATTGGTTCACAGATCTGAAAAGTCTGGGGTGGGGTTGGGGGGAATCCAGGTGTTCAAACACGGTCACCAAGAATGGGACTCTCTCCACTTTTGGCTCTGGTTTCCCCTGCACGGGCTTTATTCTCAGGCAAATATGCATCCTACCAGCTTGGTAACTACACCGGAAATACAGCACCCCTTTTCAAGAGATGACAGCACCTAAGAAAGGCTCTCATTGGCCCAGTGTTAATTCTCAACACACCCGTATTGAGAATCAGCCCCACTGGAAACTCATGGTCTGAGAATGTGGGAAGGGTAGATCCTGAGAGGAAAAAATGTTTTGCAACTAGAATTAAATGTGCCAGGCAGGTACAATCACTTGGTGCCACCTCCTCCAGCTGCCCCTGCCCACGTCCATGCCTTTGTTCACATATTTCCCTTTGTGGGAATGTTGTCCTCCTTCCTAGGCTTAATGTCCCTCCCTCCAATCCTCACCTCCCCTGGAAACCTTCCCCAGCCTTCCAGCCCACACAGATCTCCCCCTGCTTTGAACTCCCTGTGTGCCAGTGGTCTATATGTTCAGTTTTACTTTAAAACAAATATAACTTGATTGCTTTCTTCTGATTATATTGTACGAATACTTGTTCCCCAGGCAAATCAAATACACAGATGAAATCCCATTACCTACAGAGGCTTCTCTGGGGAGCTGATGCTGTGCCCAGGTCTGAGCTTTGAGGAGAAGTGACGCAGGCATAGATGGAACAGAGCCAGGAGGGTTTCAGGGTTGGGAGCCAACCCAGGCAAAGACTCCGGGGATTTAAGGAAGTGACAGCAGCTCTGGGAGCAGGAGTAAAGTGAGAGAGGTTAGGAGAGGAGACTGGCACGTGGGGGCCATGGCAAGGAGGTTGGCTTTTATTTTGTTGTGTATGAGGTGGGAAGCTGCTGGGGAATTGTGATCAGAGACAGGTGTTAATCAGAGACAGTTAATCAGAGACAGCTCTTTGACGACGGCATGGAGAAAGCAGCCGGACCAGTTTGGAACTGGGGAGGCCAATGTGGTCACCCACGCTAGAGATGATGCTGGTTCTGCCCAAGGTGTTTGCTTTGGAGACGGAGAGAAGTAGGCAGATTGGTGTGGGGGTGGGGTTGAGTGATTTCTGGGTTGCTGGCTTTAGCAGCTATGTGGATGGGGTTCATTTAGTGCCATGGGGAAGATGGGAAGTAACAGACAGTCTCTCTAAATGGACACCCATAGCAGATGTATACTGACACTTCAAATAAGCTGCGTGAAAGTGCTTTGGTTAGTTCTCTTTTCTCAACTGAACATCTTTTCCATATCAGTAATATCTCTTTATAGCATCCTCAGCAACATCCACATGCTACACTATATGACCTGTTATAATTCTTTTGAAGTCCCCCATGGAGGGGCACTTAAGTTGTCTCTGTGCTGCCTGTTTAGACCTTGATTAGCCATCAGATTGCTTTGTTTCTCAAGTGTCTGTCCTATTATCTCATCTGCAACCTTCCCAGGCCCACTCGGGGCTGGCACCCTCTGCTCCTTCCTTCGGTGTCTGGCATTTGGGCCACTAGATGGTGGTGTTGCATAGTATCTCCTGGTGGATCCTGCCCACTCCCGGCTCCCTGCTAGGAGGAGGGACAAGGCCACCCAACCTCCCAACATGAGCAGTGGCTTCTGAAATGTGGTATAGAAATTGCTGATGGTGCCTGAGATGGTTCGAGGGGGTGCTGGTACCTACGTTACCAAAGCTTATTTGGTATGTTTTTGGGAAAACAGTACTTTGTCCTTCAAATGCACGATTTCACAGATATTGTTATTATTTAGAATAAGGTTAATTTAAAAGGAAACATTTTTAAATTTAATTTTTAAATTTAAAGAGAATTCGTACTGCAGGTAGCACATGGATAAGTCATTGACTTCATTACAAATCATGGATCTGGATGAGAAAGTATGATGGATTCATAAAATCTTAGAATGACTGAATTTTAAAACTTAGACCCTAAATAACATCAAATCTTAAACTCTTGGAGCTTTGGAAGTTGAGTCTTTGAGCCGCAGTATTGATTGTATTTTCAAAAGTACTGTGGAAAGACAACGTTTAATAAAATAATCGTACGATTCTTAGAATCCATGAGAACTTGGGATCCTAGTGTCTTGGAAGATCACACTTAAGGGATCCTAGACTCCCAGAGTGTGAAGAGGTCTGCCTCAAGTCTCTTCTTTGGCAGAGGAGGAAATTGCAGCCCAATAAGAGAGACTAAGTGACTTGCAGGTGGCCCTCAAGGCTATTACCTTCTTATTCCTGCCTTTGTCTCCCCTTCCCTGGTGACCTTAGATCTTCCTCTGTCCTGTGATGCTCAGAGCCAACTGTGGGGCCCCAACCAGCCGTTTTCACACCAGCTCTTTCTTTCCTCTTTATCAACACTTACTCATCCCAGGAGTTCCTTTTCTATGCTAGTGAATCTGATGGGTTCATTAATCCATTCTACCTCAGATTAATTGGCAAGGGAGTAATTTATGCAAACACATGTCCTTCCTCACAAGTGACGTGCTTCCTACAGACTGGTGCAATCTCTGGGGTGATACTGATGGTGGAATTTGAAGCAGTGTGGCCAGCCAAAGAGAATTGTATCTTGAGGGTCTGGTGTCTTTGGGTGTCCTTCAAATCATCACCTACTTTGAGCCTCAATTTTTGCTCAACATTCCCACCCAAGAATGAAGAGACTGGATTTGGAACTACCGATTGGACACCCAGGGAAAACTCCTTGTTGTTATGTCCTTCCTGATCTTACTGTTCAGATACTCAATTGGAGATCATGCTTATTAGCTTCTAGAATCCTGAGCCTTTATAAATTCTTCCCATCCTTCAAGAATCAGCTCAGATGTCACCTCCTCTGGGAAGCCTTCCAGGATTATTCTCTCCATAGAGCTGAACATCTTCCAAGGGCTTCATATTGGTATGTCTCTCAAATATATACTCCTGTCTGTGTTCACATTAATCTCCATGAGTGATTGTTCCCCAATGCCCTTCTAATGTTTTAGAATTATAACCCACACTTTACCAACTCAAAGGTCCAGAGGGGTCAGTTCAGAGTGCTGGGGGCTGCAGAAAACACAAGATTTACCAGAGACTTCTCCTCACCCCAGCTAGTGAGGCCATCTGGGAATGAAGGCCCAGTGTTACCAAATTTTATGGTTTTTAAAGTAAACTCTATCAATTAAAAATGTTGGTAATAAAGTTGAGTATCTTGAAGCCACATTACTGAAAGCATATTGCAGAAGTCACACGTGTCAGTTTAAAGCATGACACTCCTTCCATCAAGACACAAGGCATAACGTAGACTCTCCTTCTCCTTGAATTTGGACACTTTACTCATTTGACCAATAGAGTAAGGCAGAAGTGACACTGTGCCAGTTTCTGGGACACTGACTCTTGGAACCCAGCCACTCTGCCCCGATGAAGTGCAGGCAGCCCATGAAGAGGCCCCTCAGACCCCACCCCTCCCCAGCTGAGCTCAGCAGCCATGTATATGTCATCTTGGAAAAGGGTCTTCCAGTCTAGTGGCTCCAGCTGGCACCACATGGAGCAGAGATCAGCTCTCCCCTCTACGCCCTGCTGGAACTGCAAGTTCAAGAGCAAAATCATTTTTTTAAAGCTACTTGGTGTTGGGGTTGTTTGTTAATTGGAACTGGGTTCAAGCCCTGGCTCCCTTGGTCACCAACTCTAGGATCTCACATCTTTTTCCTCCTTGGACCTCAGTTTCCTCATTTAAGAAGCGAGGCTTTGGTCTACCCTCAAGCATTAGTGAGGACATGAATCCCTAATGTGCAGCTGTAGCCTCATCACCTTGGAAAACAGAAGGGCATCGTCTAGGGAAGCCAAGGTGCTCAGACCCCGTGCCCAGCCACTGCGCCCCCGGATCAGCATTTGCACGCAGGACCGCTGATTGTGAGGGCAAACCATTGAAAACAGCCTAGCCTTCCATCAATAGAAGGACTCATGAACCACTGTTTATTTAGACACTGTCAGTGAACGGATTAGAGCTCTGTGGAACAGTGTGGAACAACCTTGCTAACTTGAGGCTCAGTCAAAACACAGGCTGCAGAGTGTCTCATAGTATAGCCCCATTCATCTAACGTCTGACGATAAGCAGACACCAGGAATGTTTGCAGATGCAGATGCATGTGTGAAAACAAATGAGGGAAGGACACACTCCAGATTCAGGGGGTGATTTCTCGTGGGAGGAAGGGAGAGAAGTGCAGTCCATGAGGGGTACCTGAGGGTTCCCACTGTATCTCTCATGTGGTCCTTGAAGATGGAGGAGGAGCAGGAGGAAGAAGAGGAGCAAGAGCGACATGCTAGAATTTCTCACAGCTGGAGAGGAATCCAGGGGCATTTGCTACATTATTTTCTGGACTTTTCCATATGTTTGAAATATTTCATAATTTAAAAGAGCAGTATTCATAATGAAGGGCTGAGGCCAAAAATGAGTG
The DNA here is from genome assembly GCF_003009895.1 of Hyaena hyaena. Classification (NCBI taxonomy): domain Eukaryota; kingdom Metazoa; phylum Chordata; class Mammalia; order Carnivora; family Hyaenidae; genus Hyaena; species Hyaena hyaena. Next base: position 1,173,536 of record NW_024081135.1, read on the forward strand.
AAGCCTCTTCCAATTCTCCGAGTCACCCAGAAGCTTATGGCAGTCATGGATGGGACATCTGTGTCCCCCATTCTGTCCGCCATGTGTTGGCTCTGTATTCCATCTCCCAACTCTAGAACTGAATAACTAGTAGGGGATTCCCAACCATGGCCACTTCTAGAATGTGAGTGTGTGCGTGTGTGTATGTTTACATGCCCCAGGGAGTTTCCGGTCCTTCCACCCACCTCCCGGTCACGAGAACCCCCCTTCCCTCTGCATGTTCCCTCTCAGCCCATGTGACAATACTGGCTCAGTGGACTGAGGAGCCTGGGTCCCTGTGTCATTCCCTGGCCCCCTTGCCTAATTGCTGTGTGACCTTGGGTTTTGGATTCCTCATTTGCAAAGTAGGTATGGGGATGCAGCCATAATTCTTAAGTTTTCTTCTGGGCTCTGGCATCCTACTAATCTGTAAGCCTGAGACAGCCACTCCCATTAATGAGGTACTGACAACAATTGCAGCCACTGTTTACTGAGCACCTGACATGTGGTTATCTCACTGCATCCCCATAATGGACCTCTGACAGCTCTGACATGAGGAAGCTGAAGGTCAAAGAGGCCCTGTACTCACCCTAGGGAATGTAGGGCAGATGCAGTGGAGCTGGGACTTCTAGGAGTGGAGAACAGAGGGCTGCCTTTGCACTGGCCTCTGCCCACCAGCCTTCCAGGTGCCCTGACCACAGTTCTTCCCACTCGGCCCCCAGGCTCTCCGGAGGCCTGAATCATTCTCCAGGAAGTTTTGGCTGGATAGGGCCCTGGCCAGATGGACTTTGGCAGGCCAGGAGACCTAGAAGCAGGGCCTGGGGCAGCTGGGGACAGCCAGTAGAGGCCCTGAGGTTCCACACATGCCAGACCCCTCAGCATCAGGGCTGCCGGCAGTCTGGCCTCAGAGGCAGGGGCATTGAGTGGAAGAGGCTGCATGCTGCATAAATCACCTTGCCCATTTCCTCCCCGGTAACATGACAGTACAGCTCACATCTATCTGTTGGGTACCACGAGCCAGCACCCCTGTGGGAATCTTATGCATCATAATTATGCATCCTCTCGACAGTTCTAGCCGGTCAATTCCGTGTGGTTACCCCCATTTGACAGATGAGCAAGTTGAGGCACAGATGAGCAAGTTGAGGTACAGAGGAGGTTAGGTAACTTCCACAGGCCATACAGCCCGGGAACAGCAGAAGCAGAACTTAATCCCAGGAATTCTGGTCTGACGTCCACACCCTGAATCACAGGATACAGCCCTGTCCTAACAGCAGCCTGGCCGGAAAGGCTGACCATCCTCCTGATGCACATGAAGAGGCTGAGGCTGCGAGTTTCTGCTCAAGGTTCTTATCTCACTGCTGGTCATGAGTGGAGTCTAGACAGGAAGCCCAGCTGCTTAGAAGGTGCAGGGGAAGAAAAGGAGCAGCCAGAGGGCAGGGGTACTGGGGTAAAGGAGTGGTTCTGTCCCCTTGGGGAGCCCTCCCTCACTGCAGTGCTCCCCAGCCCCTCCTACCTGCCATCCCCACTCCCTCGGCAGAGAGTGGAGGGAGCCTGGAGGTGACAGCTAACCTGGGACCAGGCTGAGACATCTGTTTATAAAACCACTACTCCCCATATGGCCCTACTCCAACACCCCAGCTCTTGCCTTGTCAGTCACTTTAAGGCAGAATGGCTCAGAAGAGAGAGAACTCAAATCCTGACCTCACCATGTGCTGACTGTGTGACCTTAGGCAAGCTGCCTGGCCTCTCTGAGCCCTAGTTCCTCCTTCATGAAGTAGAACTGACCTCTCTGAGTCATTGGACCCAGCAGAAAGTCTTTTGAGATTGTCAGGGAAACAGCTGGCTAGATGGGGCTTTGCCTTATCTCAGCTGAGGCAGCAAAGCTGAGAATAACAGGAGATAAGCACCCCCACGTTCTAAGGAGAGGTGGGAGAGAACATTCTATAAAGTGGGCCATCCTCCACCTACAGTCTCAGATCAAGGAGAGAGCTTGGAAGAGTAAGATTGGAGGCAGCAAATTGGAGCATCCCCTCATCTCATACCAAGCCGGCCAACATCCCCTGATTTCAGGATCTCCAGGGGAACAGGGGAGTAGAGATCTCCAGGAGAACACACCTAATTCCCCCCTGTGCGTGAGGGGCATGGGGCTGGAGCCCATCCCCTGCCTGGACCAGTCCAAAGGCTACCAGCACAGGCAGAGTAGAGAGAGGCAGTTTGTAGGCAGGTGGGTTAAGAGGGGGCTGGGAATAGGCTCGGCTTTTCCTCAGGGACCCAGTTAAGAGAATTGGGATGAAGGGACATTAGCAGAAGTGGATTGTGTGGGGTGTCCAATAAAGGCAGGTGCCAAGGGGCCTCAGGAGTGCCCATGCCGGCGGGGGGGAGTTCCTAAGAACACACAAAGCACCCCTAAGAGTGAACACTGATGTAGAGACAGCTGTCCCGGAGGGAGCCAGATGCCAGGTGACAGCAGCACTGGCTGATGGGCCTTTTCTGCCTGCCCCCTTTCAAAGGGGGGTGGTGCCTACCTGTCCCTACCTACAAGGAGCCAGGTGGCCTCCAGGACTCACCATCAGGCCCCACCCAGCTGGGCAGTGACACAGGTCTCCATTTGGATACAAAATCCAAATATTGATTTAACTTTGACCAGCTGGACTTCCTAACATACCTACGATGAGCCCTCTGATGAGCCCTGGAAGTGATCGCAAGGTCTGTCATTGAGGGGTGGGGAAGCACCTCTGTCACACCTCATTTGAAAGCCCTGAGGACAGAGAAGAAGAGCTTCAGCCCAGCCACCCTGCCTGTCACCCAGTCTTCCTTCAGCTCCCTGGCCCATCACATGAGGTCGCTGCCTGGCATCATGGTGCCCACTGTGAGCAGCAGGCTTCCCCCGACTTGGGGGAACCCTCACTCCCCGCCAAGGACTGTATGTGAGAAATTCGTATCCCGCCCATTCCCACGGTGGCCTCCCAGGAAGTCATGAGAACGTTGACACCTTCATACCCATGAGATGGGCTGCCTGTTGCCTCGCCTTACCACACCCTCAGCAGACATAGGCACTGGTTACCTCCACTCACCAGGTGATGAGACCCAAGCCCAGGGAGGTCCATCTCAGGCCACCGCTTCAGTCCACTTAGAGGCCAGTCCACATTCCTTTGGTTTACGTACTTGCTTGTTTTTAACTGTGTGAAAATACACATAAAATTTACCACCATAACCATTTCTTTTTTTTTTTTTTTTAGAAATATTACATAATTTATTTAGGCTATGTGGGTTGGCTATTTATGTTGTTTCCAATGCTTATTTATAAACTGTGTTGTTATGAACATCCATGTTCATATTATCTTGTATACATCCCTGATTATTTCATTTGGAGAAATTGTCAAGTGTAGTTTAGACATAATAAGGATTTCTCATTTTTATTTTATTTTTTTTAAGTTTATTTATTTATTTTGAGAGAGTGTGTGTGCACACACACAAGTGGGGAGGGGCAGAAGGAGAATCCTTAGGAAGCTCCGCATAACCATTTCTAAGTGTGTAGTGCAGGCGTAAGTACATTCACACTGTTGTGAAACCATCACTACTATCCATCTCCAGAACTTTCCATCCTCCCACACTGAAACTCTCCCCATTGAATACTAACTCCTCGCTCCCCTCCCTCAGCCCCTGGCATCCACCATCCTACTTTCCGTCTCCGGGCATTTGACTGCGCTAAGTACCTCACCTAAGTGGAATCTGCAAGCATTTGTCCTATGTGACTGGCTTATTTCATTGAGCACTGTGTCCCCGGGGTTCATCCATGCTGCAGTGTGTGTCAGAATTTCCTCCCTTTTTAAGGCTGAATGATATTCCGTTGTATGCAATGCCACATTGTGTTGATCCATTCATCCGTCAGCGGACACTTGGGTCACTTCTACCTTTTGGCTACTGTGAATCATGCCACCATGGACAAGGGTGTACACACATCTTTGAGACGCTGCTTTCAACTCTCTTGGGCAACTACCTACAAGTGGAATTGCTGGGTCATATGGTAATTCTAGTTTTCGTTTCCTCAGGGACAGCCATAGAGTTTTCCACAGCAGCTGCCCCATTTTACACCATGCCAGCAGTGCACATGGCTTCTGATTCCACACCCTCCCAACATTTGTTTTGGTTTTGGTGGTAGCCATGCTCAGGGGTATGAAGTGGTATCTCACTATGGTTTTGATTTGAGCTTCCCTGATGAACAGTGATGTTGAGCATCTTTTCAAAACCTTCCTGGTCATTTGCATATCTTCTTTGGACACCTATCTACTTGCTTATTTTTTAATGTGGTTGGCTTTCATGGTAGTTGTTGTCGAGCTGTAGGAGTTCTTTCTGTATTCCGGATATTAATCCCCTATCATATGCGATTCACAAATACTTTCTCCCATTTTGTAGGTTGCCTTCCTTTAGTTGTGTTGTTTTTTTTTTAACAAACTTTTTTAATGAAAGTATAACATACATACAGGAAAACGCTCAAAACACAAGGGCACAGCTTGATGAGTTGTCACAAAATAAGCATACCTGTGTGACTGAAAGTCCCTTCCGTTCAGCCCCAGTCCCTTCCCTGCCCTCTTCCCCAGACCCCAGAGGTCACCATGATCCTGACTTCTAATGCCATAGAGTAGTTTTACTTATTTTTAAACACTAATGGGGACACCTGGGTGGCTCTGTTGGTTAAGTGTCTGACTTGGGCTCAGGTCATGATCTCACAGTTCCTGAATTCGAGCCCTACATCAGGCTCTGTGCCAACAGCTCAGAGCCTGGAACCTGCTTCAGATTCTGTGTCTCCCTCTCTCTGCTCCTCCCCAACTCATGCTATGTCTCTTGTCTCTCTCTTTGAAAAATGATCATTTCAAAAATTTTTAAATAAATACTAAGGAATGGAATATTACAGCGTGTATTTTTTCCCCTTGGCTTCTTTTGCTCTTCACTCTCAGAGGTTTTCGTCACTGCACGTAACTGTGATTTAGGCTCCTTCACTGCTATATAATTTTCTACAAATCACCCTTTCACCTGTTGATGGACATTGATTGGGCTATAGAGCCAACTTTCTGGAGCTACTGACAATGAGGCACCATGTGCCCGTTTGGTGCCTCCAAATAGACTCTGGGAGGAAGGTGCAATTATGCTCCCCATTCGAGGGGAGGAAAAGGAGGGTGCAAGGAAAGACTAGGACCCAGGACTATGTGACCAGCCTGCCCCAGCTCACAGGCCCTCTTTCACGATTTCCTTTACCTCACATGCTGTCATCTGCCTGCCTTTTCCTCATGAGCTCCATGAGGCTTCCCAGTGCCTCACTGTGCTGCCTGCCTGACTCCACACCACCTCCTTGTCTCTACCAGCCTGAGGCCTCCAGGCCGGGGGGCCTCCCTCTTCTGTGACCCTGGCCCAGCACAGGGCCTGGCCCACCATCTGCTATGTGGGATTCTGGTCAGGAGATCCAAGGTGGACATCAGTGTGGTTTGGGCAGGAAACTCCATGTGGGACGTTGGGCAAGTCACTTTGCCTCTGTGCCTCAGTTTCCTCCTTTGTACATTGATGTCATGAGGTTACTTGAGTTAGTCCCTGAGAAGTGCTCGGCTACGTGCCTGGGTAAGTGTCCACTGTCCTGCTGGCTCTGTTTATTACTTCTGGTCATTGTTGTCATGAAGATGAAGGAGAAGATGTCATCAATTCCGGGGCCCTGCCAACTAGAGCTGGGTGTCTCACCCCCCCGCCCTGTCAATTCTTCTTTTGTGTTTGTAGTCTTCCTGAGCTTAGTGAAACATTGCCTTCCTGATAAAATCTTCATCCCCAGGACGTGGCCCCTCTCCCTTCTGGACTGGCGCTTTGAGGATCTCTGAGCCAAACAGATGGTTTCCCTGTTTCCCCAGGGCCCCAGGTCCGACTCTTAGCTTTTAGAAAAATTAAATAAAATGTTTTAAAAGGTGATAGATGCCTTCATCATAGAATCTGAAAGTCTCAAGGGGAAAGCTAAAAACAATCAAGCCTTCTCTCGCCTTCTCTTACCCCTGTGCCCCACTCAGTCGCCTCCAGTGTGGCTCCAATATTCTCAGTCCTTTGTGTGTGTCTCCAGGAATATTCTGTCAGAGACGGGAATTACTCCTGCATTTACGTTTCACACAAGTGGGACTCTCATCACACGCATTCTTCACCTTGCTATTTTTTTTTTACAGCAAATAAAAACAAAGCAGCCCCAAACCATTACTACATTTTACATTTTTATTTGGAAATAGTTTAAGACTCATAGAAGTTGCAAAAATAGTACATACAGTTCCCATGGACCTTTCACCCAGCTTCCCTCAGCTCCCCAGTGATAACATCTTACATAATCATAGTGCATTGTCAAAACGAGGAAACTGACCTTGGTACAATATTATTAACTCAAAATCAGACCTTATTTGGGGTTTACCAGTTTTTACATGCATATGTTTTGTTTTCAGAGTTCTATGAAATATTAGCACATGGATAGATTTTGTAACCATCAGGATACAGAACTGTTCCAGTCACCAAAAAAAACTCCCTTGTTCTAACACTTTATAATCATGCCTATCCCCTATCCCCAGCAACTGTTCTTTGGGATTGGCACTTTTTAGTTCGGCATAATCCCCTTATGGTCAGTTTATTGTGTTTATCAGTAAACCATTCCTTTTTGTTGCTACAAAGTATTCCATTTAATGGGTGCACCACAGTCTGTTTATCCATTTACCCTGGAAAGACACTGGGTTGTTTCCATAGTAATTACAAATCAAGGTACTATGAATATTCACAGACAGGTTTTTGCATAAACCTGTCTTCATCTTTCTAGGATGAGTACCCAGAATTACAATTGCTGAGTTGTATGGTAAGCATATGCTTAACTGGATAAGAAACTGCCAAGCCATTTTCCAGAGTAGCTGTACCATTCTGCATTCCCACCAGTGGTGTTTAAGAGTTTAAGAGTTACTCTATGTCCTCGTTAGACCTTGATATTGTTAGCATTTTTATTTGAGTCATTTGAATAAGTTTGTAGTGCTATCTCCTCAGAGCTTTCTTCAGCATTTCCCCAAAGGCTAATGTTTCATGTGTCTACTTTCCATTCATGGATCCTGTTTGCTGGACATGGGTCTTCTGTTAAACTACCTGTTCAAATCTTTTGCCCTATTTCTTTTTTTTTTAATTTTTAAATTATTATTTATTTATTTTTGAGAGAGAGATTGAGAAGGGGAGGGGCAGAGAGAGAGAAAGAGACACAATCTGAAGCAGGCTCTGTCAGCACAGAGCCTGATATAAGGTTCGAACCCACGAACTGTGAGATCATGACCTGAGCCGAAGTCAGACACTTAACTGACTGAGCCACCCAGACACCCCTCTTTTGTTCATTTTCTAGTGGAATTATTTCTTGTTTTTTTTTTTACTATTGAGCTTATAGTATTCTTTATATATTCTAGATACAAGTCCTTCTTGGGATATTTTCTCCCACTCTGCAGCTTGTCTTTCCGTGCTGTTAGCAGTGCCTTTGCAGAGCAAACACTTTTGATTTTGATGAGGTCCAATCTATCCATTTCTCTTGTTATGGATCATGGCTTTGGCGTCAGGCCTAGCTGCCTCGCCTTTTAATTTCATGTATCTTGTAGATAGTTCCCCATCAACATGTAAAGAGCTTCCTCATTGTGTTTTTGTGCCAACGTACAATAAAGCATCTATCTTATTTCACCAGTTCCCTGTCAGGGGACCTAACTGTTCAAACTTGTGTTACTATGCACCATGCTGCAGTGAATAACCCTGAGCTTATGCTGTTCTCCCACTGCGATTTCACATGCCTGCAGGGTAAATTCCCACAAGTGGGGTTGCTGGTCAGAGGGTTCAGGCATTTGTAATATTGATAGTATCTTTCCCTGGCCCTCCCACAACAATGTTGGAGCAATTACTATTTCCCCCATCTCTCACCAAACACAGGGTTTTATCAGCTTGTTCAGTCTTTACCAATCTGAGACGGGAAGACTCATTTCTCCAGATGGGTCTAGTTTAGCTCATTCTTTATGTGTTCTCTTTCCTGTGAATGTTCAGTTCCTCTCTTGTGTGTACTTTCCTCTTAGGTTCCTGGCCTGATTGATTAAAAGAAGCTCACCCTTCCATTTCTGAATGGGGTGGGCTGTGGGACTCTCTCCCCGGCCAGTCCTCACTTGCTGATAGGGCTGAGACCTGGGTTCATGCTTTGCTCCTTACCTGATGCTGTGAGTCTCCTCCCAAGTGGGCTTGGTGTACCCATCTATGAAATGGGGACAAGAATAGCGCCTACAGGGGCTACCTGGGTGACTCAGTTGATTAAGTGTTTGACTTTTGATCTTGGCTCAGGTCATGATCTCACTGTTCATGAGTTTCCAGCCCCATGTCAGGCTCTGTGGTGACAGTATGGAGCCTGCTTGGAATTCTCTCTCTCTCTCTCTCTCTCTCTCTCTCTCTCTCTCTCCCCCCCCCCCGCCCCGTCCATCTCTCTCCCCCTCCCCCACTCATGCTCACTCTGTCTCTCTCTCTCTCTCTTAAAAATAAATAAATAGACATTTAAAATATAGACCTACACATAGGACTGTTAAGATTTCCTGAGTAAATCTGCACAAAAGCACTTAGAACAGTGTCTGGCACACAGTGAGTGCTGTAGAAGTGTTAGCTCCATAGTTAACTAGACTGGGTTGTGTATTTGAAAGTTGCCAAGAGAGTAGATCTTAAAAGTCCTCATCACAAGAAAAAAATTGTAGCTATATGTGGTGATGGGTGTTAATTAGACTTAGTAGTGATCACTTCCCAATATCTACACGACTTGAATCATTATGTTGTACACCTGGAGCTAATATAATGTTCTATGTCATCAATTATATCTCAATGTTTTAAAAAGGCATGTAAGTTCTTTTTAACTGTAAAGAACATGACTTCCTACAGCCACTCAAAGTAGTCACCCAGCCCCTGCTGGGCCCTCCCGGTGTGTGGGGGCTCCTGCCTCCAACACAGGCATGTTCCAATCAGAGGTATGCGAGCAGCCATGGGACGGCCCCACAGCGCCACGGACACCCGTGTGCAGGCTGCTTCCTAGTGCTGCTGGCAGGCTGTTACTTCCATGGTTCTACCCTTGAGTGAACTCCTGCCAGCATCTCCCTCCTGTGTGCCCGGCTCTGTGTCAGGGACAAGCCCGTCTGAAGCTTGATCCAGAACAGGGTAGGGACAGGACACTTTAGGGCAAAACTAGGGAGAGAAACTGCTTGGATGTGGTAACTCAGGTCCTGAGAGGGTCCCCAGGTGTGAGGGTACTGGCCTGGGTGGCATCTCAGCAAGAGGATTGGGGGCCTCCCTACTGCCCTGACCTTTTTTGTTTGAGACCTTTGGACCCCTCATCCTCCCAGAGAGGTTTAGGCATTTTGATTTGAATCCTGGCTCTTGGCTATATGACCTTCAGAGAATCACTTAACCTTTCTGAACTCCAGTTTCCCCATCTGAATGGGGCCGACAACAGCATTTGCATCCTAGAGTGGCTGTGAGGGTTAAATGAGATGGTGCCTGTGCCTGGCGCAGAATGCATTCCCTTAAGGGTGGTGGGGGGGGGCACCTGGGTGGCTTAGTCGGTTAAGCGTCCGACTTTCGCTTAGGTCATGATCTCGTGGTTCGTGGGTTCGAGCCCCACGTCGGGCTCTGTGCTGACTGCCAGCTCAGAGCCTGGAGCCTGTTTCAGTCTGTGACTCCCTCTCTCTCTGACCCTCCACTGNCTGACTGCCAGCTCAGAGCCTGGAGCCTGTTTCAGTCTGTGACTCCCTCTCTCTCTGACCCTCCACTGCTCACGCTGTTTCTCTCTCTCTCTCTCCTAGAAATAAATAAAACATTTAAAAAAATTAAAAAAAAAAAAAAGGGTGGTGGTGGTAGTTGTTGTTCCTGTTGTTGAGGAGAGGGGTTTTTGGGCCTTTGTAGCTTCTGTGCCCTCTGCTGGGGCACCTTCCTCATTCCTTCCTCCTGTCTAATCCCATTCTACGTGGCACCGGGGTCCTGGGAACGCAGTGGGGAGCAGCACCCCGCCTCTCCCAGGGAACACTTTCTCCACTGCTCCTTACAGCTGAGTGGGGCCAGCCTGGTGGAATCAGAGCTCCACATCTTCTATCACCTTCCTGGGTACCTCAGGCAAGTCATTTCTCCCAGGCCTCAGTCTACACAACAAGGGGTCTAAGAAGACCCCCTGGAATCTTTCCTCCCTCCCCAAAGTCAGCACACAGGCCAGAGCGTGCACACATCCTCTTTCTCATGTGGCGTTGTTGGGCCAGAAGATCCCACACCCCCATGAGTGCCTGGAGGTACTCCAGTCTTCCTGGCATCTCCTCTCCGCTCTGTCTCCCAGGGGTGTCATCAGGGACAGGCCGGGCCTCATCAGCTCACAGGGACATCTGCATCATTTCATTTGTGGGACATTCCTCACCGCCTCTTCACCAAGCAGTGGATTTCATGGGAAGCCATTGCTGTGGCCACATGTTTATCAAAGTGTGCCTTCGTTCCCAAGCATCATGGGACGGTCTCCTGTGTCTGAGGAGTCCTGCCCCGGGGACTTCCTGCCAGGCAGAGAGCGGTCCGGGTTTATGCCCCTGCTTCACTATCACATTGTAGCGTGTTGTGTGACAGAAGACACGACTCAAAGGATGGGGGGACTTACTGATTCCTGTAACTGGCAAGCCCTGGTGTTTCAGGGATGGCTGGAGCCAGCTGCCCAAATGATGTCACCAGTTGACAGGTGAAGAAATCGAAGCATAAAATTTGTCTGAGTGCATACCAAGGAAGTCCCTTCTCTGGACTCTGGGGTAGGTAGCTGTCAGCAGGCTGCCCTCAACCAGCAGAGAGAGAATGCCTATCTCTTCCAAGTGTTTCAGGAGAAGTCCCACAGAGGGCTGTCACTGACCATGCTTGGGACACCTGGCCATCCCTGAACAATGGGCCAGAGGATTGGGCTGCAAGTGATCACATGCGGAGCATCCATCCACTCACCCCTGATGCACAGCCCTCTAATGAAGACTACCCCCCAGAGGGCTGCAGTAGGGCTCAGACACATGAGGGCTTCCTCAGAAGCCATACTGGAAGCTGGAGTCCTCAGGCCAGCTGTGCTGGACAGTAAGATGCCTGGGGGCATGGGGCAAGGACTCTGCTGGCCCCCTGGCTGGGTTAGGTGGGGACAGAGGGGAGGGGCTGGTCTCTTCCAGCTTCTCAGGGACACGTCAAGCCCACCCCATCCTCTCACACAAGTACACACAGCTACACCAAGTGGAGTGCAGTGCTTGGCACAGAGCAGACATTTTAACCACCATTTATTAGACACCTACTATGTTCTGGACACCTAATCAGGTGCCACACAGGCATTGTTTGGAATCCTTGCAACAGCTATTTGATGGATGGGGAAGTTGAGGCTCATAGAGCTGGTTTGCCCAGGGTACAGAATGGTCATGAGGGCGTAGAGCCAGACCTAAACAGATACATTGTAACTCAGTTTGCACCAGGAACAGAATTGAAGCAGTTAAAATGTAGGGAGGGTTTGGGCACCTGGGTGGCTCAGTCAGTTAAGCATCTGACTTAGGCTCAGGTCATGATCTTACGGTTCCTGAGTTTAAGTCCCACATGGGGTAAGCATGAGCTGCATTCCAGGCAAGCTTGAGCCCCGCTCAGGTAAATACACAAGCCCTGCTTTGGGAACATGAGCCCTCCCCCCCTCTCTGTCTCAAAAAAACTGTAGAGGGTTTGCAGAGGAGGTATGCTTGGTCAGGCTGAGGCCTGGGGGTAAAGGGGATCAAGTGAAGTTTTCAAGAAGGGCACAGTGCTTCAGTACAATCTGGAAGGATTCCCACTGTAGTAAGGAGGTTGAAGTATGTGCTAAGTTGAGGATACAGAGTGAACAAAGACCCAGAGGTGTGAAACTGCACAAAATGTGTAGGGAACTAAGAGCTGCTGGGTATTTCTGGGGTAGAACATAGACAGCGGAGGGGAAAAGTTGATGCTGAGAAGAGGGAGATACCAGGTCAGAGAGTCCCTGGGCCTCAGATCCCCACGGGGGTGGCCTGTGGTAGCAGAACCTGCCAACCATCATAGACCAGTGGCAGGAGCAGTGGCATTGAACCCATTGCTAGGACAGGTAAGTCGAAGGACACAGAGATCCAGGACCCAAGAGCCTGCATACGTGGGATTTCTAGACCACCTTCCTGGACTAGATGGGATGGGGAGGTCCTAGTTCCCTCAGTGAGTGGCCCTTGGTGAATGCCACAGCCACTGATTGAGCATCCACTCTGTGCCCCAGCACCCTCATTCCCCTGGCATTCTGAATACTCAGCAGAGACCCATAAGGGGGCAGGTAATTATCCATATTGTTTAGCGGGGAAGCTTGGGGTCAGAGAGGGAAGGCACTTGCCTTAGGGTACACAGCTGGAAAAAGGCAGAGTAGAACTTGAACCCATGACTCCCTGACTTTCTCCACTGGGCCACCCATTACCCCTGAGCAAGCCTTAGGCTATGCTTGCCTGTCGTCACTACACCTCTGGAAATATCTTAAGACTTTCATTGAAAATGTTTGCTCTGTTAGCTTTTTTTTTTTTTTTAATGATAAGACCAATAAATGCTCATGGCAAAATATTAAAACAGTACAGAAGAATCTAAAGTAGGAAGTAAAAATTTCCTACCTCTCTGCCTCCCATAGCAGATACTGTTGGTGCCCAGCTCAGATCCCCTTAGTGAGTCTGAGGCCACTCTGCTGGCTTCGGTGGCCTTGCTTCTAGGCACTTTGCCCACACCCATGACTTTCTCTAAAGGACTGTCCTTGAGCCACTGAAGACACTCTGCCCTGTGTGTGGAGAGGCAGAAGCAGCTGGGAGTTCGACTCCCACCCAACCCCACGTGGCCTTTAGCCAATGACTGGCTGACATGAGAGTCAGAATAAACCTGGAGGTTGTATCCCACTGTATAAATAAGTGATGGGGATGTCATGTACAGCATGATGAATATAATACTGTACTAAGTCTGCAGGGTGACAGATGGTTACTAGATTTGTGGTGACCATTTTGTAATGTATATAAACAGAGAATCGTTATGTATGATGGGGCTTTAGGCATGGCAGTACCAATATACCGTGTGTCAATTGTACCCCAATCAACTTAAAAAAACAAAAAAGAATATTGACCAATTTTAGAAAAACAAAAAAACCCAGAACCCTCCTACAGGATCAGCCTGAGGTAGCCACTTTGCCTCGTCAAACCCCACTTGGCTTCTCCTCCCCAGTCCTGTCTCTCCTCCTCACTACCAGTTGCCCCCAGGAGCACTGCCGTACTAAGTCACTCATACACGGATCCTGGTCCCAGAGTAGGTCTTTGTAGAAGACACCACAGCAAGGTGCAAGCACAGCCTCAATACCCACACCCTTGGCTGGGCGGGGCCAGGGGACTTGCTTTGGCCAAAGGGACATTAGCAATCAAGATGCAAGCAGAGGCTTACAAGTGTTTTTCTCAATCAGGCTTGCTTACCTTTGTGCCTCTGCTATTGCCATGACCTGTCCAGGCTAGCCCGCTGGAGGGTGAGACACATGACACCAAACTGAGCCACTCCAGTTGTTCTAGTCAAGGCCGTCCTACGTCAGCCGGTAGCCATCAGACCCCAGACATCTGAGCAACCTCAGCCATGGCCAGCAGAGTGGCCTAGACCTACACCTAGAGTAGCTGGCTCCGGGCTAGTGAGCAATCCTTGCTTATTATCACGTGCCGTGGCGGGTTTGGGGTCTGTTTGTTACATGGCATCATTGTGGCAGTAGCTAACTGATACAGCAACCTCACTTTCCAATCCCTCGGGTATCTTTTTGGTTGTTGGGTTACACACACGTGAAAGCATAACTTCCATACTGTCCTGGCTGGAGGGTACTCTTCTACTTGGTATGGTCTTGGCATTCCTCCCCTTGGCACACATGGGCCCCTCTTATTCCTTTTAAGGTCTATATAGTCACCATTTACTACAGTGAGCCAGCTTATACCCAGTCCTTTACTGATGGGCATTTGGGCCCTTACTGTATTTTCAGTGTAGTGAATGACTGCATGGAGATCCCTGTGGATTCATCTTTGAGCACTTATGTAAGAACATCTGCAAGATAAATTTCTCACTGTGAACGTGAAATTCAAAGAGTATCTATATTTCAAGGTTTGATAGATACCACTTAATTTGAAAGGCCAGACTTTCAAAATCCCCAACTACCCTCCCGCATTGAATGCATCAAGGAAAAAGGACACAGAAAGCCTTGTGGCTTAGGGGGACTGGTGGAAGCACTGTGCAGAGATGAGGGTTCTAAGTGTTTATAGCATCTATCCATTCATCCACTCGTTCCTTCAATAAATATTTACCAAGTCCCTGCTATGTGCCAGGTATGGTGCTGAGCACTGGGGGTGAATGACTAAAACAAACAAAATTCCCTGCTTTGACTAAGCTTACATTCTACTAGAGAGAATAGATTACACAAAACAAACAAGTAAATTATTTTTTTTCTTTTTTACAAAAAACTAAGTAAAACATGTAGTATCTTAGAAGGTAATAATGCTACAGAGAAAAATAGGCAGGGAAATGGAATAGAGACCATTGAAGGGCAGATAAAAGGAAGAGTTGTAATCTCTAAAAATATGTCAAAGAAAGCATATTTGTTTGCCAGGCTCCTGTTACAAAGGACCACAGACTGGGTGGTGTAAACAACAGAAACTTACTTTCTCGTAGTCCTGGAGACCAGGAGTCTGAGCTCAAGATGTCGGCAGAGTTGGTGTCTCCTGAGGCTCCTCTCCTTGGCTGATAGATGGACGTCTTCTCTTTGTAGCCTCACATCTGTCATCTCTCCACACATGTCTGTGTCCTAACCGCCTGTTCTGGAACAGGGCCCGCCCCAATGACCCCACTCTAACATAGTGACCTCTAGACAGACCCCATCTCCAATTATGGTCACACTGTGAGGTCCTGGGGGGTTAGGATTTTAAGAATTTTGTGGAGAGGCAGGAGGGATACAATTCAGCCCATAACAGGAAGGCTTCACCGAGCCTGGGTGTAAGTAGTAATGATGGCGCTGAGGGAATGAGGCCCTCCGTTCAGATGACCATTCCAGACAGAAGAGCGGGAGCAGAAACTGTGAAGGAAAAGCCTGCCTGGTTGGTCTGAGAAAGAACAAGGAGACCAGAGCAGAGAGAAATGAACAAGGGGAAGGGAGGAAGAAGTGAGTCCCAAGAGGTCCCAGGGAACAGATTGTCCTCGACCTTGTAGGTCATGCTAAAGACTCTGAAGCTTACTTGAGGGAGGCTGGAGCCACCGTGGGTACAGAGCAGAGGAGGATGCGACCTCCTTATGTTTTAACAGAATCCCTCCAGCTGCTGCAGTGGAGGGGACGCTGGGGGGTTGTGGTTGTCATTAGCGCTGTCCACCAGGTGCGTTCAGTTCTTATCATAGTGCTGCCCTTCCCGGACTCTTTGGAGTCAGGCATGGCAGGCGACTTGCTGTGGTCAATGGAGCATGAGCAGTGATGTCATCACTTCTGGTGGAATAGTTGAGGACACTCAAGCCGTGCTCTCTTTCCCCTTCCGTGGTCACTGGCAGTGTTCTAGGGTCGGGTTCTAGACTGGCTGCCCCACCAACCTGGGTCCCAGATGGTAGGTAGTGAGGACATGAAACAGAGCTTCTAATCAGAGGGACACAGAGCAGGAGCATGAAATAAATCTTTGTGTTTACACCACTGAGATAAGAGAATTGTTTGTTACCACAGCATAACCTAGCCTGCCCTAATAGAGGAACAAGACAGAAGCAAAGACAGAGTGAAGTCGTGAGTTGTCACTGCGAGAGATGATGGGGCTTCAGGCTTAGTGGTACCAACAGGGATGGTAAAAACACAGTTGGACTCTGGACATGTGTAGAGGTGGAGTCAGGAGGATCTGCTGACAGAATGGATATGGATTATGAGAGAGAGTCAAGGACGACTGCAAGGTTTGTGCCCTGAATAGTAGAAGAGAATGGAGGAGTCCTCAACTGAAGTTGTACAGACCAAGGGAGGATTGAGCCGCATAGACTTGGACTTGGAGAGTTCTCTTTAACTCAGGCCTGGGAGAGAGAGGAGGGGGCTATTTGTTGAAATGTGAGGTTGTCTGTGGGGACCTGGGACCCCTCCCACCTCTAAATACGGGGCTTCTGAGGAGCTGGAGTTGGGCAAAAACCCTTGGACATGAATGCCAGCAGCACAGGAGTGGCTGGCACTATGACACATTAATCACTGGCAAGTGATTAGAGGCTCTAGCCTGCCCCCTTTCCCCTAATGGAAAACGTGGCTGATGGAGGCCCAGCATTGATGGGCAAATAGCCTGGCCTGCCCCGACAGCGATGGGTTCTACTAAGTGCTGCCTTAGTTGGCCGTGAGAAACATGGCCACTCTCCATAGCCCCGCGGTGCTCAACGGCACCAGGGACTGCCCACAAGTTTCACACAGCCACTGGAGATGGCGTTATTGTTAGGCATCAGAGGAGGAAAACACTGAGGCCCCAAGTAGGGAAATGACTTGACCACCGGGGAGTAGAGTCTTGGGCTCCTGGCTCCACACCAGCTGTTCTCCCAGCATATTCTGTGGCTGGGAGGGTCTCATGCTTGGTTTCCACAAGTTCCAACCCTGAGAAGCACTGTGGTACATCTAGGTAGTTGGCAGACTGTGCGGTGGTGGTGGTGGTGGTAGTGGTAGGATGTGTTGTGTGTGCATGTATGCATGTGTGTGTGTGTGTGTGTGTGTGTGTGTGTGTGTGTGTGTTTTAAAACAGAAGTGCTCTGGGTAAAACTCAGATGGTGCCTACCCCACCCTCACCCTGTCTCTGCTGTGGCTGCTCCCAAGGGACCCTAGAGGACAAACTGAAGATTGTGGGCACAGTGGAGAGTTAGAAGATTTATAATCCACAGAAAGCAAAATGACCACCTCAGAGATACCTGTACCCCCATGTTCACTGCAGCGTTATTTACAATAGGCAAGACACAGAAACAATCAAATGTCCATCAACAGATGAATGGATGAAAAGAATGTGGCGTGTGCACACACACATGAATACTATTCAGTCACACACGCACACAAAAAGAATGAGGGGCGGCTGGGTGGCTCAGTTGGTTCAGCATCTGACTTTACCTCAGGTCATGGTCTCGTGGTTGATGAGTTTGAGCCCCACATCAGACTCACCAATGTCAGTGCAGAGCCTGCTTTGGATCCTCTGCTCCGCCCTTCTCTCTCTGCACCTCCCCCACTCTCTCAAAAATAAATATTTAACAAAAGAAAAATATTTTTACAAAATAAAATTTAAAAAAGAATGAAATCCTGCCATTTGTGACAACATGGATGCACTCTTAAGGGTATTATGCTAAAGCAAGTAAGTCAGACAAAAGAGAAAGACAGATCGTGTATGATCTCCCTCATATGTGGAATCTGGAAAGCAAAAGAACCCCAAAAATCAACCCCCCCAACAAACAAACTCATTGAAAAGGAGCTCATATTTGTGATTACCCAAAGGCAGTGGAGAGGGGAGGAAGAATTGGATGAAGATGGTCTAAATGTTCAAACTTCCAGTTACAGGATAAGTATGCACAGAGGATGTAACGTATGGCACAGCGACTATTGTTAACACTGCCGTGTGCTATACTTGAAAGCTGCTAAGACAGTAAATCCTAAAATTTCTCATCTCAAGGAAAAAATATTTCTTTTTCTCTTTTTGTAACTCTGCAGGGTAATAGATGTTAGCTAAACTCATTGTGGTGGTCGTTTCATAATACCCGTAAGTCAAGTCATTATATGCTGCACACCTTAAACTTCTACACTGCTCTATGTTAACTACATCTAAACCTTGGGAGGGGGTGTAATTTTCGTCTGACTCTACCATAACCTTGCTAAGTGAGCTTGGGAAAATCTCTACCCCTCTCTGTTTGGGGGGTTTTTATCCTGTGTGTGCACGTATCTCCTTGTGTTTAAGTGAGAGAAAAGGAACTCAAGTTGGCTTACATTGTTAAAAAGGAATTTATTGGTTGTTGTAATTGAACAACAACAACAAAAATCCAAGGCTAGTTTGGATTTTAGGTCCAGCTGGTTCCAGGCAATTAAAAACTCTGTCACCAGGAGTCTCTCTCTCTTCCTTTCTCAGCTCTTCTTTCCCAGGTAATGGCTTTGTGCTCAAGCTCTGCCTCTGAGATGGCAAACTTAGCCCAGCAGTTGCAGAAGCTGTCCTCCTACCTTATGCAGTCCTCAGGGGAAGCGACGGCTTTTTTTCCTAAAAACTCAGCTAGGGCCTCTGCCAGCCCACATGATAGCTAGATGCAAACTAGAAAAAAATGAGTAGACACAGTCCCAAACCAGGCAAAGGGCTTAACAACAGATTTTGCCTTCCACTCACCTCAGCAGAGTGCACTTGCCCAGTGCACAACCTGGACAACTCTCCACAACAGCCCTGGCTCAAGCAAATGGCCTGGGAAGACTCTCATTGGCCAGGCTTGGGTCACATGCCCATGCTTGAGCCAATCACTGTGGTTCAGAGGATATGATATTCTGACTCGCTAGACTTAGGTCTCAAAGCTCCCTTGAAGCTGGGAGTGAATTGAGCTATTAAACCATCATGGCCTGAGAGAGAATCCAATTCCTGGGAGGAAAGTGGGGGGTGAGTAGAGAGAACTAACCAGAGGAGGGTTCTGGGCAGGCAGAACCAACTGAGGTCCTCCAGTCTCTGAGGAGATGAGGCCAGTGCCCCGGGCACCGATGTTGCAGCAAGGGCCCTGTGGCCAGCCCCAGGAGGGGGCTGGTGAACAAGCAGGAGCAGCTCAGTGAATGTGCGTTGACTGAAGCAATGAGAGTCAGGACTTACAGGAGCTGCCTGGGACCTGACTGTGCTGTCCCCCTCACCCTTGAACCCTGGAGCCCTAGTTCCCACTTCAATCCTCACTCACCCCATCTCTTCCCACTACAGACCCTGATTCTCTGTATAACTGCTTTTGTTTCTCTGGGCCCAGTGAGGCCTGGCCTTGGGGTCCCTCCTTGCAGCTTCCCAGGCCCCCACCACTCACACGCCCCCAAGCTGCATCCACCTGGCCTTGGCCATGCCTGGATGGCATGAGAAAGAGCCTGTTGTAGACACTGAGAGCTGTGCTGGGGCAGGAGCACCCTGAGTAGGCCCATGGAGTGGGAAAGGCCACAGGCGTAGCTCCAGGGGAGGAAACGTCAGGGCTGCTCAGAGAAGGGTTGGCTGCCTGGGAGGCACTAGCCCCACACCCACTATGACCGAGAAGTGTGGACATATGGGGAGTGTGCTGTGGAAGTGATTTTGGAGAAGTCCGAACATGATCAGTCTGCCATGCATCACCTGGTGCCCTGGTTTAAATGCAGATTCCTGGGCCCCCAGAGATGCTAGCTCATTGGGCCTGGGATGGGGCCTGGGAATCTGCATTTTAACCAGCAGTTCGGGAATTCCCATGGAAACCACTGGCCCTGGGAACATCTGGGAGTCTTTCCCAACTCCGAGGTTCTGGGAAAACATCTGTGCCTGGAGGTCAGGATTGGCCAAAGTTACCCAAGAACCGTTTGGCCTTCCCTTTAAGGTGGGGCTCCCAGCGAAACCACGAAGATGGCGCACTGTGGGAGGAAGATTTCCTGAACCAGCGGAAGGGCCCGAGGGGCAGGGGAGAAGCCCGGGTGGGTGGGTGGATTGAGGGTAGGCTCCCTCAATCCAGTGTTAGCAACCAGGGAGGAGTGGAGGCTGGTGGTGTGTGGGGGCCACAGAGATTACCAGGCCAGTCCTGCCTTCTAGGGACACATATTCTAAGTTTTGAGCCTGAGCAATGCGAAGGGAGATACAGGCACAAGGCAGGAGGGATGTCTCGACATGGAGTTTGCAGGCTCTTCTCAACCTGCATGGTTGAGATGGGGACGGGGAGTTCCCAGGTTCCTGTAGGGGAGCAGAGGCCCAAGGCTCTTGCTCTTGGACACAGACCTTTGTGTTAACTGCGGGTCAACACGTGTCTACTGAGCATCTACCATGTTGGGACTGTCCATGCCTTTACCCAGTGTGGCTACTGACGGACTTACCAGCAGGCTGACGAGACACTGCAGGGAGTGTTTTGGTCCAGAGGGCTTTTTCCTGCCCTCTGACCCTGCCTGGACCCTAAGAGTCTGTGAGCTGTCCTTAGGGACCTCAGACTACTCTGCCCTTGGAACTAGGAGAAGGTCCAGATGTGTTTGTAAATTGCTTTGCGGAGAAATCTCAGGAGTGCTGGAGACCTCCAGCTCAGCCACTGGGTGGGTGGAGGCGTGCTATCACGGGCCGATCTTGCTGGGGAAGGTGGGGGTTACCTACAGAGCCGCAGTCTGGGGGGGGAGGAGGCTTGCCAGCAGAGCTCTTTAGAGAGATTGTCGATCCTGCCCCTCATTTAACAGAGAGAAGGGAGACCAGAGAGGCCAGGAGACCGTCTGAGGCCACACAGCCCTCGCTGGCAGCCTCCGACCTGGATCCCAGGCCTGGCTACTCTGAACTGCCGACTTTGCAGCAGGCAGCAGATTGCGAGGGGAGTAGGATTTGCCAGTTGGTCCCGCTGCCTCAGGCCCAGCCTCAGGTCCTCTAACACTTGCAGCTTTGGCCAGTGTTGCCCCCAGAGATGGAAACCATGGGCCATCCCTGCTTGACACCGAAAGCGCGGCTCCTACGTGTCCCTTCAGTGGCAGTGAATGAATGCGACAGATGCAAAAATGCAGGGGACGATGGAGCAACTGCTCATGGAGGTGGTGGTGGCATGGTTCTCACCAGTGTTCCCAGCTCATCCACCCTCCCTCTCCTGCCCCTTTCCTGGGTTTCTGAGCCTTATCCCCCCTGCCTTCCCGAAGATTCTATGAGCTGCCTGACATCCTTCCTAATAGATTCCTTTTCACCCTAGCACGGCCAGGCTTGGCCTCATTGCCTGCACGGGAAGCGGGTTACTTAACCTCTCCATGCCTCAGTGCCTTCATGTGAGATGCAGGAACAATGACAATAGTATCTCTTTCATAAGGACTGAACCAGAAGAATCCATGCAGAGAGCTCAGTACACTGCCTGGCACACAGCACGCCTTCAGATGCTAGCTGTCATCGTTAACACATACTCCAGCTGCCAGAGAGCTTAAGGGAAAAACAAATTAAGGTTCTCGAAGCCACATATGTCTTTATCTCCCTTAAAGTTCCCTCAGGGGTGCCTGGCTGGCTCAGTCCGTGGAGCACGCGACTCTTGATCTTGAGATCGTGAGTTCAAGCCCCACCTTGGGTGCGGAGATTACTTAAAAAAAAACAACAACAACAAGAAATTACCTCAGCACCCCAAAGGGCTACACCCACCTGCCACAGGGTGCTGGAAGTGATGGTGGTGATGATAAGGATCCCAGCTAACGCTTGGATGGTATGCTT
The DNA here is from genome assembly GCF_003009895.1 of Hyaena hyaena. Taxonomy (NCBI): domain Eukaryota; kingdom Metazoa; phylum Chordata; class Mammalia; order Carnivora; family Hyaenidae; genus Hyaena; species Hyaena hyaena. The sequence continues at coordinate 1,195,012 of NW_024081135.1, forward strand.
TATTGCCAGGACCTGTTCTCAGTGCTTTGCAAACATTATCTAATTCTCATGAGCACAGCATGAGGAAGGAACTGTTACTTCCCCCATTTGACAGATAAGAACACTAAGTAAGGCACAGAGGTGAAGCGACTTGTCCAAGGTCACATGAATCATACCCAGTGGCACTGCAGTTTGACCGCAGCAGCCCGGCTCCAAAGTCTCGGGCAGCAGAATAAAGCTGTGGGGACCACAGTAGGCACCTCGGAGTGGTGCAGGGCAGCTGAGACATGGGGCTCTTTCCCTGGTCCTGGTCCACCCCGGTGCCCATGAGAAGACCTGGCAGCCCTGGCTGTGTCACTGGCCTTGGGGCCCGGGAGGTTGGGGCCCGTGGTCAGAGCCAGCCAAGACAGCCAGCCCTTGGCATGAGCAAGGACTATCTCTACTGCTGCAGGTGTGGGAGCCCTGGCCTCCCTCTGGACAGAAATGTCTCTCTCCCTCCCCTCAGACTCCACGGGAAGGCACTCGCCTGCCCCTGAACCCCTGGGCCTGGCTGTGCCACCAGCCACCATCTAGACACTGGGCTTTGTGCCAAGTCACAGCTGGCAGCCAGATAGGACCAGTGGGGCCTCACAGCTACTCAGTGCTGAGGCCAGGATTTGAACCCACGTCTGCCAACTCCAGAGCCTCTGTGGCTGTAACCAAAGGAGCATGTGGCATCCGTTAGCCTCACATCTGGCCAACAGTGGCTTGTTTTTGTGTCCTTTTATAACAAATGATTAAAAAAAAAAAAAAAAAACCCAAACACTGACATTTATGGAGTGTTAGTTACTGAGAGCCAAGCCATTACATGGGTGACATCATGTCATCTCCTCAGTTGCCCTCAGAAAGCAAGACCAATTTCAGCCCTATTTCCAGAGAACAAAACTGAGGCATAGGGAGGTGAAGTGACAGAGTGGCCATTTGCTTTCCTTGCCTACCTAGCATTCTTGGCCTCTTCTTGTGGAAGAAGCACCCCAGTTTCCCTTTGGGGAACCTTCCTGTTCTCAGCGTTGGCAATCTGGTCAACACTGCCAGTCAGGGTGCCCAGCTCTCCTCTGACTAAGGGTGGGCACATGATGCAGTCTTGGCCAGTGGGATACTCCCCACCGGGACTTTGACTCTTGAATCCTGTGACATGTCTTTTCCTTGAAGGCTGTCTGCTGGTCCTTGCTCCGAGGCCCCTCGTCAGAGCCTTGCTGACTTTGAGACTTTGATTGCAAGAGTGAGCTCCTATCTTACCAATAAGGCCCACATATCTTTGACAGAAGTCAGCTGAGCTCACTTCTATTGCTTGCAAGCCAGAAGCCTCGCCAATATGAGGGAGCTCCTGAAGTTCACATAGGCAACGGAGGACTCAAGCCCTTCTTATCCACTGCCTGTGGTCAGACCTCTCAGGTGAAAGAGGAATAAACAATTCTGGGGCCTAGGGACCCTGCCTAAAGTGGCTGTGAACTTTCCATTCTCTGCCACAATAAAACCGTATGGTTTTTGTAAGAGTAATGTCTTAAACTATTCAGAAATGGATTTTCATTGTCCTTAATCTCCAGGTTTCACAAACTCCACAAACTTCACAAACACAGTCCAGATCCTGGTACCCCAAGAGGCATATGCACCCCAGTTTGAGACACTCACCTGAACGACATTTGGTTCCTTCGCTGTACCTTTGCTCAGAACCCATCTCCACTGCTCCGGAGTCGTTGGCAGAGTTGGGGCCCACAGGACCGCGTCCAGGGTTTGGGGTGGGTGAGGTCCAGCCTGGCAGTGCTTCTCAGAACCTGCTAGATCCACTTGCCCCTCTCCCCCAGCTCTGGCTATTCCCACCCCATCTCCACAGTTTCATTATAACCACATCCCTCCTGTCTTATCATTTTCTTAATATTCTGTGTTAAATTGACATATATTCATTCTTAAAGCCATTAAAAATTTAGAAGACTTCATTCACACTACTGCTGGAAAGGATGCTAGTTAGCAACACCATGCATAAACAGAGTGCAACAATGCCCAGAAAACAAAGTGCATTACTGTCCAATCCCAGTCTGTGGCCCGCCCCGAGTCAGCCAGGGCTTTGCCAGGGGGTCTGCAGTGGGTAGCGAGGTGTTAAAGATGCCCAGTGCTGCACTGAGTCTTCCACCCTGCTCATACTCAGAAAGAGAGGTCCAAAAGGAGTCAGAGAAGAATCGCTTTCTCTGTATGTGAACTGCTGTTACTTAAGGCCATGTCGTGGGCCCCGTCCTTAACATTTCAGAAAACACCAGTCCTCATGGTACAGGTGAAAACAGAGAGGCAGACCATTGGCCAAGGCCACACAAAGCATCAGAGCAAAAGACTGGAAGGGGGCTATCCCACCCACATTCTAGTTCTTTCTGTACATTGCTTTTTCCCTTTAAAACCTTTCAGACGCCCTCAGCAACTCTTGAGGACCTGGGACTACATTCTAATCTCCAGCAGGCACTCCCCGTCCATCTGTCGTTTTGGGGCCCTCCTCCTCACACCCCACACCTCCACTGCACCCTCAGCACCAGTTGGTGTGGGCTCTGCAAATGCAAACTCATTTAAATGTCAGCTGGGGCAACACGGAGCTAGAAAGGCAAACAGGTGACAAAAATAGAAGTGACAATCACAGTATCCTAGACTGTCAGCAGGCATTTCCAGGCCCTCTTAACCCTTCCAGGGACAAGCAGCCCTTGAAGAATCATGATAAACTATGGACTCCATCCAGGGAAAATTCAGGCACACACATAATTGTTCACACAATTTTGGAGGGGTCACGGGCCCACCCCATCTCTATATCTCATGTTTCTTTTGTCTGTTCCATGGACTGGTGTTCCAAGAAAGAATTTGTTTGCAAAAAGTGACCTGATGCCAAGAATTTGGAAACAACTGGTCTCGGTGATTTCTCAGGCAGCTCCCAGTTAATGAACCACGAGGAAAGGCTCAAGTCCACTCCAGAAGCAGGGGTTCAGGGTCCACCTTTTGAAACCAGAAACCTCACCCCTTGACTTATCTTTCTGGGAAGGGGAGCCCTGGGGATTATCTTAAAGGTGGGGGCACTTCTGTAGCGTCAGTAAAACTCCAGGCCACTTTGAAGAGGATCCAAGGTGGAACGTCGGCAGAGGAAGGGACACTGCCCTCCATTTCCAGCCCCCACAGCCATGGCCCCTGCCCACTGCCTGCACAATCCCAGGACACCATCTGCACAGAACACAGAGGCAGCCACGCCCTCGGGCTTATGCAACTCTGAGGTCCTAGCCAAGGTCCTGAGTGGCGTTAATGTGAGTGCCTTGCCTTTGTAGCTTCGATTCCCCAAAAGGAGAGAGTGGATGGTTAGGACTTGGACCAGCCCCACACCATGCCTTCCTTCTGGTTCTAGGACTTGGCATACATAAAACCTTGGCATGGCCCCATTTGAAATCTCTGTTCTCATGGTAGCTTTGCTTCTTAGTGAGAACTTGGGTAAACAGTTTCCCTCCCCGCCCCCCAAAAAGAAGTGGTAGAGACAGAAGCTCAATGTTAGGGCTGGAGAGAGAGAGGCTTCTGTGACAGGAAGGACTGACGATGAGACAGGAGTGAGGGATTGTTGAGAAGTGTGTGCAGGAAGAAGAGTGCTGATGGTGTCTGGCCCTGCACCAGCAGTCTAAGAACTGGAGGGATGGGGGTGTCACATGATTGGGAAGGGGCAATTTCTACCTGCAACTGGGGGCTGCCATGAAACCCGATCGGATGGCATGGTGCTAATGGCCTTGGGGAGCTGGCAAGGTGCAGGTGAGGCTGAGAAGCCAGCTCCTGTGGCCTGCTGGACCAGGAAGCACGTCGCACCTGCTGGGCCCTCACCATGGCCCCTTTGCCCCCTCGAGTTTCCTGCACTGTATTTGCTATAGAATGTGCTCTCTAGACCAGCACAGGATCTGGGGAGGGCAGAGGGCCCATGTCCGGCGGCCTCAGTTTTCTCCTCCATGACGTGGATACCTATCTCCAGTGAAGCTGGGAGTCAGAGGGGGGTGGTGGGTGTGGAGGCTCCATCCAGGGTCAGGGAGTGGCCCATGTGCCTCTTCCTCAGGACAGCCAGCAGACCCAGTAGATAACCTCCTTGAACCACCACACAGAGGTTGCCCGTCAGATGCCTATGGCAGTTGAAAATGAGGGAACACTGCTGGCTGCTGGTTGCATATTCAGCCCCAGGACCATTCTTCCCATCATTAAGGGGCGGAATAGCCTCGGGACCATGAGCAGAGACTTGGGAGCCAAATCTGGGTCCAAATCTTGGCTCTGTCCCTTACTGTGAACTCTGAATCTCAGTTCCCTCCTCTGTAAAGGGATTCATAAATGACAAGATACATCACTGGCAAATAGCACACCTTCTGCTCTCTTCTCCTGAACGAATGACAGACATCACTAATCAATCAAGGCATGTATTTCCTCCTTTTGCACAAAGGAAAACGTTGTGAATTGATGAAGGTATTCTTTCTCACTGAGCCTCAGAATTCTTCTGTGTGTCCAGAGCTCTGCAGCCAATCCCAAGAGGCAAGAGTTGGCATTTGAGATGAAACCATTTTTGCTATCTCTGTTATAATGCCTACAGAGCACGATTCCTGGCATGCAGCAGACCCTGTATAAATTTCAGTCACTATTCAGTCTCTGGTCAGTTCAGGGATCTACCCATTATCTCCAACTTCTTCTTACTCACCTCTAGTGACAGGGAGCTCACTATTTCTTCAGGCTGGACAGTTGTGATGATTAGAACGTTCTCAAATTTCCCTTCCTGAACCTCTTTTTTCCCCCTCAGACAGTCTATAACTCTATGGCAAAATGCTCCTTTTTTCCTGGAGTAGCTGTCATTACGGATTGAGGTGATTTATTTTTAGGTGACAAATTTAAACCACCTGATGAGTAAAAGCTTCTCTCAGCTTGCATGTATTTGATCCCAGACTAGCTAAGCAGCTTCAGCATTTGATGGACATGTTTGAGGGAGTGTGGTGTGTGTGTGTATGTGTGTGTGTGTGTGTGTGTGTGTATGTGTGTGTGTTAGAATGTGTGGGTGAGGGGGAGATTGAGAGACACAGGAAAGGGAGAGAGAGAATGTATTTTAAAGCCTCATAATACACCAGGCCAATGTCACTCCTTATATAAGCCTAATAGCTTCTCTGAGGATTGGGGCTGCATTCAGGGCCCCATCATTAGCTGATTAAGGCTGATTATTCCAAGGGGAGGGACAGTGAAGAGGGACATGAAGTTACATAACTCTCCATTTATGTGGATTTAATCCATGCTTCTAAATTTAGGAGCTGGAAGACTTCAAAGATGAGCCCCCATCATCTGGAGGTGGCCACACAGGGGAAGTGGGTCCAGTGAGTGCTGGAGCCCCATGGTATCCAGGTAGGAATGAGAGGTTCTTTGCAGGAGGACATTTCAGGAGCCTCATCTCACAGTGCTGAGAGAATTTGTGTGGGGAGCCAGTGCTGCCCAGGACATTTCACACCCCAGAGTGTGTGCAATGGCAGTGGGGATCAGGGCAGGGGAGTGGTGGCATGGGGTGGACAGCATGGTGGATGAGGCTGTGAACTGGATCCCAATGTCCTGATAGGCTGGGAAGTTCTAGGAAAACCTGGACCTTCGTGGTCACCCTCAGGGCACAGCTGGTGTTCACACATGGTTCAGTGTGGCCTCTTCCAAATAGATCTCCTTTTTGCTGGGGCTCGTAGCTTCGCCATTGTATAAATTGTATTTAGGACACAATTGCCGCATCTTTCAGATGTGGATGAGGGCACAGCATCCTAGCGAGCACCTCTCACATCAAAGACAGCATAGATTCACAGGAGGATAATATTTTTACAGAGAGCCTCAAAGAATGCCCTAACAGCATCACTATGATGATAATTTTCAGGAGGCTGGAAGTCAGGTGTCTTGAGTAAAGGGAGCCTTTCTCTGATTTGCGCAAAGACGCTCTTCGGGCTAGCAGCAACCTGGCGCTGGCTGGATCCAACTATGAGTTTGAGTCACAGTCATCCTTTTCGGGGAGAAGCAGCTGAAAACTGACAGAGAGCAGCTGCAGAGCTGTGACTACTCTTTCAAGGTCTGGGAGACATTTCCCAGGCCATTGCAGAGAGGTGATAACACTCCGTAATAGCACATGAGATAAGGTGCAGATAAAAGCACTTTATTAACTTTAAAGAATCCACACCCATTTTAGGAAGTGCTATGAAATTGTGTTATAGTAGAACACGAGCCAGACCTGGGCTCAGCCACTTTCTAGCTCTGTGACATGGGATGAATCACTTCATCTTTCTGGGCTTCTGTTGGATCAGGTGTTTCCACTACCATTTAAGAATCAAATAGAAAATGGCTATGAAAGGCCCTGTCCCAGAGCCTAGCTCGCAGTGGGGGCACTAAGAAAGACTTGATTTCTCTCTTTATAGTATCCAGGCCACTTGAACCCTAGAATGTGGTATTTTCTTTGAAACCCTACATACTTAGAACAAAATTCAGATTCAATATCCTGATTTTTTAAATTTTGCACATCTGTCTTCCTGCCCACCAGTCTCATCTTGGCCCATGCCACTCTCCCCTAGCTTACTCCACTCCTTGCTGTTCTTTGAACAGGCTACCTCAGGGCCTTTGGACTTGCTGTTCCTCTGCCTGGAATACTCTTCCCCCATCTTCCCATGACTGGCTCCTTCTAAATGGTCAAGACTCACCACAAATATCACCTCCTCAAGTTAAGTAGCCCCTGGAGCTTCTACCACCTTACCTTGGCTTAATTTTCTGCATTATCGTTTATAAATTTCCCTCACTTTATTCCTTGGCTCACTTGTTTATTTTCTGTCTCCATGAAATCTAAGTTGCGCCAGAGCGGAGATTTTTGTCTGTCTTGCTTCCTTCTTTATCCCAAGGCACAGATAAATGTCTGTTGATGCACGTACAACGTTTGGGATGAGAGTGAAGAGATGTCAACTCCTTCTAAGCTCACTAAGCCCATCTCCACCTCATCCTCCCCTGCTCCCTTGCTGTCTCTTCTCCATGGCTCCCTAGCTCTTTCTGTGGGATCCCTTCTCCTTTTGTCCATGTGTGTCTCTCCTCTTCTACTGCCTGTGTGCTCTTTCTTTCTTTTTTATTTTTGAGAGAGAGAAAACGCAAGCAGGGAAGGGACAGGGGGTGGGGGATAGAGGATCAGAAATGGACTCTGTGCTGACAGCAGAGAGCCCTATGCGGGGCTGGAACGCACAAACTGTGAGATCATGACCTGAGCCGAACGCTTATCCAACTGAACCACCCAGGCGCCTATGCTCTTTCTTGATCCCCTGACTTGTCCTACAGAGAGCTTAGAGCATCTTGTTCCTTTCTGTTTTCAAGATTAGGGTGACTTTAACCTTCCATCTTTATCTTTCCAAATCTCTGCCTATCGATCAGGATCCTCTTCTCTTTGACTGGGGAATGGGGCGCTTGGAGCCAGTGTGAGAGTCATGGGTGGGAGGAGGTTTTAGATGGAGAAGGAGCCTGCTGCCTCCAGAGGCACTGAAATCCTCATCCCTGGGGCCATGAATGGAGGCTGAATAGACACTTGAGATGCTCCTAACTCCACTCTTTGGGGAGAGCCCAGCCCCAGCTACTGCTGCTGCAGACACATTTACTGATCTTCTTAAAACCAGACTCTTACAAATCTGCTAAGCAAGGGCTTCAATGCATTGGTTTGACTCCTATCAACTGTTACCTGGACTAAAGAATTTGAATGGCAGTTACTTTACAGGTCACTCATTCAGTGAATGTTTAAGAAGCACCTGCTGTGTGTCAGGAAGGGTTCCAGTGCTTTTCATATAATAATTTATTCATAAAGCAGATACTCTGATTATCATTATCCCCGTTTCACAGATGAGGAAGCTGTGGTCCAGCATTGGGTTTACTATAAAGCTCAGTGTCTTAGTCTGTTCCAGCCACTATAACAAAATACCACAGACTGGGTAGCTTATCAATAGCAAAACGTAGAGCTCACCGTTCTGGGGGCTCGAAGTCAGAGATCAAATTGCCAGCATGGTGGGGTGAGGGCCGCCTTCTGGGTTTGGGACTCACCTAGGTCTCCTCATGTATTGTAAGGGGCTAGGGAGCTCTAGGATCTGTTTTATAGGAGCAGGAATCCCATTCATGAGGGATTCACCCTCATGACCTAATCATCTTCCAATGGCCCCACCTCCTAATAGCAGCATCTTTGGGCATTAGGATTCAACATACGAATGGGGGTAGGGGGGGTTGATATTCAGGCCACAGCACTCAGAAAACAAGTTTTCAGGATCTCTCCCATGCACGGTCTCCTTCCTTTTTCTCAGGTGGGGACCCAGCCCTGTGTTCATATGTGAAAAAATTGCAAAAAGTAATACATTTCACCACCAAGCAGCTAGGACTGCTGTCTCTTCCCTCTGTGAATCTCATCTGTCCCTCCCTCATTGTGAGTGATGCTGGAATGGCTGTGGGCAATCTGAGGGTCCAGCTTAGGGGAAACTAGGTTGGAGACACATTTGAGTTTGCTGAGATAAGCATATGTGCTTCAGAGTCATTTCACGATTAAGTTATTGCCAGCTGTCTGAATATAGAAGACAGCTCCTGAGGACACCCTACAGCTCCCCCTTGCCCACTTGCCTGGATGGTGATTCAAAGGCACTGGTCAAAGTTCATATTCCCATATGAATATGCTCTATGTCACCCAGCACAGAGAGTATACAGAAAGTGAAGGAAAATTGGGCCTGGAATGTGAGAAGCCAGAAGCTATTCTATAGAAACTTCCTCTTCCCATCAGACATGTAAAATGTGAATGGAGGATTTGCTTCTCAGTGCTGTGTCATTGATGCCTGGTCCAAACCAAAGTTCTCTCCCCCAGGAATAGACTGGATAGTGCCATGTATACAATCAAAAGCACAATCCTTCCTTCTCCTCCTCCTTCCTCTTCCTCTTCTTCTCCTTCTTCTACACAAAATGCAATTTATCAGAATTTCTATTTATAGGGCACAAACTTACTGCTGTACCAAAAACAACGAAGATGTCTAGAATGGGTCATATAGGAAAAAGCTTCATGGAGTTTATTCCAAATTGAACAAATTGTGCTAAAATGTGAGTGTATTTATATAAAACATTTCCAGGTACGTGTTGTGACACTGAGAGAAACACCCCAAACTGTCTACTCAGCAGTCCACCCAAGAGGGAAGACTGTGTGAACGATAGGGCAAAGCTGTGGCCATAGAACGGCAACCAGTGGAATGTCAGGGGGAAGGGACGGTAAAGCTACGTCAGAAAGCTGGTTAATAAAAATGGCATGTGATTTTTTTCTAGAGTTGGTGATGTTTGTGGCAGTTGTTAGCTTTCTGATATCTCTTATCGTCTATGACTCCTTTTCTCATTGTTTTTAATGTTTATTTATTTTTGAGAGAGAGAGAGACAGCGCAAGTGGGGAAGGAGCAGAGAGAGAGTGAGCTACGAAACACAGAATCTGAAACATGCTCCAGGCTCTGAGCTGTCAGCACAGTCTGACAGGAGGCTCCATGGGGGGGGGGGGGGGGGGGGGGGGGGGGGGCTGGAACCCATGATCAGGGAGATCATGACCTGAGCTGAAGTCCACCAACTGAGATCCTCAGGGGCCTCCTTTTCTCATTCTTAATCCCATCTTTGTACCCCATTTTCCATTCTTTCCTTAGGGGCCCCCCAACTCTATAGGCTTTGGGCTCCACCTTAGGGTTGAGGTTAGGGCATGGTTTATCAGGCGGGCAGGCTTCCTTACACAAACACAAGCCCATACAATCCGTATTCTTCTTTTTCCTCTCTTTTTCGCACAAAGGGTAGCTCACAATCACAATGGCAGTGGCACGGTGTCACAGGACATGGGGGAGAGGGGATGCTACCGCAGCAGTCTGGGAGAGAAGGTGGTGACCGGAGCCCTGGGGGCCTGGCTGGGGGGAAGCGCAGGGGTTGCACTCGGTTCTGAGAGTCAACAGGAGGTGCTGCCGAAGCAGGGAGGCAGAGACGCTGAGGCCCGTTTCGCAGCTTGAGCCTGCCGTGCCCCTGGTCCCTCGGAGGCGATGACAGGAGCCAGGGCTCCGGGAAGGCTGCCGCGGGTGGCGGGGAGAAGCTCCCGGCCCCGACCGGGGCAGGCTGGCCAGCGCCCGCGCTCCCGCAGCACCCGCCCCGGGGCCGGCGCCCACGCAGGGCCCAGAGCCGCCCGGGACGCGCGCCCGCGGCCCGGCGCCAGCGGCCCGCCCGATCCGCCCCCTGCGCCGACCCTCCTGCGCGGGCGGGCGGCCGGCGTGGGCGGACACGTGCGGCCCCGCGTGCGCCCCGGCCCGGCCTCCCTGCCCGCGGGGCCCGGCTGCCGCCAGCTCCGGAGGAGGACAGACGGCGGCAGAAGGGCCGGGGCGGGGAGGGGCTGGGGCACCAGAGCAGGCCCGGCCGCTCCCACCCAACCTCCTGGCTTCTGCGACCTGCGCCGCCCTGCTCCCATTTCAGGCGCAAGAAGGCGTCCTTCCTGGAGGAAGATACTGTCTTGTTGCGCTTTTCCAGGGCTAAGAAGATGAAAACAGTAATAATAATAGTGCCGAGTATTTGCTGAGTCCTGACTCCGGTGCCAGGGACTGTTTCCAGCACGCTATTCATACAATCCCTGCTTGCAAACCCGTGATATTCGCTCTTTGCCGCCGTTTTACAGCTGAGGAAAGGAAAGTAGCAAGAGAGGTGCTCATCTGCGGGTTATTACTACTAATAATCATAAAACAGTGGCTTAGCCATAGCAGTGATACCGATGAGGCTATGGCTTTAGAAAGGCTTGCCCTATACCAGCAATGGACACACAAGGTCGCCCTGAATCCCTATAAATCCTCCCCTTTTTCAGGAGGAGACTGAGTCTCAGCAAAGCCAGTCACTTGTCCACAAGTACACGGTTGGTCAAGGGGGCGCAGCTGGGACTGGGAACCACAAATGGCTGAACAAACTCAGCCATGATCTTGCTGGCCATTCCCGAAGGGGCCTCTCACCTGTAATTTGGCATCACTTCACCTTGTCCCTGTCGCTTAATTGGGTAGGCAGTTATGGCCAGTGACCGCAGCGTGCCCATTTCCAAGCTCTGCTCCCTGGCTGATTTGCCCGAGGGCGCTCAGCAGTGCAAACGGAGAGCGAGACTGAAAGTGGGGTTTGGGACTCACCCACTTAGCACACACGGTCTTGAGCCTGTTTCCTATCTCTGAGCTCAGGTGAAGGAGCCCAGAAAAGCCACCTCTTGGAAATGTTCTCCTCTTGTAGATTTTGGAAGGGCCACCCTTCCATCCTTCCAGAAGACACGTGTGTTCCTGCCTGGTGGCTGGTGGTCTGTCTTGCCATCTCCCCCTGATCCGTTGGCCCTGCCCTTCACACACCCTAGAGTCTGGAACACTTCTGAGGGGTGGACGTCTCCCAGTCTTGGCTCCATTCCACCCTGGAAAACCCTGCTTCACTCCCATGCCATGCAGACCCCTGGCCCCAGGCCCAGCCCAGTGAGCCCCCTGGGGTTATCAGAAACCTGAGTCATCTGAATCTGTTGGGGCAGGTAGTTAGGGACCACACAAGTTGACACAGCAACCAAGGGGCTGAGGCCACTGTCTACCACCTGGAAGGGACTGGATGTGGGGCTCCTGGACACCCTACTCTGAAAGCTGGCCAGGGGCCTCTTAGTGTTGCCCAGCCTCTGGCTGCTGGGACATGATTAAGGACCAACAGGGAGGTCAGCGGGGGCCCTCAGGGACTGGCCTGGGGATGGCTGGGGCCCTCTGCACACAGATGTCTTCCTTCTCCCACCATGGCCTTGACCCGAGAGACGTCTTTCCTTGCCAAGGATGGAAGGCAGTAAGGTCTTCTTCCTACATGAGGGGTTGGCCCAGGAACCCCTGAATGTGGAAGAGGCAGTGTGGTTGGTGAGGGAGCCTGGGCCAGGCAACAAAGACCCCGTACGTTATCAGTACTGGCCAAGTGCCAAGCACCCAGCGGGCCAGAGACAGAAAGGCCTGGAACTCAAACTCAGGCCTCTGCCTCCTGCTAAGGTTGCTCTTCCCTCACTGTCTGTCCCACACCATGAACTTATTTCCCAGGCCTCAGGGACTGTCTGTGTGACAGACACATTTGCCCCCGTGGGCTTCAGCCAGTTTATTCATTTTTTTTTAAATAGACTATTTTTTAGAGATGTTTTAGGTTTGACAAAACTGAGAGGAGCACACAGAGATTTCCCATCCCCCAGCCCCCACCCATGCACAGTCCTGTCCCACAGAACGATAGGTCATTATCACCCAGAGTCTGTAGTTTCTGCGGAGGTTCACTCTAGGTCTCGTACATTCTGTGTGTGTGGACAAGTGTGTAAGAACATGTGTCCACCATTGGGTGTCATACAGAGTGGTTTCACTGCCCTAAAAATCCTCTCTGCCCCGCCTTTTCTTTCCTTTTTTTTTTTTTTTTTGTTTTTTGGTTTTTTGTTTAACTGTGTTTCTCCATTTACAGAATGCAATGACTTCACTGGGGTTTCTGCCAACTCTACAATCGTGGAGTTCCCTTCTTTACGATGCCCTCCCATCCCCGGGGTCACCAAAGCTAAGGACCAAAAGCTAAGGGCTGTACATTTGGTGTCTGCGTAAACATGACCACTGTGTGATTATGAGGGTGGAGCGCATGAGGGGTCTCAAGAGCCAGTGCCAGAGGCTAGCATTGACTGAGGGCCCACTGTGTGCCTGACCTCACTGCACATTCAGTCCTCACAGCTACCTTGTGACGTATCTCCATTTCACAGATGACAACGCTGAGGCCCATGGGTCCCAGGGATAGTAAGTGTCAGAGCTGGGATTGCAGCCCAGGTCTCTCTGACTGAGCAGACATCTCTGCACTTTGAAAAGCAAAAAGCATGTTGATCTGTGAGGAATTCCTCTCTTGCATCCTGGCCCTGGGGATGGAGACTCTGAGCCAGCATGGAATAAGCCTGAAGAAACAAACAGTTTGCCTCATGACCAAGTCCCTAAAGGTGGAGTGTGAGACCACAGCAGCCTGAAGTGTGGCCCCTTCTATTCTTAGGCGTGGCTCTTAGAAGATCCAGGAGCCTGAGCCTGGGAGGGGAAGGAGTGTTGTCCCGTCTCCCCAGCTCATGTCCACAGGACATATGTCAGCAGAAAGCACACCCCCACTCAGAGGAATGTACTGTCGAATAATACACACTCATATATGCAAACCCTTACCCTCATGACATTCAAAGCTTTCTCCTGACTATTATCCTATTTAGGCCTCCTACAGTTGCCCACGCTGTGCACTGCACAATCGTTAGAGGCACCAGTCACATGGACCGTGATGTGAACAGCACTCCCTGGAGTAGTCTAACACAGTGGCCCTGTTCACAGTAACCTGGGAGTGAGCCAAGGAGACTTGGCCCATTTTATAGCTAGTGGAAACTGAAGCTCGGAGACAGCCAGTGACTTACCCGTGGGTCAAAGAGTGAGTCAGTGGTTGGAACAAAATCTATGTCATCCTTTGTCTCCCTTCCCCCAGGCATTTCACAAAGAATTCTTCTTTCTATAACTTTGATTTACTTTCAAAAACAAATCATTTTAAAACTTCTATCTATTTTTGAAGAGGAGCCATACTCACATGATACACAATCTTAAAGGAACGAAAGGGGATGAAGAGAAAGCCATTCCCCACCCACCCTGACCCCAGGCAGCCGCTGCTGCTGTCCTGTGCACCCTTCCAGAGAGAGTCTATGCCCCTTGCACTCAAATGGGCACCTGCAATGCTCTCTACACACCTTACTGGTTTCACTTTATCTGTCCTGCAATATTATCAGAACATTTCAGGTTGTCTAATTCTTTGTTTTGCCTGTGAACAGAATTCCATTATGTGGAGGCCTTGACAACTCTTTAAGCAGGACCCACTAGTGTTTACACAGGATGCTTCCAATCTCTCCCTAGAGCAAACACTGCTAGGTGACCCCCCCACCCCACCCCAGCACATGTGTCATTTCTTAAATCTGAAAACACACCCAAAGGATACATTCTGTATTTCTTGAAGATCAAACTATTTCATTTTTTGAAACAAAATTAAAACACCATGAAAGGATGATAAACTATAGGAGACAATCCAGGAGCCCCTAGGGGGCTAATAAGTTAAGCATCGGACTCTTGCTTTTGGATTGGCCTATGATCTCAGGGTCATGATCTTGAGGTCATGGGATCAAGCCTTGGGTCAGGCTCTGCACTGAGCTTAGAACTTACTTAGGATTCTCTCTCTCCTCTCCCTCTGCCCCTCTCCCTGCTCATGCTCTCTCTCTCTCTCTCTCTCTCTCTCCCCCTCTCTCTAAAATAAGTAAAATAAATAAATAATAAATAAATAAATAAAAGTAAAAAAAATACAGGAGATGATCCAAATGGCCCACCCCTGCTGCTTCTACTTCCTAGAAGTGACCAGTATCTCATATCATTTCACAGATTGCTTGTGTGTCCTAATATATATGATTGGTTGCAAAACTAGCCACAATCCCTCATACCCCCTTTTCTCTGTGCACTTTCTAATGTGACTTTGCAGCTCCTCCCACTAAGAGTCCAGTCTATTTCTCCCCACTTTGGATCTAGGCTTGGTCCTAAGCCACGCTTAGGCTGTTAGAATATGGATGTGATGGTGTGTGCCAGCTCAAGGCCTAGTCCTCAAGAAGCTTTGGTGCTTCTAACTCTCAGAGGCTTGCTGCCCCTTGGGGCTAGGCCCAGGTGAGCCTGCTGAAAGATGAGAGACACAGGAGCAGGGTGTAGAGTCAACCCCATTGTTCCAGTCTAAGCCCCAGAGAGCAGCTCCTTGAAATCTAACCTGACGTATCAACTCCAACCCTTCCCTCTACTCCGTGCCAGCATCCTCAGCAAAATCACAGCCTTCCATATACATGAGGGACTGAGTGCAAGGACCTAGGGGGCTCTACAGAGGTGAGGGGAGCAGGGCTTAGAGGAAGTTATATCCCTGCTCAATTTGTGTGCCAGAGAGCAGAGCCCTTTCCAAATATGTCTCTGGGAGAAGAGTTGGACGATGGTCACCAGAGACTGCTCCTCATCACCTCCCACCTGCTCCACTTGGTCTTTCATTTGCTCAACACACTTTCACTGAACACCTACTACATACTAGGTACCAAGTATACAGCCATGAGCAAAACTGACATGTTCTCTGCAAGCTACATGCTAAATGAAATGAAAGAAAGGAGTAAGCCCTGCAGACAAGGGGAGGGGCATTCTAGGCAGAGGGCACAGCACATGCAAAGGCCCAGAGGCAGCAGTGAGTGTTCAGAGATGCTGGAGGGACAGGAAGGAGGCAGGGGGGCTGGAGCAGAGTGAGCAAGGGGTGCAGGGAGTGGGGAACAAGAATTGGAGTGTTTCCCACTCCAATCCTCAACACCACCTCCATCTGCAAACTGACCTCTGCATCCTTTGTCTTCTTGTACAAGACCGGTCCCTTCCACCAGGCTCTGGATCCCATTTAGCCCCTCCAGCCTCCTCAGATGCCTCACTCCAACCTGAGAGTCTTAGTACACATCGTTCCCTCTTCCTCCAAGTCCTCCCCATCCCTTTTCACCTGACTGTGCATCTTTTCAGGTCCCTGTATTCCCTGAAGACTTCTCTGGTGCCCTGGGCTGGGGTCAGGGGCTCCCTGGGCTCCTGCAGCTGTCTGAGTCTCCCCAAGTGGATCTGACTCGCTGGCAAGGTCATGAGCTCCCGGGGCCTAGAGAATGTCTGATTTCCCTTTGTGTCCCCAGCTCTGAGCTCAGGTTTGGCCAAGTGTACAGATGACACTCCTATGGCTTCAGGCTAAGATCTCTGGCTCCCCAGACCTCCTTTCATACCCTGTCTCCCTTGCCTGTCCCCCTAACGTGGGACAGTTTGGTCTCCACCACCCTGACCTACTTGCAGCTCACTAATCCAATCTGGTGCTTCCTGTTCACCCCCACCATAATATGCCAATGTCATCCCTGTCTTCTTAGCCCAAATCGCCTCCATCAAAACCCCCTGGAGCCTGTTTTGACTGGAGCAGCACAAAGCACACCAGACTCAAGAAACAGCCAGAAGATGTGCTGTGTAACATCTGCCTGGCCCTCAGCTTTCTCACCCATTGCCTGGGGTTGCAGTGGTACCCAGAGCATAGGGCAGGGATGGGAAGTGGGTGCTATGTGCCTGCCCTTTCTCCTCACCTTGGCCTTGGGCTCCCTGAGGTGTTGGAGTTTTCTCTGGACCCCTCTCAGTGCCCAGAATGTAATAGCTTCTCAGCAAATATATATGAAAATAGAGAGAGAGGCCATACTTTATGGTTTACATTGCACAAGTATTATTGTGTTCTGTCCTCACAACATATTTTTTAAGTTTATGTATTTATTTTGAGAGTGAGAGAGAGAATGTGCAGGAGAGCAGTAGAGTAGAGCAGCAGAGCAGTGGAGAACGTGTAGAAGAGAGAGAATCCCAAGCAGCTTCCCCGCTGTCAGCACAGAGCCTGATGCAGGGCTCACCCTCATGAACTGTGAGATCATGACCTGAGCTGAAATTAAGAGTTGGACCCCCACCTGACTGAGCCCCCCAGGCACCACCTTCCTCACAGCAATTCTTACCAGCCTCCCTTCATTCCACATGAGGACACTGAGCTGCTGAGCCAGGAAGACTCAGTTGGGAGCGGCTTGGGCATCAGCTTTGACTTGCCCTACCAGACATTCAGACATTGTGGGAACCACCCAAGGCCAGCCCTTGCACCCCGATATGCAGATTCCAGATCAAAACCCTTGCACATCCCTAAGTCCTCACTATGACACTGCGAGGTGAGCAATGATATAATGCCCATTTTACAGCTCAGAAAACTGAGCCACAGCTAGTGAGTAGCAGAGAGAGGACTTGACACCAAGACTGGGGACTATCTCTGTGTTCCTCACACATATCCATACATCTGCCGGTTGATAATAAAAAAGGGAAGTTTTCTTCTTTCCTTCTCTCTTTCTTTCGGCCTTTCCCCCATTTTTGAGGACTTACGGTAGCTGTGCTGGAAAGAACAGGGCATGCAGTGCCCAGCAGGGAATGCCTGGCGCCGGCCTGAGGTGGGAGGTGGGAGCTGTAATTCAAATTATCTGGATTGTGGAATTGTCAAATTGTTGGCCCCAGTGAGTCTGGAGCAAGCCTCTGAGTGTGGCTCCACTGTTCTGCTGTTTTAAGACCTGGGAAGGTGGGGTGCCTCACCTCCTGGAGGTGGGGTGTAACTCCAGACACTGTTTACAAATGGAAAGTGGCTGGAGCCCCAGAAGGGAAAATAACTGTCCTGTTCCTATCTCATTGTCTGTCTTTCATGTCCCCAGGCCACAGGAGTTGGTTAGGGCTTATAAAGGCAGAGACAGTCTTAGGGTTTGGTTATTTTTTGGCACCAGGGGGTAGATCATAGGCTTCATTCAGCCTTTAGCTATCATTCATAACCAATGCCAAAATTATGGTCTTCTGCCTGGGAATGTTACCTGGACACACAGTAACACACACACACACACACACACACACACACACACACACACACACACGTGTCTGGGAAGCCCCAAAGCTGAGCAAATTCTGCAGCTTTGGAAACATTTAGCCAGCACCACCTAGTCTATACCAGGCATGTACTGGCTGCAGCACTGGCTAGGGGTGTTGCGGGTGACCTTGGCAAGCCCCTTAACCTTCCAGAGCCTTGGCTGCCTCAGGTGCTTCCATTTGCTGGAAGGTGGAGGTGATGATACTACTGGCCTCGCAATCCTGTAGACAAGGGGCAGGGCTGTCCTCCAAAGGCTTAGGGGGCCTGTCCTAACTGCCAAAGTGTGGGACAGGAACTGAAGCCCAAACAGCTATGTGAAAATTAAATGATTTGGCTCCTCCAAATCTTAGGAGATTTTTATCATTTTCATGTCACGGACTGGATGGCATTGGAACTGAAGTCCACATGGCTTTTGAGTGAAATACATGTAGAAAAGAGGAAAGAATAAAAATAATTCATGCTGATTACTCATAATAGCTAAGATATGGAAACAACCTAAGTGTTCTTCGAAGGGTGAATGGATAAAGACATGGCATATACATATAATGGAATATTATGCAGCCATGAGAAAGAAGGAAATCTGCCACTTGCTACAACCTGGATGAAACTTGAAGGCATTAAGCTAAGTGAGATAACACAGAGAAAAACAAATGCTGTATGATCTCACTTGTATGTGGAATCTAAAAAATTCAAACTCAGAGAAATAGAGTAGAGTGGTCATTACCAGGGACTGGGGGTATGGAAAATGGGGAGATATTGGTCAAAGGTACCAACTTCCAGTCCTGAGATAAATAGTTCCGAGGATCTAATATACAGCATGTATTATAGTTAACAATACTGTATCATATGCTTAAACATTCTCACCACTAAGCACCTTAAACTCACGCAATGTTATGTGTATGACAATTTTATCTTAAGCTGGAGGAAAAAAAATTAAGAGAAAAAAAGAATGCATGCTGAAGTACATAGTAAGCCATCAAGGAAATGATAAGCCAAAACTGAAGGCATAAACAAAATATTTCCTCCTAGCCCAGGCTTGCCCTTTGACTATCTTAAGGGTGTCTTTTGATGGAGAAAAGTTGTTAACTTTAATCAAAGACAACGTATATATTTCTTTTTTTCTAGTTAAGGTGCCTTGTCTCCTGTTTAAAAAAAAAAAAATCCTAGCCTCCCAAAGGCCATGAAAACTGTCTGCAATGCTCCACACTCCAGTCCATCAGCCACCAGGATCATTGCTCTGCACAGAGTACGGTAGAAAGTCAAGGGCTTTGGTTCTTCATAGGATGTTCAGTCATTCCAGGACAAGGTGTCGAGAATCAGTCCTTCCCCCACTGAATTACTGTGGTGCTTTTGGGTCTGGAACCCCACCCAACAGCAAACACGAGTTGCTGTCTCACACAACAGCGTGGGTGAAGTCTGTAGACTTTATGGTGAACGAGAGAAGCCGGACGCAAGGGAATGTGCTGCAAGATTCCATTTATGGGAACTTCCAGAGAGGCCTTGTCATGGGGTGTCACCCAGGAGGGGGCATAAGGGATCCTTCTGGGGTGTGGAAATGCTCTCTACCTCTACCTGGGTGGTGGCTCCACAGCTGTCTGCAAATGAAAACAAAATCGATGAGCTGCGCCATTAAGAGAATATTCTCTTAAATTAGTGTGCAAACAGCCACTGTTTGTATGCTATATGCTAATTTTAAAGAACGTTCTTGGAGCATGGGGGAGGAATTCTGCATTCAGATGGAAAGTGTTCCCTGAGGAAGCAGTGAGGAGTGATGGAGAAAGAAGAAAGAGAAGCAACCTCGGGAAGCTGTCCTCCTGTGGGACATAAACAGGCTCACAAAACCCCAGCCTCAGCAGAGGTCCCTCTGGGACAATGAGAGAGCCAGACACAGCAAACCCACTTCACCACTGTGTCTCAGCATAGACAAAGCTGGGGCCACCCACAAGCCAGCAAGCACCCCCTCTAACTGGGCCTCTCATTCTGCTAAAATAAATAGATCTTTACCAATGATCGCCTTTCTCATCACCAGCGGCATTTTGGCCTCTCCTCTCCATAGATGAGATTTACTGAGATCCTCAGTCACAGAACAGCCTCTGTGTTCTGGCACCATTCAATCCAGTGAAACTCTTCTACCTGGATTCTTCCCCTAAATCACCCAGCCAAAGACCAAATCCTGTTACAGGTTCTTTCAAGCACTCTCTACCAAGAACCCACAGTCCCCATGGGTGTGTTCTCCCTCGCTACAGTGAGTAGCAAACCCACCTTGTTTAACCACCAGTGGCTACAGGTGGTCTGGCTGGAGGGCATCTGCCAGGCGTTTGACCAAAGTCCTGAAGAAGAAAGAATAAGCAGGTATTTGCCACGCAGAGAAGGAGGGAAAAGTGATCCCAACAAAAGGCATAGATGAGCAAACACGTTTGCAGAAGGCGGAGGGACTCTGTTTGTCTATAGGGCTGGGGTGGGGGGATACAGTGGAGATGGGTTGGGGCCAGAGCATGAGTGTTGAATGCCAAGCTATAGAACAGGGCCGAGACCAGGGTGAAGGGCGCCAGGCCTGACCCTGAAAGCAAGGACCTCCAGACACCTCACTCCCTTCACCCTAACCCTGACCTCACCAGAGTTTCTGGAGGTATCTCTAACTCAAGGCCAGCCCTAGTCCGGAGCCAGCTGTCAGCTAGGACTCAGTCCATGGGGACACCAGTGGGCAGGGCTGCCCTGAGTGCCACCTGTATGGTCAGCCCTCTGTCCTGCTGTCTGCAATAACTGTTTCTAGGCTTCAACTTCACTATACACCGTTGCCCAGCTCCTGAAATGAGCCATCAGCCTCCCCATCCCTGTTGCCAGCTCCCAGTGCTTCTGGCCTCTGTCCTCTGCCCTCCGTCTCTCCTCCAGACCCCTCTTGTCATCCCAGGGCTTGATTTGTGTCCCCTCCGACCTCCAGCATCCAGAGGTAGGCTTCTCCTTTGGTGTCTGGCCACACCTGCCTGGCTCTCCTCAACCCCTGGGGCCTCTATTTGGCTGACCCTGACTGGTGAGCCTTGAATGCTGGGGCTCAGAGTGGTTGTTCTCAGACTTACGATTTCCTTGGGTGACCTTACCTCCTCTGCTGGTTCCTGCGACCTTGATACACCCCCCCCCGCGGATCTCTCTCCCAGTCTCCAGACCACTGAATCCTACCATAAGATAGATGCTCCCACTTGGGCCGCCAGAACTTCAAACACCCATCTCAAGCTGGGTTGTCTGTGTCAGTGCTCCAGGGATGGGATGGGAAGAACTCCCTGGAGAATCTGGTAAGGGCACCGGGGAAACAAGATCTGGAAGGGGAGAAGCTGAGAAAGGACCCCACAGAGGACAGTTCTGGCCCAATTCCTCATGAGCTCTGGAAGATAGGTCACCCCGTATGCCTGCCAGGACTGGAAGCAAGGTGTTCGGGCTTGCATACATACTTGTGTGCCCGTAGTCAGGGCTTACCCAGCGCATGTCTACTCCCAGCCACAGCAGCATTCAGGAGTCTTCCTGAAGAGATGCCGGAGCAGGGCTGGCCAGGGGCCAAATCCCATCTAAGCAGGTGGAAAGTACCAATGGACAGGAGGAGACCACACCCATTGTCCCTGGAGGCCCCTCCCCCTTTGGGATTTGCACTTAGCAAAGTCTGGGACCCAGGCTCAAGGGCAAGAACCAGCTCCAGCCCAGTTCAGGTTGGTTCACGCATCTAGGCCAGCTCCCCCTCTGTGCTCTGTGCTGGGAGGTGGCACAGAGAAGGCCTCATCCAGGAACCCTTGATCTATGAGGAGTCCCCAACACCAACAAATGACAGAAGGAAAGAGCTGCCATCCCTCCTGAGCAGCCATCCATCGAGAGATGGAAAGGATGATTTGGGCAGGAGGCAGGGGCAGGATGCAGCCTGGGTTATGCAGGAACAACACTGGTCTCCCCAAGAATTCCCACGACTTTATCCACATACTACCAGCACTGTTTTTGACCTAACAATTTTCTCTAAAGGACTCTTATTTTTTTAAACTTCCATAAATTTATTTCAAAAGGATCTCTCATATTATGACTTCAAGTAGAAAGAGAAAGCCACTTCACTAAAAAAACAAAAACAAAAACAAAACAGACAGAGGGGCTTGTCCAGGAAGCAGACACATGGGTCTGGAGCCCGGGGGTGGGGGGTGGAAGGATCTGGACAGGAGATGCACATTTGGGGTGATCAGCATGTAGACTGAGGAGGCTGCCAAGGACTGAGCCCCAGGATGTCTCAGCAAGCTAGGGAGCTGAAGAAACCAGGGAGAGGTCACAGAGCTACATGAAATAGCAGGGCAGGGCCATTCGTCAGCCCAGTTTTCCTGTCGTAGAAGGTGTAGGGAGCCAAGGGTGAGGGGCTGCCAAGGAGGGTGGTCCCCTCTCCGGGAGCCCCCTGGAGCACCTGCAGAAGAGCATAGGGTCAGCTGTGGATTACGGAAGTCCAGATATCAGATGCCTCCTTTAGAAACACAGACCTCAGCATTTTGCTATAAAATACTTTTCCTACCTCTCCCTTAAATGTAAACTTTCCTATTAAAAAAAATAATTTTTTCACGATAAAAACAAATGATGATTGATATCTCTCCAAGGGATTAAGTAACTAAAAACCAGCTTTTACTTGATGCATAAGCTGATATCTTCAGCACATCCCTTTCCAAAAATAACAATAGCCAAAAAAAAAACCCAAAACCCAACAAAACACAAACAGGGGATGTTGGACACCAAAGTAGGGAAATTTCCAGAAAATTTTAAAAAAATTTGTCTAAGGTTTTAACAACCAAACTGACACCCCCTTCTGCTCCCCCCCCACCCCCCCCCCACCCCCGGCTTCCAGACTGTAATCAGAGCTGAACAGTGGAGTGAAGACAAGCCTGTTTACCCCGAGGTGCAGGCCCGTTTCAGCAGATTCATCAGTGGGGTGTCTGATCCTGTCCAGCTTCGTGCTTCTGAGCTGATGCGCAAAGCAATTTGCCTAGTTGGTTTCCTGGTTTGAGTTTGGAGCATCTGTGCTGCCCCCCACCCCCCCACCACAGTAGACATCCCCCTTTTCCAGCAGACCCCAGGTTTGACTACAAGGGGCCTGTCTCAGTGGACTTTGGCTGAGAACTCCTTGGACTGGCATTCAAGGCTCTTCCCAGCTTCCAAGACTCCCTTCCCTCAGGCCTTGGCCCTTCCCTGCAAGCATCTGGTGGTTTTCCACCTCTCAGCCTTAGCAGTTGCTGGTCCCTCCATCTGACACACTCTTACTGCCACTCACCCCCAATCCCTGCATATTCAAATTCTTGCCATCTCTTAAGACCAAGGTGAACACAGAATCCAACTGAGTGGCCATAGTCCTGGTTTATACCTTTTGTCTGGGTGTAATTATTAACAAAACCCCCTTTCACTCTCAAAAATACGTATCCTGGTTCAGACAACAGATGCTGACTAGCTCAAATGCCTCCTCTGGGAAGCCACCCCTGATTTCTTTTTCACCTTGAATTGCACGGCCCCAAGTCCCCCTCTCCTGAGTATATCACACACACCCTTATAATGACCCTCCTCTGCATGCAAGCCTCTCTTCTCTGCTAGGTGGATACAATCTCTTTATTAAAAGCATTTACAAACATAATATTTCAGGTTAGATTGTGTCCCCCACAAAGATACATTGAAGTCTTCACCCCTGATACCTGTGAATGTGACCTTATTTGGAAATTGCCTTTACAGATTTCACCAGGATAGGACCAGGTCGTTGGGGTGGGCCTTAATCCGGTATGACTGTGACCTTACAGAAAGGGGAACTCTGGACAGAGAGACAGAGACAGGGAGAGGACTACCATGGGACTGGAGTCACGTGTACACCAGCCAGGGACGCCAAGGGCTGTGGGCAAACACCAGAAGCTGGAAGAGGCAAGGAAAGATCTTCCCCTAGAGCCATCAGAGGGAGGGTGACACTACTGACGCCCTGATCTGGCACTTCTAGCCCCCAGACCTAGAGGTTTCTGAGGTTTAAAGCCACCCAGTTTTGGGTACTTTGTTACAGCAACCTTAGGAAACAAGTAAATACAGTAAGTACTCTTTTAAGCAATTGCTTCATTGAGACCCAATCGGTATGCTGGAAAATTCTCCCTTTCAAGGTGTACAATCCCATGGTCTTTGGTGTATTCACAGAGTTGTGCAGCCACAACTACCTAATTTTAGAACATTTTGTCACCCCAAAAGAAACCCAATACTTGTTAGCAGTCACTCCTTATTCCTCCTCGTTCCTCAGGTAGCCATTAATCTGCTTTCTGTGTCCCTATGGCTTTGTGTGTCCCTCTGGATATTTCATACAACATATGTCATTTGTGTCTGGCTTCTATCACTTGGCATGTTTTAAAGTCCATCCATGCTGAGCATGTATCAGTACTTCATTCCTTTTTGTGGCTGAATAGTATTCTGGTGTGTGGACAGACCACATTTTATTTACCCATTCATCAGGCGATGGATGCTTAGGTTGTTTTGGCGCTTATGAACGGCTACAATGATCATTTGTGTACACATTTTTGCATGACATGTATCTTTGATTCCCTTGGATAAGTAACTTTTTTCAATGAAAAGATAATACTTGCACATGATAAACAAAACTGCCAGAGGTTTAAAAAAAAAAAAGTATATACAGTTAAAAGCCAGACTCCTTCTCTCCCCAGGTAGAGTTTCCCTCTTGAGAGACCACCCATCCATTCCGTTGCATTCCTGTCCTTCAAGAAATGTTATCTGCACATTCACACCCAGGTAAGTGAATGTGTTTACTCAGCAAGAATACCAGCACACCACTGCTGTGTCCTTGTTCTTCTAACATATCAGTACCTCTGGATCCCTTCTGCATTAGGGCATAGGGCCACACTTTATTCTTTCAGTGACTGCCTTGCTCAGTGGTGTGAATGTGCCCTCGGTTTTTTAATTGTTTGAAGGACATTTGGGCTGCTCCTAGTTTTTCGTCGCTGCAAATATACTGACCTGAACATGCTTGCAAAAATCTCTTAGGGGAAGACCAGAAGGCCCAGGGGTGGACTTGCTGGGACACAGAGTGTGAGCTTCTCTGGTTTGAATAAAGAGATGGCCCTGAGTTTCTTGATAGGGTGGCTGAGTCTTGGTCACCCTGGCCCTCCACAAAGACTTGTGCCCAACACAGACTTGTGCCCCATGGGGAGACGGGTGGAGCTTGCCCTATTCTATTCCATCCCTTGACCTTGTGTGTTTTGAACCCCGCAGGGCTGGGGGGATACATGCTGCACTGTACCTGCTGATCCACCAGCCAGTTGGTGACCTCGTGTAGATGTTAGGGCCCAGATAGAGAAACTAGATCCTGTGCTAACCCATTTCCATAAATGTTAAGAACCGAACTCAAATATTCTTTTGAAAAATAACAATTCTCTATGAGTGGGAAACCTGCAACTTTAAAACCAGCCAGATTAACATAAATAATCTTTCTGAATTATAAACTTGGTATTATGGTACAGAAAGTCTTTTTTTTCCACCTTGCTGACACAAAGACCGGCTTTGAGAACAATCTTCATTCACTTTGTACCCGTTGTTTTCCAAGCGGACAAAGGTTTTTTGACAGATCAATTTTATTGCACAGTGTGCCTTAAAAGTTGAGAATCAGGTGAGGGCAACTGTACCCAGCCCTGACTCCGAATTAGCCTGGTGACCTTGAGAATGCTTGTTATCTTCACTAAGGTTGCAGTTTGCTTAACAACAAAGGGTGGGGTTAGATAAGGCTGAGAGCCCAAGATCTTCAGCTTCTAGATCAAGCTAATCTCTGTGCTTGATGGTGCCTACATGCCTGCTGGTGGATAGGGATTCCTCTCTTCCGGTCTGAAACCTTAACCTCAGAGGAGGGGTAAATATCAGATTTACTGTCTAAACCTTGTTTGAACGTGAAGGGCAGACAAAGGGTTAACGTCATCTTTAACCATCCAGTTGGCCCTTTCAGGACCTTATTTGCCTAGATAAACTCAGAACCAAGCTTTTTAGCCTGTAGAGGTACCTTGGCAGAAGTTTCCGGGTGGAGATGGGGTTTGGGAGTGGCCCAGGGATTACAGATGAATTAGCATTTCTTCCCCTGGCTCATTACCGGCAGATAAAGGCGCCTCCTGCAGCTCCCAGCAGGTTGGAAGCAGGAAGTTGGGTGGTTTGGACAGCAGGAATCTGGCTCCACAAAAGCCGCTGAAAAGCCATTGTTCCAGGGCTTAACAGGGCCTTTTTGTTGGCAGCTCCCTTCAGTCTCAACTGGAGCCAAGGTCTTCACCCAGACACTGATAAACAACACAGTTGTGCCAGAATAAGCTTCATCCACTCCCCTGCGAGCTGGTCACTCCCCTGCTCAAGAACCCTCAATGACTCCCTGTTGTCCACCCACTCTCAGCTAGGTGCTCCAAGCTAACCACAGTCCAGACCACTTACCTGGCTAATCCTAATGCCCACTACTGCTCAGTGTTCTGTTTGAACCAACATCCCTCCAGCAGCCAGTCTGAGCCGGCCCCTGGGCCAGGGGCTATGCGAGCATTATCTTGTTTCATCATGATGAGCATTCTTAAAGAAGGTCTTGTCCCCATTGCATAGATGATGAAACTGAGCCCACAGTGGTTGCTACAGCCTGCCGAATGCCTCACACCCATGAAGCCAAGAACCAGTGCAATCCCCAGTTGAGATGTTCCTGCTGCCTGAGGTTGGGGCCATGTACCAAGCACTGGTGTGGGCACAAATGGAGGGCTTCTGAGGCAGTGATGCTGAATGGTGAGAGGGAGCAAGCTGGGTGATGAGCGGGGAAGAACATTCCAGAGGGATCAGCATAGACAGCCTTTCTCTGGGCCTCTGGTTTCTTCATCTGTCAAAACATGTGTGTGTGTGTGTGTGTGTGAGAGAGAGAGAGAGAGAGTGTGTGTGGGGGTGTGAGTGAGTGTGTGAGTGTGTGTGGGGGTGTGTGTGAATGTGTGTGGGTGTGTGTGTGTGGAAGGTGTTATTTTCTGGTTCTGTGATTCTACTTACACCCTAAGACATCTGAAATTTGTCTGAATCTCCACCTCTGCCCCGCCTAGAATCAGTGAGTGAGTGGTGGGTGTTTCTTTAAATGTCGTGCCCTAGGAACCTTCCTTGTCTCTCCTCTGGACACGTGAGGCTGCTGGCTACAATCACCCTGGAACCTGAATCAGGAAATAAATAAACAGCCTGGCTGAGATTGGTGCGCTGGGAGTGGAGAGGACTGCAGTGGTCTCTTCTGGCAAACGTCAGCTGGACTTGAGCACGGGCTGCTCCCTTCAGACAAGGCACCAGCTCCATTACTCCTTACTGATAAATCCGCTCTTATGCATTTGTATCCCCTGCAAGGCAGGGAGTTTGCAACTCCTAGGCAGCACAGTTCACAAGGCAAGTAAGGGCCCCTACTCGATTTCTATTCTACTGAACACAATTTGGCAACTATGTTCCATCTCATTTGCTAATTTTCATTACTTATTTCTTACTTTCTTGCCCTATCGTCTCCTTTTCCTTCCCTCTACCATCTTCTCAGTCCTCACCACATCTCCCTCTCACCTTTACTTATTTCTCTGTCACATGGTGTCTCAATATGCTCTGACATAGGGGCACCTGGGTAGCTAAGCTGTTTAAGCGTTCGACTTTTGATTTCAGCTCACTCACAGTTGTGGGTTCGACCCTCACATGGGGCTCTGTGCTGACAGTGGGGAGCCTGCTTGGGATTCTCTCTCTCCCTCTCTCTCTCTGCCCCTCCTCTTCTCACACTCAAGCTGTCTCTCTTTCTCAAAAATAAATGAATAAACATTAAAAAATAAATATGCTTTGACATAAGAAGTCTGTCAGGCATCAGGACGGGCTTCAGTGAGATGGTAACACTTGAGCGGAACTTTGAGGGGTGAACAGGAGTTTGTCAAAGACAGAAGGAAGGAAGGGGCAAGAGACCCACACACTTAAATGAAGGAGCTGGATTCTTAGGCCAAGAATTGAATCCTGGCTTCTCTAATCTCAAGCTCTGTGATCTGGGTCAAACTATATCACATCATCAAGCCTCAGTTACCTCATCAGCATGATGGGAATTTCCCTAGCACTTCCTGAAGGACTGAACTCAGCCTTCAGTGAGGAAACTTCTCCTCACAGGCCTGGTTGCCTGACTTACAGAAGGCACTCGGTAGGCATTTGTTGACCGAATGCATAGATACTCCAAGTAGACAAGGTGGCTTCAAGAAAGGTCTGGAGATGAGACCAAGCACAGCATGCATGTCTGGGAAATTGCCTCACTGCCGGAATCTGTGGCAGAGCCTGGTCTCCTGGTTCCTGAGACCCAGTCACGTGCGTCTCTTTCCAACTCTGCATTCGGTGATGTCACTTGGTAGCTTGGACTCTACCATGGAGGAAGCGTTCACACTGAGGAAATTGGCCAACACCTTGGTCAGAGCTTCCCACTCCCCTCCGATGAGCCAGTTTCCCAGTACACCACCCCCTGTAAGCTAGGAAGATGGGCCAGGGTTAGATTTCGAGGAGCCTTGCATTTCAAGGGCCTGGTGACATTCCATGCACTCTGTTGTGGGACTTCTGAGAGACCAGTTTGACCTCACTTGACCTGAGAAAGATGTGTTTTTCAAAACCAAAGAAGCTCAGAATTTGAGTTCCTAAAGAAATCCCAGACCTATAATCATTTCATATTCATATAACTCTAAAAAAAGATCCCCAGTTTAATGATTAAAAAGACCATTTATTCTTTAATTATTAAAAAAAGAACATTTATTGCTATTGAATTGGCAAAACTTGAATTAGAAAAAATCACTTATTCCCAAGCTGAAAAATCAAATGTTTTAAAAGAAATTATTCATTTTTTTAGTTTATTTATTTATTTTTTGTGTGAGAGAGAGATAGCAGGGGAGAGAGAGAATCCCAAGCAGGCTTTGTGCTGTCAGCACAGAGCCCAACATGGGGCTCGATCCCACAAATGGCAAGATCATGACCTGAGCCCTATTTAAGAGTCGGATGCTCACCGAACTGAGCTACCCAGATGCCCTAAAACATCAGATTTTTAACTAGGAGAAATGAGTGTGGGAGGCCTGGTGTGAGAGGGTGGCAACAGCCAGACCATGCCTGATTTTGTGGGAAAGGATATTGGCTTTGATCCTAATAGCAGAGGGAACTCATTGGAGGGTTTGAAGCAAATTAATGAGATGATCGCCTTCTGGTCTTGTAAAAGAGCCTTCCCACTCCTCAGTGGAGAGCCTGGTGGGGGCCAATATGGATTCAGGGAGACCAGGCAAGAGATGGCCAGTTGCAGATAAGCATGTTTCTGAAGACACAAGACCACATGCTCACCTCACTTCCTTTTCCTTCATAACACTCAGCTGGACTGCATTTCCTCTTCTGAAGTTAGGAGGGGTCATGTGATTTAGTTCTAGCCAATAGAGTATGGGAGGAAGGGATGTAAGCCACTTCCCTTTTCTGGACAAGTGTTCAGGTTGTTTCTCTTCCCCTCACACCTTATGCCAAGGATCCAGTGGAGGACTCCAAGGCCTGGGGGATGGCAGGGCCATAAGCTGGAAGGAGGCTGGGTCACCGAGTGGCCGCATGGGGCAGAGCCCCACCGTCTCCCTGCATTGGACTGCCCTGAGAAGAACGAAGCTTCGTTGTGTTGAGGCAGGACGTCTGAGTCTGCTTGTTATAAGCAGCTGACCTGAGCTATGTAGGGGATGGAAGCACAGACAGGTGTACACACCTGACAGTTTTTCAGGGGTAAAATCGTGGGACTTGTGATCGGTTGGAAATGGAATGAGGGAAGACGAGGCATTGCAGGCCACAGTTCTTCCTGCACGGATGTGTCTTTAGAGAAAACACCTTGGGGAGACCATCAGGTACATTTGAGACCCCAGAGTGCAGACA
Source organism: Hyaena hyaena (assembly GCF_003009895.1). Taxonomy (NCBI): domain Eukaryota; kingdom Metazoa; phylum Chordata; class Mammalia; order Carnivora; family Hyaenidae; genus Hyaena; species Hyaena hyaena. Next base: position 1,224,499 of record NW_024081135.1, read on the forward strand.
TCAAGAGACTCCTCTTTCAGCCTCTGCAACCCAAGAAAGTCTGGTGACTCCTCTGGGAGCACATCATGGTTGCAAAGGCCACCTGTCACTCATGGGGGACAGAACACAGGGAACGTCTGTCTCTGGAGCTATCAGGCTGCCCTTGACCAGAGCCTACCCATGAGGCTGGTGGGAATACTGCTTCCTTCCCACTGCAACTCACACCCCACCATGTCCAGACTGGGCTCTGAGCTATAGCAAGGCTAATGTTGGGACATAATTTATTTCTTTTTTTTCCCCTTTCAACAAATCTCCTGACTACCCTACTATAATAATAATGTTAAAACTATCATTTACTGAGCACTTAGCATTATGCCAACACCTTATGCCAAGTACTTTACTATATGACTTCATTTATCTTCAATCAACAGAGATAAGAATTATGGCCCCATTTGACAGGGGGGGAAACGGAGGCTCCGAGAGGTCACAGCCCTTGAACCCAGGTCATCAAATTCTTGACTCCACCATTGCAGACATGGGGCCAGCCCTGCCCTGGGCACTGAGATTGACACAGTCTCTCAGAGCTGAGTGTGTCCCCATCTCCTGAGTTCTCCTAGTGAGGGCCCTTTCAGTCCCTCACGGTTCTTGTCCCTCTTTGTGGCTGCCTTCTGCCACCCAACACATTGGCACACTCTAGCTCCCCCTTCCTTTGTCTTCAGGAAATATAGCGCCAAGACTCCATGTTTCATTTCCTTCCCCCAGAGGGCGCCATCATGGTGCCAGGTCCTGGAGCCAAAATTACTGGTCCCGCCACTGTTGGTATCATAACAAGATCATATGGCCCAAATTATGGCCCCAAGGGGCACAGATTCCCAGGCAGTCACAGTCCTCAGAAGGGGGCCATGGCTTAGTATCTAGAGCGGCCCCTAGGGTAGTCTGGAAAGCCATCTGAACCAGCTGAGCCCAAAAATAGGGTTTAAGGTATCACAGAATCCAAGGGAGGGTTTTACCAAAACCTAGAAGCAGGCGCCCAGATGCCACTATAGCGCTCTCCCCATCTCCTGTCTCTACTTCTTGAGGACTGTCACAGGGCAGAAGTGAACGTTGCCCACCCAGCATCACTTTTCATTTAAAGAGCCCTGATTTTGTTCACCAATGCACTCAGCTAAATATTCTTGCCCAGCTTCCTTTGCTGTAGCCATGAGACATAGTTTTGGTCAATGAGATGTAAGCGAGTAACTGCTGTGGGTGTTTGTTTTTATCTGTTTTTGTTTTGTTTTTGATGAAAGGCATCAAACACAGTTGGCCTACCTCTTTTCTACTTCATCCTTCCATGAATGCGTGTATGATGGCTGGAGCAGGAGCCACCACTTTACAGCCATGAGGGAAAAGCAAGAAAATCACAAAATTCTGGCTCTGACATCATTGAGTGACTAAACCGATGCCTATCACCTCCTTCTAGATTTCTTATCATATAAGAGAAATATGATTTTATTTATTAAGTCATTGATGGCCAGATTTGTTTTGACTTGCAAGTGAAAGTCATCCTGATGGAGACAATTGCTGTCATTTTCACTGTGGCTGCATAAATGGAAACGTAATTGCCCCCAGCCCCTGAGTTGCACATTTTACAGTGTCTGCTCAACCTTCTGAGTCCCAAGTTTGAAAAAACATTCCTGGATAAGGACTCACAGGCCCAGTTTAGATTGCTTATGCCTGGGCCAATCACTGGCAGCTGAGGAGGGCAGGCTGTGACTGGTCCAGTTGGTGCCAACCCTTAGGCCAATCAACTACAGGAGTGGGAAGGGTTCCACTTGAACATGACAGTCAAGAAAGGTCTGGGCAGCTTAACCTATCAGTGTCTGTTCTGGTCACCCAGCCAAGGCGACTGACCGGGTCATCTTCATTTACCCCCTCCATCTTTCATTCATTCCATCATGTTTATGATATATTCTCTGAGTGCTGCATGGTGCTGGGGCCCATGGTCACAGCTCGATCCCAACGACTGCTGGGCTTTCTGTCGTCTTTGGACTCACTTAATAGGGTTCAAACGACCATTTCCTACCTTGCTCTATTTCCTCATTTGCAGCAGGTTGGGACACCCTACTAATCCTCTCCTGGCTTCAGAGAGCTTCAGGGCCAGCAGACTAGATTCCATCCCCACCTTGCCCCTTCCTGCCTGTGTGACCTCAGGACAGCTGCCTCATTTATCTGTGTGTGATCTCCCTGTCTGTAAACTGAGGGGATAATCCTGACCTCCCAGGCTGTTAGGCTAAGAAGATTCATGGGATAACTCTGGTCACACAGGAGGTGCTCAGTAAAATCCTAAAAATAAAAATTTAATGGTCCCAAGGGAATGTGTGAGGAGTCAGTAGGCAGAAGTTCCCGAGGCTGGGAGGACAGTGGGCCCTGGGGGCTCCAGCTGCCCAGCCCCCAGCCCGGAGGTCCCACAGGAGCAGGCAGACAGGGCAGACAAAGGGTCTCCCAGACCCTGACTCAGGCCTGCCTAAGCTCATGGGACTGGTTGGCAGATGTGGGTCAGTGGTGCATGCCAGTCCCCAGGGTGAGGGAAGCAGAAAGCTGTTCCTGTCCATCTGGGGGCTGGCAGCCACCAAGGCCACATCCACATTGGAGAGAGAAACCAAGGGCAGCACTTGGGTCCTTCAATGACAGCTGCTGGCCACAGAAGAGAGGCTGACCTTCTCTCTGTACCCTGGGAGCAGAGCAGGGCTGGATGGGTAGACGGCGGCTCCAATCCAGACATTTAGGCAGCCTCCCCACACACACTTCGAAGGGCCTGGTCAGCTGCAGCCCAAGGGCTGTGAGGAGAACAAAGCTTCCTGTCCATGCCAGGCACCTACCACCACCTTCCTGGCCAGGCGCTGGGCCAGGGCTGCCCAGAAGGGCTCACTGTGGGCTTGGGACCCTCACTGACTGATGGGATAGAAATTACAGATTGAATTGGAACAGCTCTCTTTATTAAGGATCTGCTGAGTGTCGGGCACTGTGGCATGTTCATGAACACATCATTATTGCTCACCATGACCTTGAGAAAGAGGACCTTTCATTATACCTAAAGTATGGTTATCTCCATACATTAGGAGATACATTTACATTTCTGTAAAATGTCGTTATCTCCATTTTACAGAAAAGGAAACGGAGGCTGGGAGTTGTGAGAGATGAGCTAGCTTGCCCAGGGTCATACAGCCAGTAAGTAGAAATGGGATTCCAGACCAAGTCTGTCCAACCCTAACGAGTGTTTTCTTTCTCCTGTGTGACAGTCTCCAGGAAGCAGGCAAAGAGTCAAATGGCATCATGGTGTCATGGGAAGCAGTTAGACTGGCCATCAGAGAACTACCCCTTGTTCTCCCCAAATCCCCACGGCCAGGCCTAGCTCTCTGCCTGAACCACCTCTCTTCCCTCTCCCCAACTTAGCTTTTCTGCCACCTCCTGCCTCCTTTTAGATGCTGCTTCCTCTGGGAAGTCCCCTTTGATTTCCCCCAACTTGTGACTCCTTTTCTGAGCTCCCATAGTCCCCTCTGTCTGAACCCATCAGTCTGCCTTAGGAAAATTTAAACTCCAGAGGACAAGACTATTTCTGTCAAATCCCCCATAATGTCTTCAGGGTATAGCAGGGGGCCTGGCACATAGTAGGCTCTCAGTAAACATGTGGAATAAATGACTTTGACCAACAAGAGTAGAGACCCTTAGGTGGAGCAGGTAGAGACTGCATCTCTGGACCAAGGGGAGCAGGACAGAACAGACCCCAGGAATCCCAGGGATCCCAGGGACTGCCACTCAGGACCCTGTCCCCCACCCTGGGTGACATGTGTCCACAGAGCCCAGCCCATTGAATTTTTTCCTGCCGACTCACTCTGTGATTCATTCTCAGCCCCTGGCATGCCTGGGTCTACCCAGAAGCCACAGGCCCCGGTGCTAAGTTTAGTGACTGCAAAATGTCCCCGTGAAATTCCAGGCAGAGCCAGGGGGCTGGTGGCACATTCCACAGGGCTTCCTTGGGCTGAAGAGGAACCAAGTGTCCTTCCAGTGAACAGCCTGGAAAGGCAGAGTCCTCATCTCAGGGCTTTGACCAGAGGCCACAGAGCTCAAGGACAAAAGCACCTTTTAATGTCAGAGGAGCTTAGTGTGGAGAGATGGGAGCCTGGGGAGCTTTCAAACGACATATAACAACGGAGAGAGGCTTGTCAAGATTCAGGGCAAGCCCCTCTCCCTGCAAATCCTATTGACATATTGCTTTTTTGCTGAGGGCTGAGGTCTGCCTCCCTGTGCCTACCTAGGAGATAGAAATGTACCAGCTCTACCTTTTGGGATTCAGACTCACCTGTCTATTGCCCTTCACAAGACAGAACCCCTAGTCCTCTCCCTGCTCTGTGGCCCCCTCCACAGTTTTTCTGTCTGTTCTGTCCCTTCCCCTGAGATGGACGGAAAACCCTCAAACAGGATTGAGTAGAGGAGAAGGTATGGGACACATGTGAGACCCTGGTCAAACCCCCCACAGTCTTTTCCCGTCTTCTATACACAGTATAAACTATATATATGCCATGAAGGCAGTCAAGGAGATCTTAAATTACCTTAAGTTATTGACCTGGATTGAGCTTGTGGTCCATTGAGACCTTCAGACCTGGTTCACATGCACATGTTCCCTGGGAAGGCATCCCCCAGGCCTGCATTTGGGCAATTGGTTTCAATCAATTCTCCCTCCATTTGGTTCTTTCCAAATGGAAGAAACCACATCTCCCTCAGGAAGCCTCAGTCTTATTGTTAGACAATCAGCTCAACGGGGATGAGAAAGGGCTGTCAGATCATGACACTCTCCCCAGCACCAAGCACAATAGCGCTGTCTGAGGCACTGAGATGGAGGCCTTCTCTAAATCTGAAATATAGACATTTATATACAAAAGAGAATCATAACAGTTTAAAGAATAACAATTTTAAAATGTTTTAAATCTTTTATTTATTTTTGAGAGAAAAAGAGAGCAAGGGAGAAACAGAGAGAGAGGGAGACACAGAATCCAAAGCAGGCTCCAGGCTCTGAACTGTCAGCACAGAGCCTGATGCAGGACTCGAACCCACGAGCTATGAGATCATGGCCCGAGCCGAAGTCAGACACTTAACCGACTGAGCCACCCAGGCACCCCAAGAATAATAATTTTAAAATAATAAACCAAGGCATTGAATCAACTCAATGGGGAAAGAAAAGTACTTTTAACAAATGGAAAAAATAGGATATCAGGGCAAAAAAAATAATCTCAACTGCTAACTCACTCCATACACAAAAATCAATTTGGAAATAATAATAATAATAGGGACAGGGGCAAACTTTGGGGGGAGATGATGGATATGTCTATGGCCTTGATGGTGGTTTCATGGGTGTATTCTCACCTCAAACTTGTTGAGTTGTATACATTAAATACATAAGGCTTTTTACATATGTAAAAACCAATCAATGTGAAATGGATCATAGACCTAAATGTAAAAAGCAGAACCAAAATTCCAGAGGACACAGATACGGATATTTTGCTACATTAGGAAGGCAAAGCACTACCCTAAAACAAAACAGAACAAAAAAAATCGTAAAAATTGGACTTCATCCAAATTCAAATTTTCTCCTCATTAAAAGACACCATTAACAAAACTAATAGGCAATACAAAGACTGGGAAAAAATAGCCAGTGAATGTGTGTGTGTGTGTGTGTGTGTGTGTGTGTGTGTGTGTGAACTAACAAAGGACTTAATCCCAGAAAATATAAATAACTATAAATCAACAGTAACCAAATGCACAATCCAAGTATAAAAGGATGGCAGAAGACTTGAACAGTTATTACAAAAGGAGATATGTGAATGGTTAGTAAGGAAAACAGAGCTTGACACCAAGGATCTACAAAATATCAGAATTGAGATTAAAATCACACACCATCTCATACCACCCAGAATGGCTAGAAGTCTGTAAAGCTTACAACACAGAGCACTGTGCTGTGGACATGGACCAAATGGAATTCTCTGGCTCTGCTGGGGGAAATACAAAATGGACAGATACTTGGGAAGGCAGTTGGGCAGGGAAGGAGGTTTTCAAGTTACCTTAAGCGAAGCACACATCCATGGCATGACTCAGTCATTCCGCCCCTAGCTATTATTTACTCAGAGAAATGAAAACACAAGCCTGCACGGAGACCTGTGTGAAAATGCTCACAGCAGTTTTCTTCACGTTAACCAAGAATGGAAACAAGCCAGATGTCTATCACCAGGAAAGTGGAGAAATAAGCTGGAACATCTGTACAGTGGAATACTACTCAGCAATAAAGACACATGGACCACTGATAACAAGGATACATCTCCAGCATCCCAGGCGGGAGGGAAGAAACCCGACCCAAAGAGTGCAGCTTGTGCAAATCCATGGGTGTGAACCCCTAGGGTAGGCAAAACCAACCCATGGTGAAAGATACCTGCGAAGCTGTTTTCTCTGGGGGACAATGGGTGACTGCAAAGGAGTACGAGGTAGGTTTCCAGGGAGCTGGAAACATTCCGTATCAAGCTCAAGTGGTAACTACGACAGTGAATACGAGTGTAAAAACACATTGGGGTGAACACTTAACATGCATGCAATTTATTCTATCCTGATTATATTTGCCTTCAGCAAGATGTTTTTAAATAAAAAAATTAAATAAATGATAGCTATAATAATTTTTTTAAGGTTTAATTATTAAGTGATCTCTACCTACACCAGGGACGCCTGGGTGGCTCAGTCGGTTAGGTGGCCGACTTTGGCTCAGGTCACAATCTCGTGGTTTGTGGGTTTGAGCCCCACGTCAGGCTCTGTGCTGACAGCTCAGAGCCTGGAGCCTGCTTCAGATTCTGTGTTTCCTCTCTCTCAGCCCCTTCCTGACTCACGCTCTGTCTCTCTCTCTCAAACATAAACATTAAAAAAAATTTTTTTTAAGTAGTCTCTACATCCAACATGGGGCTTGAACCTACAGCCCCTAGATCAAGAGTCACAGGCTCTATGGGCTGAGCCACCCAGGTGCTCCAATAATAATTTTTAACTAATAATCATATAACAAACTGTACACTTCCACTACCCAGCTTAAGAAATGGAGCATTAGCACTATCTTAGAACCTTTGCATTTTCCTCCCTCCCTCAGGGGTGAGTACTAGCTGGAAGTTTGTGTTCATTATTCTTTGGCTTTTCCTCTTAATTGTAACACCTCTGCTGATTCCTTAAATAGTTTGTTGTATAGTGTGTCGGCTTGGGGACACCATGTATTTTGTTCCATCTGCAATCTTCTGAAACTTGCGTTTTTCACTTACATCGTGTCTCTGACACTTGTTCCTGTGGTCTGGAGCTGGAACTCGCTCATTATCATTACTGGATAGTGTTCTGGTGTGGGGCTGTAGGGCAACTGGTCTGTCATTCTCCTGTTGATGGACACTGATTCATTTCCAGCCTGGAGCAAACAGAACTTGGGCATGCCCTCTGACACACACAAGGGCACGCGCTCTCCTAAGGTATAAACCCAGGACAGGAATTGCTGGGTGGTGGTAAATGTATGTCGTCAGTTTACAAAGTGATTCTGATTTTACCAGAAATCGTTGGCTAGTTTCCAAAGTGACCCTAGGCAATTCTTTCTAAGTTACCCCACCACCATAGAGGATAAAAATTCCAGTTGCTCCACTCTCTCATCAAACCTTGGAATTATTGGACTTTTATTATTATAGTAAAACCTTGGTTTGCAAGCATCATTTGTTCTGGAAACATGCTTGTCATCCAAAGCACTCATATACCAAAGTGAATTTCAAGAACCATTGACTCAGTTGTGATCATGTGACGTTTGGCGACTTGTACCACTCGTATTGCAAGAGATGGCTTGTTAATCAAATTAAAATTTATCAGAGATGTTTGCTGGTCTTGCAGAACACCCACAGAACAAGTTACTCACAATCCAAGGTTTTATTGTTGTCTTTTTTATTTTAGAGAGAGAGTGTGTGCATAGGAGAGAGGGGAAGAGAGAGAGAGAGAGAGAGAATCTTAAGCAGGCTCCACACTCAATGTAGAGCCTGATGCAGGTTCAATCCCATGACCTGAGCAGAAATCAAGAGTAGGACGCTCAACCAACTGAGCCCCACAGGTGATGCTGGACTTTTATGTGTTTGAAAACAGGATAGGAATCACAGTTCAGATGCCTTGGGAGCTACTAAAGTAACCAGTTATCGGGTTGGGGGCATAGTAAGAGAGGTGGGGACTATGGAAAATTGGAACACAAGCATCCTGTCTGAAAGAGGTGGCTTTGGCTTTGCTACCTGACTGTGGTTGGGAGGGCGTGTAGAACCCAGGGCTGCCAGGGTTCTGGAAAATTCCAAAGAAGCTAGAAATCCAGACTTACATGAAATCGGATTTTTAAATGTCAGCAACTGTTTCAGGTTTGTTTAAAACACTGTATTGTTCCAAGTACATCTGTTTACCAAACCCTAACTATTCTAATAGATTTCATTAAAATTCAATTCACTTTAATTTATAGCTATTGGAACTTTGGCAAGTGACCTCAGCTCTCCATGGCTTAAGTGCTTATGTGCTTTATAGATTGTCACTCCTTATGGGCACGAGCTCACCATTCTTCCTTCTGATTTATTATTCAGAAAGCTCAGATTTCCACAATCCCACTGTCTCAAAGAAACCAGGATAGGAAAGTGCTATTCTAGTCTGCTGTTAAGTTAAACTTTATCCATTTCAAGCTACTGGAAGAAATCGTTCTCTTCTTCATTACTACAACCTTCCTGTATCTTGTTTTCCACTCAGCATCCAGATGGATTCTTACAGAATATAAATCAGACAGAAGCCCAGCCCTGTGGTCTTATGAAGTCTCCGCGTGGATGAAGGATGGACACCCCTGTCTTGGGAGTCAGGGGGAAGCCAGCACCATCCTATGTGTGAAGGAAGTGACCCAATGTCATGATGCATTGGTGACGAGTCCTGCTAGGTGCTGCAGGGCCAGGAGGTTAGAGTGTAGTCTGGAGGACTTGGTAGCGTAGGGAGTTGGGACATCTTCCTGGCAGGTGAAAGGGAGTGAGCAGGGGACAGGTAAGCAGGTGGGGGTGGGGACTGAGATGTAGGAAGGCACCAGGGTACCCAGGCCTCACTCAGGCCTCATTATGTCCCCATCTGCCCTTGACAGCACCAGGATTTCATTTAAGTGCCCACCTCTAGGTACTTGGGGGGCTTCCACTCTGAGCCTGAGATGCTGCCACACTCACTTAGCACTTAGACCATGATTACTCCATGCCCGGCACTGGCCTGAGTGCTTTGTTCACCTCTTCAGCCCTCACAGCCACCCGTCCAGATATATGCTATCCCTTCCCCGCCATTTACAAGCCAGGAAACTGAGGGAAAAGAGGGTAAGTCTTGGAGCCCAGGTCCGTCTGAGTCGTGAGCCTGGACTAGCCAGCTGGTGGTGCAGCCCCCCGCGTTCTGAAGCAGCTACCACAGACTCGTTCTGTTGTCCCGGAGGCAGCACCAAGGCCACTCTGAGAGGTGACTGGCCTCCGCCTCTGGGGGTATGCAAGCCGAGGAAGTTGAGGATGCTGTGGGATGGGGGTGGGTGGGCTGTGCCCCCTGCAGGAAAGCATTGTGGATGCCGTGTGAGGGGCCATGTCCATGCCACCTAACCCACCTGATCCCCAGCCAGTGGCTCCATGGTCCAGGTGGGCAGGTGGGTACTGGCAGGCGCACAGTGGGACTGCTTGGCCCAGAATGTGTCAGCCACCTCAGAGGTCAGCCCCCCAAGCTGGGCTGAGAGCCCCGAATCCTGGAGGCTCCACAGGGCCCAGTCCTGCCCTGCCCTTGCCTTTGGAAGGCAGGGCCCTCCCCTGAGCCAGGGCTGGGCACACCAAGAAGCTGCCTGGCAGCCAGCAAAGCGGAAAGCATTGCTCTAATTAGTCTAATATGTGCGCTATGTGCAGCGTGCATCTGGAACAGCCCCAAATACTGCAGGTTCCTGTCCCACAGGGGCCCAGCTGGGCCTGCCTGTATGTTGGGAAGTCTGGGGCCTGCCAGGCCGGAGTCCACGGTGGGGCCTCCTTCCTTCCTTCTTCCCCACCTTAGACATTTATTGAGCACCTCTTGTTTGCCACGTACTCTGCCTCGGGTCCCAAACATTGGCATTCATACCTTATTTCCCGGGGTGGGGACTGCCTCCTCTCTTCCAATCTGCCGTGTTGAAGAGAAGGGCTCTGACAGCCCTGGGTTTGAATTCAGGAACTGCCATTTGCTCACTGTGTAGCCTCACGTCAGCTGCTTCCTACTCTGTAAAATGGGCTGATAACTCAGCCTGTGCAGGGTGTGGCCTGTGGGCCTCAGGGCCCCTCCTGAGGTGGGTTAAAGTCTCACCTCCCTCAGGAAGTCCTCTTGGACTTATGGGTCTTGAATCCCAAATAACTTCTCCCTGCTGGACTCTGGCAGTGAGTGCCGTGACCACACACTGGGAGCCAGCAGGGTGGAAAGGCAAGAAGCGACCCTGGGGCTCCCCCCTCCCTCTGCAGGTTGTCCAGAGGAAATGAGACCCTCTCTGGGGACTGGGTGAAGAGCCAGGGGTGAAGAGCCCAGCCTGGAAATCACACGAACCTGAGTCTGAATCCCAACTTCCCCACTTAACAGCTAAGGGGCCTGCAGCCACTAGTTTACATATCGCTGGACCTCAGTGACTGCATCTGTAAATGGGAATGATAGTTATGTTATTGTTAGAATGCCTGTTGCAGCAGCCCTTGGAGGAAGCCCAGGTATGAGACTCACTGGCTCCCTCTGAACCTTGGCTGTGAAGGGATACTCCGCCTTCTGGAAAGCCAGAGGTGAGGTCAGCCACGGTGAGCGTGGGAAAGGGCGTGGGCTCTGGAGACGTGCTGGCTCAAAGCCTGGCTTTAGTCCTTCTCAGCTGTGTGGCTTTGGGCAAATTACTGAGCCCCTCTGGGCCTCAGTTCCCCATCAGCTAAAACAAAGTTAGTGTAGAAGCTCTCTTCACTGAGGCTGAAATGAGTTAGTATTTGTGAAATCCTTGGAGCAGTACATAGAAGCAGGGCTTACAGGGTGAGTCAAATGCAAGGCCCACCTTGGGTCCCTCCCCCTGATCAGTATACTGTTGGGGGGTCTAACGCCTCCTTCCCAGAGGGCTCATGAGTCTATGGCAGAGCCCACAGGATGGGGGGTCTGGGAGATTGGCCCCTGACCCGGCCCCCCAGCCGTCTCTTGCGGGGAGAGTCACCTCTGGGCTGGGTGGGGGGTGTTGGAGTATTGGTCACTGGGTGAGCCAAGAAAAGATTAGAATGTGTCTACTCGGATCCTTTTAAACATTCCATTCGAGTCCGTGCTTTATAGCGTATATAATATGCTAGTTCAGTGACATATCTATACTTCATAAATAAATATCTGTCTGTCTATAGGGGCTGTGTGCTCATTCGAGCTTGAGAACATTTGACCTAAATTAATAACAGTCCTTGCCAGGAGCCAGACGCTGCGCTAAGCCCCTCAAGTACAGTCACTCATCTGATCCTCTGATGACCGTAGGAGGTGAGTGCTGTTATTGTCCTCATCTTCCAGGTGAGGCAAGGGAAAAATCAAGGTGATTCTTCCAGAGCAGGAAGCTGGAGGCAACCCAGGGTTCACACCCTCACAGGCTGGTCCCAGCATCTGGGACCACTGGGCCGTGCTGCTGATTTTTACCTAAAAGTCTAAAGTGAAAGAACCAATCACCTTCATGAGGATTAATTTTCTTCCTGTATTCCCCAAAATGCATGTGTGCGCATACGCACACACACTCACACACACACACCCCAACATGAACACCACCACCACTACTACCAGCTACTTGTATTCCTTCTGGCTTCTTAGAAACCTTGATGTTCCTTCTACCAGCATAACTGCGGTCTCCTTTCCTGCGAACACAGACCCCAGCCTCCTGCTGCAACGTCTAGATCTCCAGTCACATCTCCTCTCGGTTCACAAGGTGTCACTGAGCCCACTCTTGGGGTGGAAGGGGATGTCTGCTGCGGCAGGACTGGCAGACAGCACAAAGCAGCCGAGCCCGGAGCTGGCACACAGTAGGCCTGTTTATCTGTCTGTGGGTGCAGTTCATTCCCCTTTCTGCTCTAGGCTAGTGGAGCCCATCTGACTTTTGTGGTCACACTCAGGAGGTGCCAGCAAATACTCCCTGCAAGAAGGAATGGAAGAGTAAGTCCTGGGAGGATCCTCCTCTGTGAAAATAAAAACTCCAGGGGCGCCTGGGTGGCTCAGTCATTGAGCGTCCGACTGCAGTTCAGGTCATGATCTTGCGGTTCATGGGTTCAAGCCCCATGTCGGGCTCTGTGCTGACAGCTCAGAGCCTGGAGCCTGGTTCGGATTCTGTGTCTCCCTCTCCTTGCCCCTCCCCCACTTGTGCTCTGACTCTCTCTCTCTCTCTCTCAAAAATAAACATTAAAATATTTTAAAAACAAAACAAAGCAAAACAAAAGTCCAGTCCAGTCCCCAGAAAGCCAGCCAGGTGGTAGTTTGGGTCCCACCATCGTCTGAGTTCAGAATTAAGCTCCTAACAGATTCTTAGGACATGAGAGGAAACCAAAGACACTGGGAGAGGCCAGTGCCCCTCACCACTCAACCACATTTTACAGAAGGGGAACTGAGGCCCAGAGAGACGCTACAAGTCGGGCAGAGTCTCTGGCAAGCCTGGGGCACGGTCTGGGTCATTGGATGAAGGAGCGAGTGCACAGCTAGAGCCAGCCCCTTGCTGTGGACCAAACCCTAACCATGCAGACCCCTCCCCAGGGACACGACAGGAGGAGGTCAGTGGCCTTGGGCCTCAGCAGGGGCCAGCTGAGGCCAGGTCTTACTTTACTCACCCACCGTGGGGTGGGGGTGGGGGTGCTGGGGTGGTAGTATCTTCCCTGTGGTCTCAAGAAGGAGGCATAGCCCAGTGGTAAAGATGAGGTGCTGGGGGTGACACATCTGCCCTGGCCCTGACTGCAGCTCTGCAACGTGGCCCTTGACAGATGGACTCCCCTCTACAAGCCTCAGTTTCTCCATCTGTATATCAGGAATGATCACAAAGTCACAGCCCCACTGGTAAAACAGTGGCCACCCTTCACTGCTCACCTGCTGAGCACCATGCCTCACCTGGCCAGTCCTCAGGTGGCACTGGGTACGAGGACCGTCATTGTCCCTATTTACAGAGATAAGTTGGAGGCTTCTTTTCTTCTTTTTTTCTTTGGGCAACATGCCCACCTTTGCACAGCTATGAGCTGCCCAGTGTGTTGGGCATAGGTTGTCAATCTCCAAACTCATGCCTTTAAATTTGTTTTAATACTTATTTATTTTTGAGAGAGACAGAGAGAGAGCATGCATGCACAAGCGCAAGAAAGCACACAGCCAGGGGAGGGGCAGAGAGAGAGAGGGACAAAGAATCCCAAGCAGGTTCCACACTGACAGCATCAAGCCCAATGTGGGGCTCAAACTCATGAATTGTGAGATCATGACCTGAGCCTGAGTCAGACACTCAACCGACAGAGCCCCCCCGGTGCCCTCAGACTCATGCCTTTATATACTGTGTTGTGTTACCAGTTGTCTTGTGCCCACACAAACGAATGAACCAACAGATGTGCAAAAGGGCAGGGTCACGCCTGGCCCACAGAAGCACTGAGGAGAGGGTGGCACTAGTATTAACTCTGTAGCTGTTGCCATGACCCGTGTTTACTGGTCAAACACTGCACGGAAATGCCCTGAGCCAGAGGCAGAGGCATCGGGCAAGAAAGTGTGGCCTGGACGTAGAATCTCTCTCTCTCTCTCTCTCTCTCTCTCTCTCTCTCTCTCTCCCTCCCTCTCCCCCCCGCCCCTCTCTCTCTTTTAGATTGCAACTGTCAGTCCCTTTAGAATCCGATGCCTCAGATGAAAACATTTTTGCCATTGGGCTCCAGGGCCCATCCATCGTTGGCCTGTGCCGGCCCCCCTCATGCTTGTTTCATTATCTCCTCCTCTCGGTTTTCATTTGTCACCATCTGCAGTGTGGACGACCGTCCCCCAGCGTGCATTGTCTGCCCCTTTGTGTGTGTTCTTGCAAAGTGCGTATACTTCTGGTCTCTGGGACTCCCGTTCAGAGGAAGTCATTCATATAGAGAAGGGCAGAAATGACACGTGGAGAGCTTCATGAATTTTCACAACTGAACACACCTGTGTCACCCAGATTAGGGAGCAGGGTCCAATGAGTGTGTCATAGAAGTTCCCACGTGCCCCCCCACATTCTTCCCCAAAGAAGGGCTGCTTTCCTTACTTCTAACACCCTAGAGTCGACTTGGCTGTGTTTGACCTTCATACTGATGGGATCACGCACTGCTTACCCCCCGCTTCTTTTGCTCAATAGCACGTCGGTGAGATTCTCCCAGGTTGCTGGACAGTTGGTCCCAGATAATATGTTCTCTAGTTGTCTGTCATTCTCCAAGAGCACCATTCTCCTGTTGTTGGGTGCCTGGAGGGTTTCCGGTGCACAGCTGTTCCAAACACTGCTATGCATTCCTGAACAAGGTCTTCGGCGACTGTAGTGCATGTCTCTGTTGGGTAAATGACTCAGGGTGGAATTGCCGGGTCCCATGGACGTGTACGCTCAGCTTCCAGAGGCTTTGCCAAAGTTTTCCAAACGCCTGCACCATTTTACGCTCCTACGAGCCGTGCAGAAGAGTGCTGGCCGCCCCACAGCCTCACCAACTTGCTGCTTCCTGTCTCATCATCAGGGCCTCTATGCTGGGCGCACCTGGATTTGTAATTTCTGTAAACGTGGTGCTTCAGGGTTCTCATTTCGTTTTACTTTCCGCCCCCCATACAGCCCCTGCAACTTTCCTAATAGCTGGAAGCAACAGCTCCCGTGTGCTCAACACTTTATACACCAGCCTTTAGAGCTTAGTTCTATGTCTGTTACTTCACGTAAGCCTCACAGACACCAAATGAGGGAAGTCTCATTGCACAGATGGCAAAACTGAGGCACAGAGAGGGAAAGACCCCTCCCTGACACAGCTGATCACTTCAGTCAGCAGGAGAAGCGGTCAAAATGAAAACCTTCAGCATGACTTAGGGGTGCTCTGACCCGACCTCTCCTTTGCTTGAATCCTAGTCCTTCCCCAGCCTCAGTCTTTCCACCTGTTAAATGACCGTGTCCAGCACCAGGCACAAAGACACACATTTGCTCCATTAAGTGATGACTGACATCGAGACCCTACCGCACGCCAGTGGCCTTCCCATATTATCTCCCTTGATTCTCACACAATCCCTTCAAACTGTATAGGAAATCTCCTCGTCACGGCCATGCACACTGAGGTCCAGAGAGGTGGACACACTTGGGCAGAGTCAGACAGCCGGTGATAATGCTGGGATTTGAACTCATGTGACTCACCGACATGCCCGATCCCCTCGAGATTCCCCCATTCAGGACTTAGCTTGAGCTTTGTGGAAGCTACAGAACTGCTTAGGCATTGGAATGTATTTTTAAACTGTTAAAGAAAGATATTATTCATTTTTGGGGCACCTGAGTGGCTCAGAGGTAAAACGTCTGACTCTTGATTTCAGCTCAGGTCAGGATCACAGGGTCGTGGGATGAGCCCTGTGTCACACTCTGCACTGAGCGTGGAGCCTGCTTGGGATTCGCTCTCTCTGTCTCTCTCTCTCTCCCTCTGTTCCTCTCCCCAACTTGAGCATGCATGCATGTGCTCTCTCTCTCTCTCTCTTAAAAAAAAAAAAAAGATATTATTCATTTTTACCCTAAATTAAGAGGAAACAAGATATTAACCATAGAGCTACTGTATGTATTCCATTCCTAGGCTTATACTCAAGAAAAATGAAGACATACATCCACATATCAGTATTCGTAGCAGCATTATTTGTAGTAGCTAAAAGGTAGTTAAAAAATCAAATGCCCATGAATTGATTAATGGATAAACAAACTTCAGCACAGCCACACAATGGACTGGTCGTCAGCAATAAAAAGGACTATGGTACTAGTGAGCCTGGACAGCTCAGTCAGTTAAGTGTCTGACTCTTGGTTTCAGCTCAGGTCATGAGCTCACAGTTCATGAGTTTGAGCCCCACATTGGGCTCCACACTGAGAGCTCGGAGTCTGCTTGGGATCCTCTCTCTCCCTCTCTCTCTGCCCCTGCCCCACCTGTGCTCTCTCTCTCTTTCCCAAAATAAATAAATAAACTTAAGGGGAAAAACAAGGAATATGGTCCTGACACATGTCACAGCATAGATGAACTGAGCAGATGGTGCTGAGTAAAAGATGTCAGTCACAAAAGGCCACACAGTGTATGATTCTATTTATATAAAAACATGCAGAATAGGTCTATCAAAGAAAGTAGATTAGTGATTGCCTAGAGTTGGCAGTGGGGAGGTAGGGATAGGGAGTGAGTGCTAACGGATGCGGAATTTCTTTTTTGGAGGGATGCAAATGTTCTAAAATTAGATGGTGGTAATAGTTGCACAATTCTGTAACTATGCTAAAAAACACCGAATCACATATTTTAAGTGGATGGATTTTATGGCATATGATTATATCTCAATAAAGCTGTTATTTTAAAAAACTAAAGTAAGTGGCTGAACATGATGCATGCTGGACTGGACATGCGTTGGGGGCTTTCTCCAAGCTTGTTGCTGCCCTCACCCCCCACTGCTTGCCTCTTTGAGCTGGGCAGCTCGGCCCTTGCCACTCTGTGCTGCCAATTGTCCTGAATGCATGACAAAGGGTTATTGGAACGAATTTGGTATCCAGGCTTTGCTAAGAGCAGCCTCGTTTGCAGGAAAAATCCTTGGCCGTCTTCTTTGTTGTTGGTCTTTCTAGGCCCCTGAACTATCTTTTCTGGTTCATTCATTCATTTTGTTTAGTCATCGGGCGTTTGTTGAGCACCTACTGTGTACTAGGTTCTGTGCTGGTCGTGAGATTCAATCCAGTCCCTGACCTCCAAGAGTAAACATTTTGTCATGGAAACAGACTCAAAAAGGGAAACATGGGCTCTGATACGATATATCTGGACACGTATTTGATGACTACTTATTGAGTACCTACTACATACTGGAACTGTGTTAGGGGCTGGGGACACCATGGTGCGGGAGGAACAGCATAGCCCTGACTCGAGCACCCCAGACCACAGCTGCACTGCCTGAGTTCAGGTCCTGGCTCTGCCACTGACCGGCTACATGATCCTCCTGTAAAGTGGGGATGAAAATAGAGTCTATGTTCTAAGACTAGTATATGTGAAGTGTCTGGAACAGCGCCTGGTCCCTAGGGACCATCAGCTATCACTACGATTGTCCTTTTAGTTCTGCTACATGTGGACAGTCTGAAGGAAGCAGGGGCGTCGCAGCCTGTCAGGTGATGGTGGGCAAAGGATGTAGCAGGCAGAGGGAATGGCTTGGCCAGGAGCTTGGGGGCAGGGCGACTGTAGGGCAGAATGCACAGAAGAAGTTGTGAGGGCAAGAGAGCAGATGGGCTCTGTGGAGCTGTGGAGCTCCTGGTTTTCTCTGCACTGGCCCTGTCTCTACTCAGGGGATGGGGGGCCTGTCCCTTCAGGCCCCCAAGCATCTTTATGGCCTTGAAGTCAGCGGAGGCCTCTGGAGCAGCCCAGGGGGAAGAGCCAGTGCACATGGGTAGACAGAAGCCGGGGACAGAGTTGGCTGCCAGCCCCTAGGGGTCCAAAGGGGCAGGAGGAGCTGGCTTCATGGATTCCCTTTATGAAGTTGGCATGTCATTCTCCCCACTTTACAGAAGAGAGATCGGAGGCTCAGAGAAAGGAATCACCTGGCCAAGGTCACACAGCCAGTGAGGGGAGGTGCTGAGATTCGAGCCCACTTGGATTTCTCCGAACCCTACATCCTCAGCCACAAAACCAGGGAGGAGGGCGGCAGTTGCAGAGGCTGGAGACTTGTGTTAGTATCAGAGTTAAGTTTTGCATTAGACTGGAATCAGACTTTCTATGAGCCCCAGGAATTCCTGCCCCTCCCTGGGCCTCAGTTTCCTTCTCTGCAAAATGGATGCAGCAATACCACACTCACCTACCAGGTGGCCTCAGGAGCCTTTGAAAGGCCAAGCATTTGATGGTCGAGCACCATCCAAGTATCTGGGATGGATGCTATCTGTCTATGTGACTTCAAGCAAAGCCTTCTGCATTCTAGGCCTCAGGTCACTGATGGGAAATGTGATTTCTGAGTCACTTTGGTGCAAGGTTTCCTGAAAATGTTCACCTGGGCTTCAATTCCGAGGGCACTTAAGTTAGTTGCAGGGTTACCATCTGGAGGTGAGGCATGTAGGCTGAGTGGGAATACGGTTGCCAGATTTAGCAAATAAATACACAGGGCACCCACTTAAATTTGAATTTCATATAAATGACAAATCCTTGTTTATTGGAAGTAGGGCCCCATGTAACACTCGGGATATACTTATACTAAAAATATGTCATTGTTTTTCTGGAACTCTAATTTAATTGGGCGCCCTGTGTTTCCTCCCACAGGCTTAGTAGGGGTACGTTGAATGTCTGCCCGAGAGACACTGGGCAGAAAAACACGGTTCCCAGAAGCCAGAGGCTTTGTGGGAGGGGGTAGGAAAGCCAGAGGGAAAACACACCTCCCCCTCTAGCGTCCTTTCTTCTTCTTGTTGTTCTGAACTCACCCCTGCTGTTGGCTAAGCGCCAGCTGCCTCAGCACTGGGAGCCTGAAGAGATATGATGTAAGACTAAGCCTTTATCTGATGGGAAAGTTCAGAATGGCAGTTTGGGTGCTTGGGACCAGGGGATGGGTGGGTGGGGCAGGCAGCCCCGGGAACTGGCAGGCTTCGGACCTCAAGTTATTTGTGCCACCCCCTCCTGCCTGCCACTCCCCCCCATCACTGGAACCCAAAGAACACAGGGTTTCAGGACCGCCCTGCCTCCTGGGGTGCGCCACGCCCTGGGAGCAGGTCTGCAGCTTGAGTGGGGTCTCAGAGCTCTTCACAGGGACGAGGCCCTTCTCTCTGGGCCCTGTTTCCTCACCTGGGAAATCGGGTTTAATCTCTGACCCCTGCAGCCAGGGGAGACAGGGCTCTAAGCCCTTCAAGCATGTGCAGTGGTCTGCCCCCTGTCTGATTCCCTCTGCCCAGCCACGCTGCCCGCCCTGAGTTCCTCGAATGTGCCCTGTCCCAGGGCTGGCTGCATAATTTGGAGCCCCTCACCCCCGTTCAAAAGACAGGAATAAAGTATCATTAAAGGGACTAAGAGAAAACTTCTTCCATTCTTCCGCCGTCTTTCTTCTTCCAGTCTTTGTTCTCTTTCTCTCCCTCTCTGTCATGGTATTTTGTATTTGCCATTTAACGTCACACTCCCTTGAGTGCAGAGATGCCCACGGGGTCTCACACCTGCACCTGGGCTTTGCCCCCCAACTCGGCACTCCTGCACCCACTGACTTCTGGGTTGCCCCTCCCACAGGCTCCTGACCCATGCCGTGTGCCCCAGGCAGGGGTGGTGACCAAGCCAGACATCGCCCCTTCCTGGGCCTGTCACCCCAACCCACTGTGTGAGGCAACCCACAAGGTGTTGTGCCCAGCTTGCTGGGGCAATGTCCTTCTGTACGAGGTACCTACATCCCCCTGCAGCAGTCCAAAGATGCCTCCTGGTGCTGCCAGCTTGGGTCAAGAATTCCCATTGCTTTGTTCTTCTCTGAGGTGCTGTGGACGTGTGACCCTGACCCTCTCTCTGCCAGCACCCAGCGCCTGCTGGAAGACATGTCAGTCACTGGCGGGCCCTGGGGTGCTGGGGGGTGGGGTCATGGATGGGACCTTTAATGTCCTGGAGTGGTGGCAGAAGGTAGGACCACATGAGAGCAGGCCAGCTGAGGCTCCAAATCCCTGGTACACAAATTCAAGGATAAAATTATTATGAATTTCAAGGCAGCAACAGGGAGCTTTAAACCCCAAGTGTGGGGCCCTTCTGAGCCTGTGACACTGGTGACACACAGGTGAAGGTAGCCTTGTCCTGCTCCCTCCTGCTTCATGGACTTTGCACGAGCTGTTCCCTCTGCTTGGAATGCTCTTCCCTCCCTTCCTTCCCTAATTCATTCGTACACACTCAGTGCCTGCTCAGGTACCCCTTCCCCAGGGAATCCTGCATCAATCCCTCCTCCCCGACTGGCTCGTGAGAGCAGGAAACAGATTTTAGCTATTCATCCTCACAGACACAGGGCCTGTCACAGAGAAGGGCTCGGCAGTGTGGAGTAAGTTAGTAATTGAATGGGGGGGGAGCGGGGAGAAAATGGGGGAGGCCTGCCCCAGGCAGGGGAGACAGTGAGGCAGCTGCGCAGAAGCAAGATGAGCCTGTTGTGTTTGGGAGAATGCTATTCCCTGGGTCAGAAGGCATGCGAAGGGCTGGTGGGAAATGAGGCACAATATCAAGCTGCGGTCAGACTGTCAAGAGCCTCGAATGCCAGGCTAAGGATTCAGATTGTATCCTGGAGATGGCAGAGTTCTCAGAGGGGACTCTGGCATTGGCATGCTGTGACCACAGCTGGGCTGCAGGCTGATTGGAGAGGGGGAGACTGGAGGCAGGGAGCCTGGTGGAGGCTGGTACAATTGTCCGGGTAGCGAGTGAGGAGCAAGAGCAGAGCCGTTGAGCCGCTGCCCCCTGTGCTGGGTCCCACATAGCCCAATCCCTTTCTCTGGCACGTTAGAATGAGGTGCTTAAATGTCATGTGACAGCTGGGCCCAGTGCTAGGAGATTATTGTACGCTCATGAACTCGGGGCCCGAGGAGGGACACACACCCCTCTGCAGCCACCGCTGAAGCTCGTTGCTGCCACGCAGCTTCTCATACCTGATCGAGGGTCCAGATGAGCTCTGATTCTGAAAGCCCAGTCCTAGAACGAGAACACTGCAGATGTCAACCGAGGAGAGTAAGCAATGACTCCAGGAGTGGTGCAGGTGCTGAGTCCCGGCCCAGTGTGAAGGGTCGCCCTTAGAACTGGGTGACACTGGACCTCGGAGATGCTGTGGGTGGGGATGGAGTCAACAGAAGGGGTGTGAGCGCCAGGCGAGGATGGTAGGCAGTGGATCAAAGATCTCTGAGCTTATCCAACCCCCTCAGTTCTGAGTGACTTCCTGGTTTAGGAAGAGACCCTGACCACGGGAGAGCTCCTGGGCTGGGCTGGAGAGCCTGGGCTAGACCATCCTGGTGCTGACCCCGGCCGGGGCACAGCTGACCAGCCTGTGCCCACGAGGAACTGGGCAGTAAAGTGCCAGGTCCCGGTGGAAGCATGAGGTCATCACTAACAGAGAGCTCGTTAAATGAGTTAGTTTAATGAGCGTGTGCTTCAGAACTGCCCGGCACCACTGTGACACCCAGAAGGGCTGGGCAGTCAGACTCTGCCTCTGCCCTCAAAGAGCTTCGGGTCTTGGTGGGGGGAGCTCCTGAGTGACTTACTGGGGCCTGGGCCCCAGGGTCCTCTCCCACGCTGGGGCTGAGCAGGTGTCCCCAGCCCTGACGGCGCATGAGAATCCCAGGGGCTTGTGACATACCCTTCACTGGGCCGCACCCCCAGAGTGTCTGATTCTGTAGGTCTGAGGATGGGCCAGGAAGGTGCATTTCTAACAAGTTCCAGAAGCTGCTACTGGTGGTCTAGGGACCCCACCTTGAGAACCAGCAGACTCGAGCAAGGGCTTTCAGACATCACTGTACAGAGCATAGCCTGTCTTGTGAACTCCTACCAGAAGCTCTGGAAGAGAGGTGCACGGGCGGGGTGAGGGTACGACACCACCATCCACGGAGGTGACGCGTTACCCGCTCCTCTTTGTGCTCAGCAGCCCTGAGCTAGGCCCTAGGGACATCAGCGGGGTTCAGACAAGGTTTGCTGCTGACAAGGTGACCTTGGGTGAAGACCCTGTGTGCCCTCTCTGGCCCTCGGTTTCCTCCTCTGTGAAATGGATCATCATAGGAGTGAGCAAGGCATGAGGCTGCTGCCGTGGGCGGTCCAGTCAGCATTTCTGCTGTTGGGGCTTCTCCCTAACATCCCTGGGCGCCTGTGTTGTCTTCTGGCGTTCACAGCCAAGAATCCAGGCAGATTTGGCCCCCAACACCCCAGACCACAGGCATGCGCCGCCCCCACTGGGGAAGAGCAGGCCAGGGTTCGTCTGGCCCCCAGGAGCCCCCAGCTTCTGGCTTCAGGGCAGGCGGAATGTCTCCAATTACAGAGCCTCCCAGAGCAGCGGCTGTCTCAGGTCTGCTTCTATCTCTGCCCACCCCTTGCAAAGCCCCTCAGGCAGAGGCTGTCACGGGGGCTGTTGTTCAGTATTTTGTTACCGAATTCTTCTTCTTAAGGAAGAAAGAACCCACTGTGTCGGGCAAGGCCTGGAGGCTGGCAGGGCGAGAGGGTCAGCTCCCTTCCCTCTCCATCCAGGCTGCTTGCTGAGGGTAGAGAGAGTTCCAGGGGCTTGGGTTTCTTCTCCCAGGCTCTCCTTCCTCCAGGGAGCAGTTTCCGAAAAGCCATCACAGTTCCTGATGCCCACGTCTTGTGCTTGGCATTCAAGGCCCCTGGAAGCCAATCCCTCTTCTTCCCTCCCTCTCCTCCCTTCTCCCCAGACCCGGCAGGGCTTCCACAACCCAAACCATCCATATCTTCCACTCACAAACTTTCATTCCCACCCCCAGCCTTTGCCGGGGCCGAGCCTCTCACCTGCCTTGCCCTCCCCTCATTCAAGAATGATCAACAGACCCAAGGTGCCCACGACTGAGGTTGCCAGGGTACATGGCTGCCAGGCTCAGACTGGGACTGTCCCGGACTAATGGGATGAGTTGGTTGCTCTAATTCACTGTACACACCACATCAAGGCACCATGTGTCCCCAGCAGGGCAGGGACGCAGACACAGAATGGAGTGGCATTTCAGAGTCAGCCCAGTGCAGGTAGACCTGGGCCCAGGTTCTTGGTCCACAGCTACATAGCCTCCTCCTAGGGACAGGCTCTGTCCTCTGCTGCCCAAAACCTTGCTTCCTGGAGCCTGGGATCTGCTTTATGGAGCAAGTAGCAAGTGTTAGGGAGGCCATGGAGGCAGAGACTGAGCCAGAGAGGCAGTCAAGGGTGTGGTCAAAGTGTGGATTTTCAGTCTCTTCCTCTTGCTGCTGTGTGGCCTTGGACAAGCCACTTTCCTTTCTGAGCCCATTTTGCCCGGCTGTAAAAACAGCCTTTTGATACTGTCTTTAGTGGTATCAATAAATGGAGATCATATTATAATAAAGTTTAACCAGAAGCCTGCAGCACACAGGGGCTCCAAAATCTTGCAGTCCAGTACCCCATGTTCCTCATATATTTGAGATGTGACACTCTGGCCCCAGAATAGAGGAGAAGGCACTGAGGCCACACAGGGAGTGAAGGTATCACAGTGTTGGACTGACCTCATGCTTCCTGGGATGGTCAGGAGAGGCCTCCTTGAGAAAACTACCTTTGGGCTGAGACACAAAGAAAGGGAGTAACCAAAATCTGGGGGAAGAACATTCCAGGTAGAAGAAATAGCCAGTGCAAAGGCCCTGAGGTAAGATCTAGCTGGATGTGTCTGTGGCTAATAGGACCAGGGTAGGAGACAAGACCAGGGAGCCCAGTGTGGATCAGGTCATGCAGATGTACGAGTGCAGCAGATGTGAGTCTAGAGAGATCATTTGACCCACCTGGGGTCACACGTCAAGCTCAGGAGTACAAGACTGAGGTGAGAGTCATGAGGGGTTCGGGGTGGGCCTTCAGAGCTGCCCTCAGAGCCCAGCAGCCTGGGCCCAGCAGAGGGTGCTGCTTTTCTAGTGCTCACGAGCCAGAGAATGCTGGGGCCCTGCACCCCACACAGCCAGGGCAGGCTCCTAGACCTGACCCACCTCAGCCTCGGGGTGGTGGTCTGAGCGAGGAGCCTGTACCAGACCCCCTAGAACAACAGGACAGAAGGCATAGAAGGGCCAGCTGCATGTCTGGTCCTGAGCACTGAGTTCCAGAGGTTCTGGATAACACACGACATGTCAGCAAGACCTGAGAGCAAGGCCCTGCCTCCAGGGCCTCTGCCATCCCTGGAGGTTGTATGTGACCCTCTGTCCACCATCCACTTGTTCATTCATTCATCCTTTTACTCATTCATTTCACTCACTCACTCATTCATTCACTCAAAAAACTTTACTGAAGAGCCAGGCTCTGAATCAGAGCTTATTTATAGCAACAGAGCCTCAGATCCCAAGACTCTTACCAAAAAAAAAAAAAAAAAAAATCCCAAGAGGGACGTGTCCCTGGGAAAGGATCCCCAGAGGTGAGGACGTTTGTCCTAAGGCCGCAGAAGTTCTGTCAGAGAGGAAAAGGCATCTCGGCCTTCAGGTACTGACTACAAGGGCACAGAGCTGTGAACTTGCATGGCTTTTAGTGGCTGGGGCCAGGGCCACTCGGGCACAATTGCATCACAGAGTGCAGGGACTTGTGGGAGAGTAGGAGGGGACAAGTGGGTGTGAACAGGGCTGGGGGGGCTAATGCCATGGACGCCGGGAGCCACGAAGGGAACCACACCATGGGCTCCATACCTCCAGGCCATGTCCAAGCAGGCCCCAGGACCCCAGCACCCTGGCTTCCTTTGGCAGCTCAGCCACCTCTGCCTCTCCCTCCCGCCCTCCTAGGAGCTCCAAGGCAGGACTCATGTGTGTCTTTTCTCCTCCCATAGCCAATCCCCACAAATCAACCCTGCTCATCCTGGAGTTATTTTTTCACTGTGGAGATATAACCTTGCACATGCTTGGCCTGGAGCCACCCATTTGCTGGAAGGAGATATCAAGGCTCATATTGCTCAGGGCCCTGCTAGCCTATCCTGCCCTACCAATGCTGGGAAGGGCAACTAAACTGGGAACATTCCTACACTTCGGTCATTAAATATGTACAGAACAAGGGGCTGGACCCACTGAGGGGCTCGATGTCCACTGGTGGCATTAAGAGACTAAGTCAAGGGCTCATCCTCTTCCCCAGCTTACAGTTCACGGGAGGTGAAGAAGGTCCTCAGAGGGCTTCTGCCATTCAAATAGACGCTGAACCTTTAATGTCTTCGCATTTCCTTCCTAAGCCCCCCACTTTCCTTTCCCAGTTTAGCAGGTTCTTATCCTGGCTGAAGTAACAAGGGTATTAATGTCCACTAAAACATTAGCTGAAAAAGAGGATGGTGGGTGATAATGGACGTGTTAACTGAGAAGTAAGGTGTTTAGCTGAAAACAAAGATGTTAGTTGCTACCTAGTGAAAAAAAAAAAGGAGTTTGGAGTGCTTGGGTGGCTCAGTCAGTTGAGTGTCCAACTCTTGATTTCGGCTAAGATTGGATTCTCATGGTCATGGGATTGAGCCCCTTGTCGGGCTCTGTGTTGAGCATGGAGCTTACTTAAGATTCTTTCTTTCTCTCTCCTTCTGCCCAACTCCCCAGTTCACACACACACACACACACACACACACTCTCTCTCTCTCTCTCTCTCTGTCTCTCTCTGTCTCTCTCAAATTAAAAATAAAAAATTTTAAAAACAAACAAACAAAAAAAAAAAAGGAGTTAACTGATTGCCAAGGTGTGAGCTCATCTTTCAGATCTTGGCTAAAAATTAGGGACAGTGAATAACTCAAGTGTTAGTCGGTAACTAAGATGTTGGGTGAAATACTGAGCAACCAACCATGCCCAAGGTGAAACTGAAATGTTGATTTAGAACTAAGGTTTTCCTAACTCAAGAATGAAATGATTACCCAATTGTTGAGCCAGAAACTCCAAGAGATATTTGTACACCAACATTCATCTCAGCATTAGTCACAATAGCAAAAATACGTCCGTCAATGGATAAATGGATAAACACAATGTGGTGTGTGCACACAATGGAATATTCAGCCTTAAAAAGGAAGGAAATTCTGACACGCACTATAACATGGACAAAACTTGAGGACATTATGCTCAGTGAAATAAATAAGCCAGTCACAAAAGGACAAATCCTGTATCATTTCACTTATATGAGGTCTTTAGAGTAGTCAAATTCATAGAGACCAAAAGTAAGATGGTGGTTGTCAGGGCTGGGGCTGGGGAATGGAAAGTTAGTGTTTATTGGGAACAGAGTTTCAGTTTGCGAAGATGAAAAAGTTCTGGAGGGGCGCCTGGGTGGCTTGGTTCTTAACATTTGACTCTTGATTTCGGCTCAGTCATGATCTCCCGGTTCATGAGTTTGAGCCCCACATTGGGCTCTGTGCTGATGTTTCAGAGCCCACTTGGGATTCTCTCTCTCTCCCTCACTCTCTGCCCCTCCCCAGCTTACTGGCTCTCTCTCTCTCTCTCTTAAATAAATAAACTTAAAAAAAAAAAAAAAGACAAAAGGGAGCCAACTACTCACGTGCACAACACAAATGAACCCTGAAATAATTTTGCTGAGGGGGGAAAACAAGACCCCAAATAATGCACACTGAATGATCCCATTTATGTTAAAGTCTAGAAGAGATAATTGAATTGATAGTGACTTGAGGGATAGAGGTGGGAATTGTCTGCAAAGGGGCAGAAGGGTAATGTTTTGGGGGATGATGGATACATTTTGCATCTTGATTGTACCATTTACTTCATGGGTGTATAAACCTTTGTCAACATTCAGCAGAGTGTAAACTCAAAAGGGATATGTATTGTGTGTCCCCCCCCACCAAGTTCGTATGTTGTACTCCTGACCCTCAGCCCCTCAGAATGTGACTATATTTGGAGGGAGGGCCTTCAAGGAGGTGATTAAGTTAAAACGAGGTCTGAACAGACATTCTTCCAAAGAAGACATGCAGATGGCCAACAGAGACATGAAAAAGTGCTCAACATCACTCATCATCAGGGAAAAGCAAATCAAAACCACAATGGGATATTACCTCACATACGTTAGAACGGCTACCATCAAGAAGACAAGAGAACACTAGAGTTGGCAAAAATGTAGAGAAAAGGGAACGTGTGTACACTGCTGGTGGAAATGCCAACTGGTGCCGCCACAGCAGAAAACAGTATGGAGGTTCCTCAAAAAATTAAAAATAGAATGATCGTATGAGCCAGCAATCCCACTTCTGGGTGTATATCCGAAGGAAATGAAATCACTACCTCAAAGAGACATCTGCACCCTCATATTCACTGCAGCCTTATTTACAAGAGTCAAGGCACGGGAACAATCTTAAGTTTCCTTTGGCGGATGAATGGACAAAAAAAATGTGGTGTATAAATACAGTAGAATAATATTCAGCCACAAAAAAGGAAATCCTGCCGTTTGTAACAATATGGATGGACCCAGAGGATATTATGCAAACTGAAATAAGTCAGAGAAAGGCAAATACCGCCTGCTCTCACTTACATGTGCGGTTTTAAGGAGTCGGGCCCACAGAACCAGAGAGTAGAAGAGTGGATACCAGGGGCCAGAGGGTCGAGGATAGGCGAGATAGCAGTCAAGGGCACAAACGTTTTGTTGTAAGAGGAGTACGTTCGAAGGATCTAATGTGTAGCATGGTGAGTATAGTTAACAATCTCGTATTGTATACTTGAGATTTGCTAAGGCGGTACATCTTAAATGTTCTCACAACACAAAAATAGAGGTAACTGTGTGAGGTGCTGGATGTGTTCACTGACTTGATTGTAGTGATCACTGCACAACTTGTACACATATCAAATCATCATGTCGTATACCTCAGACTTGTATGGTTTTATTTGTCAGTTACACCTCAATAAAGCTGGGGGGGGTAAAATGAGGTCGCATGCATGGGCCCTAATCTAATAGGACTGCAGTCCTTGTAAGAAGAGATCCGGACACAGACACACAGACAGAGGGATGACCATATGAGCACATGGTGAGAAGAACAGAAGCCTGAGAAGAAGCCAATGCTGCCAACGCCTTGGTCTTGAACTTGCCAGCCTCCAAAATTGTGAGAAAATAAATTTCCATTGTTTAAGTCTCCCCATCCCAGGTCTAAGGTATTTGTCCTGGC
This sequence comes from Hyaena hyaena, assembly GCF_003009895.1. Taxonomy (NCBI): domain Eukaryota; kingdom Metazoa; phylum Chordata; class Mammalia; order Carnivora; family Hyaenidae; genus Hyaena; species Hyaena hyaena. Next base: position 1,252,493 of record NW_024081135.1, read on the forward strand.
AGCCCCAGGACATGAGTATGTTTTACTCTATGAAAATTATAGCTCTAGAAAGTAGAATTAAAGGAGAAGGAAAAGATGAGCAAAGTTGCGTGACAACTGGATTATATGGCAACTCTTCAGGGCTCGTGCACCCCCGCACTCAGGTCTGCTCATAGTGAGCCCTCTGTAAAGTCCTGGCTGCCACCAAATGTATGAAGTGATGAACAGGTGCTCCCTGCCTTTCTCTGGGAGATTCTGGAACTTATAAAAGCCTCTCCAACAGAGACAGAAAGTAGGCTGGTGGCTGCCAGGGGCTGGAGGGGAGGGGGTAACAGGGAGGTAGTGTTTACCGTGTACAGAGTTTCAGCTCAGCAAGACAAAAAGAATTATGGAGACGGATGGCGGTGATGATTGCAAACAACATTATGACCGTGTTTAATACCACAGAACTGTGCACTTAAAAATGGCAAGGATGGGGGGCGCCTGGGTGGCTCAGTTAGTTAAGCATCTGACTTCAGCTCAGGTTATGATCTCATGGTTCATGGGTTCAAGCCCCGTGTCAGGCTCTGTGCTGACAGCCAGCTCAGAGCCTGGAGCCTGCTTCAGATTCTGTGTCTCCCTCTCTCTCTGACCCTCTCGTGCTCACACTGTCTCTCTCTCTCTCTCTCTCTCTTTTTCTCTCTCTCTCAGAAATAAATAAAACATTTAAAAAAATTTTTTAAATGGAGAAGATGGCACATTTTATGTTACATGTGTTTTACCACAGGTTTAAATATTGAAGAAACAAAAAAGGTGTCTCCAGTCCAGAGCAATACCTATTACATGCCAGACTAAATATGTAATAGTGGTCAAAGAATGCAGTGGCTTTCCAACACTGTGAGGCCATTATTTTCACCTTTATTGGACAGGTGGGGTTTCTGAGGCTCAGAGAGAGGCAGCAACTTGCCCAAAGTCACCCGTGAGTTGGTGGCTATTTCAATGGCCCCATGAAAGCCGTTGTTGCTGCACAGGTGGGTCATTTTCCACGGGCTCACTAGCTCCCTGGGCAAGCACCCAAATCCTTGCAGGGGAGGTAAGCTCCTCCACACCTAGTTAGTAGGGCTCAGGACGCTTAAGGCAGGCATTTTCCTTCAGGGCTGTCAGCTTCCTTCACTTGCAGGAGGCCGGACGCAGACACTGGTACCAGGGAGGCCAGGGAAGTGGCCTGCAAGGTGGGCTGGACTGTCCCGCCCCACCGAGCAGGCGAGCTGGTTAGCGACTGGAAGCCCAGGAGGTGTCCCCTGGTTGATGGGGGCGGGGGACATACGTCCCCCGCAGGGACCTCAGTCCCCAAGACTCACAGAGACATGGCCGCAGTGGAGAAGGCTGTGGTAGTGTGGTGGGGGCAGCTGCCACAGCTGGCTGTGGCCTTGGGCATTTCTCTCTGACGCCTTTTCCTTATTTCACTTCATGTCTTCTGGTGGGCAGGTGGTCCTAACCCCAGCACATCGAGGGCGCCTCTGGCTCCCGCAGTCCACTGGCTGCTCACACCTACTTGCAACTGCCCTTGGACCTTTGTCCTCCCCCAAGACCGTGAGCAGCCTGCACCTACCTTCCCACGGAGCCCCTGTGCCAGCCACATGCAAAGGGAGCAAACACACAAGCTAGCGTCACACCTGCATTCAACTCCCAGCTCACCCACCTACCTGCCACAGGACCCTAACAAGTCACCACATGCCTTTGAGCCTCAGTTTCCACTTCTGTCAAATGGGGCCACTGAGGACTGTCTTGAGTCTCTAACTGCAGATGACATGGCATGGTTCAGAGGCTCTGAGGCTCAACCTTGGGACTCTCTTCCTCAAGAATCCCACAGCAGATGGGGAAGATGGGCCAGGACAGCCTCTGCCCAGGGGTGGGACTATGCTGGAGAAAATCCCAGCAGGCTTCAGGGAGGAGGACACTCCTTGAGCAGAACCTTGAAGGACACCACTGGGCACAGTCGTACTAAGAATCATCATAAAGACAGTAATGGCAGACATTTCCTGAGGACATAGCCTGTGCCCAGTGTTGTTCTAAGAGCTCTTCACAGATTTGCTCATCTGAACCTCAGAATAGCTCTTACATGTGGTAACTCTCCTTAGCCCCTTTTTACAGAGAAGAAGACCAAGGCACAGAGAAGCTGCATAACTTACCCAAGTAGGAGTTGGCCAAAGTAGGGCTTAGCAAGTAGAAGGGAACAGCCTGGAGGAGGGCTCAGAGACAGGAAACAGACTGTGCATGGGAAGCCAGTGGTAGGTCGGCACACTTGTGGTTCCCATGAGTCACACCTCCCTGGTTTTTTGCCCTGGTGTAGCCCTCACCCACACTGGCTCCTGGCTTCGCCAGGCACCTCGACTTGGCCAATGGAACATCGGCAAACGTGATGTAAGCAGACATTTAGAAAGAAGGTTGCCCAAGGCACACTCAGCCTTGCTCTGGGAAAGCCACGTCCAGCAGAGAAGCCCGGGCTGGCCTCCTGGAGACACGGGGCTCGGCCAACAGCCACCATGCCAGGCCTCAGAGATGTCATCCTCCACCATCCGGCCCCAAGGTGTCTGCAGCTGCCCGAGTGAGTCCAAACAAAACCACAGAAGTGCCCAGCTGCGCCCAGATCAGATGGCAGGGCTAATGAAGTGGGTGCTATTTTAAGCCACTAAGTTTGGGGATGGCTTTGATGCATCAATAGATCATTAAGACAAACTTCTGAGTGTTGGTGCCTAAATGGAAAGAGACAGGCAATACCGTACAACATGACATAGCAGAGGACTGTAAAGTAGCCTGTCCTGGGGAGCATTGTGGGAAGAACAGACTTTTTAAAGGGGGGATTCTGGGGCTCTGGCTTGCTGACCTGTGCAGCCCCTAAGGCGGTAGCAGGGGTTTGTACCCTCCTCTGAATTCTGAACCCTGGAAAGAACCCTAGTCTCACCTCCCACATCACTATTTCCAAAGCACCCAAATATCCTCAAAGGCTGTCCTGTCTAGAACCTAGCATGAGCCCAGGCACACAGTAGGTGCTTTAGAAATAGTCACATGATAGAGGCTGCATGGGTCCTCATGCCCCCACCCTGTACTCTGAACCACTGTGGGAACTCTAGATTTCAGCCGCCTTGTTATCCAGGGTGTGTCCACCCTAACAACATATGAAGTGTTCTCCTCCCTCTGGTGTCTGTTCTGCCCCCCTCCCAGGTTAGGTGGCATCCACACCTCCTCATAGAGCGAATGGGGGGTGTGGCTCTCCTTGGAAAGGATGAGTATTATCTGCCTCCCCATTTAGATCATGGGGAATGGGGCGCCTTGGTGGCTGGGTTGATGGGGTCCAACTTTGGCTCAGGTCATGATCTCACAGCTCATGAGTTCGAGTCCCGCTTTGGGCTCCGTGCTGACAGCTCAGAGCCTGGAGCCTGCTTCAGATTCTGTGTCTCCCTCTATCTCTATCCCTCCCCCCGGCTCATACTCTGTGTCTCTAAAAACTAAATAAACAAACAAAAAAAAAGTTAAATCACAGGGAATGTCCACCTACTCCCTTACACTGGATAGGAGTAGTCCATCTCCCATCTGGGACTGGGAGCTCCTTGAAGGTAGGTAGGGTGCCCACTTCATCCACTCCATAGCCCCACTCCTAACATAGGACCTGGCCCCAAGGCTCTGCGGCATAGAGCCTCTGTTTTCAGGGAGGGCCCCAGCCTCCACTGCTTGATCTTTCAGTGTCTGTTTAGAGCTTGGACTCCATGTGTGATGGTCAGGAAGAGGGTCTGACACACAGCCTGCTTCCATTTTCACTGGTTTTCTCTTCCTCGTCTCTCCCTCCTCCCCGACATGTTTCTTGTGCCCATTTCACAGAACATGAAACTGAGACCCACAAGTGATGATGGGTGTGCTCAAGTCCCCGACAGGCAGGGTGTGGGGGAGCCAGGACTCAAACTCAGGCCCACCCGGCTGCAGGCCCAGCATCCCTGAGGAGCACACCAAGCGCCACTGTGCAGGAGGCTCTTGGGAGCCTGTGCTGTTTGCAAGGGTTCCTGTGTGAAGCTCAGGAGTCAATCTTGACACGCTGCCTGGAGAAGGCCCCTCTGGGCAGGCTGTGCACCTGGGCAGGGCCTCCAAGGATCACCTGTGGAGGGCTGCAGGGATCGCTCTGGACCCACAAGGACTCACAGGCCCTGCAAAGAGCACTGGACCAGGAGTCACACACATTAGAAGCCAGTCTTGACTCTACAGCTAACTAGCCACTTTGCCTCAGTTTCCTCGTCCATACAATGGGGGTAGTAATACCCACCTGAGAGCAAGGTGCTAAGTGCCTGGCCCCAAAGTAAGTGCTCAGTAAACATGAGTCCTCTGCCTCATGGAGCTCCCATTTCACCTTGGTCTCCCTGCCTCCTCATTCTCACAGGTGCCCCCCATTTCCTGGGCCAAATGCCAGCCACAAATGTCTTCCTCTTTTGACTTACCCAAGACAAGCTGGAGTTGGCCATAAAATAGAGCAACATACCTGCAAGGGGGGGAAAAACCCTCAGAATAAAAGGCCCCCAACGCTGAATGCCTCTGAGCGACACGTGAGGTGGGGTCACTTGGACCACCCTGACCATCCAGGGGCTGCCCACATCACTCCAGCCGTCAGGGCTCGAAAGGACTGGGGACCACCCCAGGGCTCTGGAGCTGCCAGCCCTGCTCTTCATCCACTTTTCGGTCAGTATATGAGCTTCAGAGACCAGTGCCACCTCTCTGTGCCTCACTCTCCCAATCTGTGAAATGGGCAGAGAAATAGCAGCACTTTTCTGCCTGATAATCTTCTTTGCCTGTTCAATGTCCCAATGAAGGTCAAGCATCTAGCACAGGATGAGGCCGAGTCAGGCTTTTCAAGAGGCTGTTGTTGGCTTTCTTCCATGACAGGTGGACACCATTTAGTGCCACAATTTAGTGCTGCCATAGACTGTGCGCCCCCCAGCCCACAGCCCCTTCATACTCCACAGGGGCTGTAAGCACAGCCCAAAGATGGGGGCAGCCTCCCTTCACCCCCCAAAAGCCTGCCCGAGCCCTACACCCACTAGGTCCTTTGCCAGTCATGGCATTTCAGCTCTGGAAGTTCATCTAACCCAGTGGTGTTGAACTTTTTTTGTGATAGGAATTTTTAGCCTCAGATCTCTTTCTTCAAATGCATTCTTACAGAGTAGCCCTTTGGATAAAAAACAGCACAAGGGCCCAAGTTCTGTCAGCCTGCTCCTCCTCCCCCTGCCTCCAGCCACCCCCAGACACCACCATGAACCATCGTGTGTTAATCCCTGCTAGAGTGCAGTAGTAACGACACCTGCCTGAGTTAATAGTGCTCCCGCTGTGTGCCCTGCACTGCCCGAACCGGTCGTCTCCATCCCCTCCACTTTCCCATCGCAGTCGAAGAACTGACACATCATCATATTCCCTCACCCATACCCAGCTCGTATGGGGCAGATGAGATTCGCAGCGAGGCCTGCTGTGAACCCCTTCCACTGCCCCACGTGAGGCATGGAGAAACTGAGGCCCTGATGGGGGGAGAGAGCAGTGACTTCCTGAGGCCATACCCAAATCTACTGAACCTGGGTCACAACCAGTGTGATCAGGGTGACGTCTAGGCCGGTCATCTGTGCTGCAGCCAGAAACTGCCTGTGGGTCCCTGGGTGGGGAGAATTTTCTAGACTAGGATTTATCCAAGTCCTGGACTCAGCCTTGCAGTAGATTTATGTCCAGAGCAGCTGAGCTTTACAGTGTCTGGGACTGAATGCTGCCATTGCTTTTCACCCTGAAACCCAGCTCCAAGGCATGTGAGGGTGGCTCGAATGGAGGGATTATCGTGTCTAACCCTATTGCTTACAGATAGGGAAATTGAGTCCTGGCCTTCCAATGGGCATTCTTGGTCACCATTATTTTATATGTAACACAAGTGACTGCATCCTCCCAACAACTCCAGCAGTCAAGGAAGGGACAGCATTTATTAAGTGCCAACTCTATGCCTATCCTGATTAGCGTTAGTTTCTATTATGGAAGTATGGTTGACATACAATGTTATATTAGTGCGCAACATAGTGACTCTATATGTTGACAATTCTATATGTTACGTAACTCTCACCATCACAAGCGTGGTCATCTTCTGTCACCATACAACTTTACCACAACGTCATTGTCTCTGCTCCCTAGGCTGTGCTTTTCATCTCTGTGACTTCTTTGTTCTAAACTGGAAGGTTTTACATCTTAATCCCCTTCACCCACTGCCACCTCTTTCCCCTGGCAATCCCCAGTTTGTTCTCTGTATTTAGGAGTCTGTTTCTGTTTTCTTGTTTGTTTTGGTTTTTTCCTAGATTCCACATATAAATGAAATCATATGGTATTTGTCTTTTTCTGACTTAGTTCACTTAGCAGAATATCCTCTAGGTCCATCCATGTTGTTGCAAATGGCAAGATGTCATTCCTTTTTATGGCGGAGTAATATTCTTTTATATATATATAATATATATACATTCATAAATATATATCATGATATATGATATTATACATGCATACATACACACCATATCTTTATCCATTCATCCATCAGTGGACACTTGGGTTGCTTCCATATCTTGTCTATTGTAAATAATGCTGTGATGAACACATATCTTTTTGAATTAGTATTTTCATTTTCTTTGGGTCAATACCCAGTAGTGGAATTACTGGATTGCATGGTATTTCTATGTTTAAATTTGAGGGACCTTCATGCTGTTTTCCACAGTGGTTGCACCAGTTTACATTCCCACCATCAGGGCACAAGGGTTCCTTTTCCTCCACAACCTCACCAACACTTACTTCTTGTCTTTTTGGTACTAGCCATTCTGACTAGTGTGTAGGGATGTTTTCAACCATCATCTCCTTTGCTCTGCACGACTGTCCTTCTAGTAGAAGGGGGAACTGAGGATCTGAGAGGTGACTTGCACCTTCCCAACGCCACAGGAACTCATGATAGGTGCAGCGGTGTGCAGAAGAGGGAGGGGTAATTTATTATTCTAGAGACAGCCACTAAGAAGCTCTTCTCCCCCAACCAAAAACAATGTGGACTCTTCCACACACAATACATGCCTACGGACTGGGGGGGGGAGGGTGAATGGATGGATGAGTCTCAGTAGGGCGCTTGAATGGCTCCAGGCAACTGACCCTAGAGAGGAGGGTCTGCTCCCATGCCCCCAATGCCACACCCCCAATTCTTTCCCGTTCTTATTCCTCTAGGGGAGCCCCCCCCCGCCCACCTCCGTTTCTCCTTTGAAAGTAATTGTTTCTGCTCCCCTCTGTCTCTTGCCTCTCAAAACGAGTTCCGTGATGCATTCCTTCAAGGACAACTCTTGACAGGACTGAGCACTGAAGGGCTGCCTTGGCTCCTTTGTAGGGTCAAAGTTTATACTTCGGAAGGGATAGTCTTGAGACAATTGAATCTGAGGGCTTGGTGTGTGGTCTGGCAGCATGCAGGGTTGGGGCTCAGCCTGTAGCTGGACTTGGGACTCAGTGTGTAACCAGGGGAAGGGCTTAGCCAGGACAGTGGGTCATCCAGGGATGAGGTTAGGGCTCAGTCTACAACTAGGAGCAGGGCTCAGTCTTTAACCAGAGTCAAGGCTCAGTTAGGAGCTGGAGTTAATCAGAGCTGAAGACTCAGTCTATAATTTGGGTTAGGATTCAGCTAGGTTAATGTTTGGGATGAGATAAGGATAAAGATCAGGTTTGAGTGTATAGTCATGATCAGAGCTTAGTTCATTCCATGAATCAGGATTAGGGATCAGTTAGCATCAGAGCTCCATGTAAAACCAGGATCAGGCATAATTCTATGGCCAGAACTAGGACACAATCTAAGACCCAAAACCCAGTTCTGTCTATGACCAGAGTCAAGATCCATGTTATGACCAGGAAGTTCTCAGCTTGGAACTAAAGTCAGGGCACAGTCTATTTGTAGGGTCAGGGCCCAGGCTGTGACCAGGGTCAGGCTTCAGTCTGTGACCAGCATCAAAAGCAAATCTATGAACAGAACTAGGGCTTGTTGGAGGGAGAAATTCAGGCCTTAGGCTGTAGCTAGGATGGGGGTCCAGTCTGGAACCAGGGCCAGAGCCAGAGCTCAATCTCTGACCAGGTTATGAAAAGGATCAGGTCTCAGTTTATGTATGAGGCTATGTTTATAACCAGACTATGACTGGGGTGAGGAGTCCATCTGAGACTATGACCAGGGCTCAGCCTACATCTAAGTGCAGGAGCTCCTCCATGGATTTCTAATGCCATAAAGGAATGAACACAGCTTCCAAAACCACTTAGCTCCCTCCCAAAATTTGGACCCCCCTGGAGCCAACTGAACTTTACTTCCATTCCCTAAAAACCTAGCTTCTGCCTAGCGGGCTCTGCCCTGGTCCTTCCACACCACCAGGGGAGCTGCCTCAATGCGTCCACCCAGACCCTGTCTCCTCCATCCCTGCCAAGGAGCCTCCTGGCTCCAGGGTTATTAAGGGAGGAATCTGTGGGAAGAAGAGGGTAAACAAAATCCGTCACGCGGGGCTGGGGCAGGCGCCCGATCCTACCGTGGCTTCACCGACTCCGAGGGAAACAGCAGCACTGAGCCAGTGATGTTGACAGGAGACTTAATGAAATCCAGAGGGAGGGGACCTGGCAGGACCCACCTGGAAGGAGGCCCGAGATGGTAATTAAATTAATTCTGGTATATGTCCCAACAAGCGCAGAAGCGAGAGCTGGGGCCAGGGTCCGTTCGCCCAAGGCTCCAGGAGTTTGTCATAATTACAGGGAAAAATAAGTTTCAGAACTTACGTAACTCCACTGCTTGGGCCCCAAGGGTTAGGCCCAAATTGTTTTTCTTTTCCAGGAAATGCATATATGACAAAGCTGCACCTGCACTCCGGGGTCACCTCTGTGGGTCACAGGAGATGAAAGAGCCCAGAACGAGAACTTAGTGCTTACCCCCCCTTCTCAGATGAAGCAAAATGAGGCTTGCAAAAGCCTCTTGTCAGAGTTATGTGATCAGGGCATAGGACTAGCATCAAGCCCCAGAACCAGGTTTTGCTGCCCCCAAATCTCTCTACTGTGGAACTGTGGACAACCAGGGGAGGGCAGACCCGTTTTGCCTGAGAGAAAGGGGTAGCTCTGGAAGAGAGAGGAAGGGACGGCTCTGGGAGAGGAAGGGGTGGCTCTGGAAGGAGGCCCTCCTTTAAGGATGAGTTGACCAGGCTGAGAAAAGGAAATGCGTACAAGGCAGAGGAAACAGCATATACAAAGGTGCAGTGGCTGGAAAGAGCACAGCATGATGGGAGGAAGGGGTCACAACAGGCTGAGTGCCGGCTCCAGGGCAAGGTTGGAAGAGGAAGCTGAGGCTGGGCAGGTAGCAAAGACCCCCAGATGCAGGAAGAGCCACAGAAAGTTCTCCCGCCGCTTGTCTTATTTAATCTCACAATGGCCCCACGAGCTAGATGCTTTCATTCCCATATGACAGATGAATAAACTGAAGCTCAGGTGATTTGAGACATCTGTCCAAAACAACACAGCCAGAAAATGGCACAGCTGGGATTAGAACCCACACCTGTCAGGCTCAAAACTGCTTCCTTAAATGCGTTTTTTTCCTGCTTCACCCCCCCCCGCCCCGCGGCCCCATGCTTTCTCGGCTTCCCAGCGCAGCTCAGCCTGGGTGTCATGCCATGGAGATGCCCCCGGCCAGGGTGGAGGACCAGCAGGACCTCCAGGAAATGGGGAGGAACAATGAGAGCACCAGCCCAGGAGCAGGACAGCGGCAGGGAGCTGGGGGCTGACCCCAAGCCTCTGGAGGCTGTCTGCAGGGTGAGGAAGTGGAGGGGAGGGGTGGTTCTTGAGAAGCCAGTCTCATCCAGGGAGATACATAGGCCGGGCACGGGCTCAGCAGCAGGAGAAGCATCTCTGAATTGGCCCCTCCCGAATCTGCACATTGAGTGCTCAGGGGCCCCCGCTTCTCCTGGAAAACGCCATCCCTGGTGGTTGGCAGTGGAGATGCCATCACATGCCACTCCTAGAAGAGGCTAGGCCTGCCCGAGGGGTCCATTTGCTTTCAGGGGGTTTCCTGCTGCAGATGCTTCTAACACCTTGCAAACAGCACCTGAACAGAACCTGAAAAAAAGTCTTTAGCTTGTGGGGACCTCTCTGTGGCGTTCTGTGTCCTCCTTCAGCTGGAGGCAATAGACTCAGTAGCACAGAGATGAGCAGTGACTGACCGGCCATCACACAGCATGGTCAAGGTGGGCCCCCTGGAGAAGGGATGTGACCTGGCTCAACGCCCGAGACGAGGCTGTCTCACTGGGGTCAGAGGGTCCTTGACGTTGTCCTTAATCAGGAATAAGAGTGTTTGTTTTCAGCTGAATATTTCCCCAACCGCAGACGAGACGGGACTGCACATTCCAGATTCCTGGCAGCTTGGGAAACTGTACTGTGGGTCCTGCCTGGTCACTTCTCCTCCTGGTGGCCTCGTGCCCACCCTCAAGGCCTTGGGGTCTGGCTGGCAGCTTGGATGAGAACACGACTTGTGGCACGAGGAGCCGGCAATATCTTACTGCCTCTCCTTTCCTCGTCCTTCCAGACTCCTCTGTTCCCTCCCCTCAGATCTCATCTCCATAAATGCTAACTTGGGCCATTGGTGTTTCACCAGACACAGTAAGGATAAGCATCGCAGGCAGGGAACAGCATGTGTGGCAGCCTAGAGGCAGGACAGTGGTGCAGCCTCCTAGGAGAAGGCGGGTGAGTGCGGTGGCTAAAGCACGGCTCCTGCTCAGCGAGGGGCGGGTGATGGGATGGGGCTGGCTTGCTGAGGGCCCAGAGCACTAAGGACCTGTGTTATCTAACAGCATCAGGGAGCCATAGAAGTTAAGCCGGAGAGTGCCAAGGTCAGAAACATACCCCAAAAAGCACCTTTTGGCGGGGGTCAGTGGGGGTGGGTTGCACAGGTGAGTGTGTGGAATCCAGGAAATCAAGGGAGGGAGCCAGAGGGGAGGGCCCAGCCTGAGCTGGGTGCAAGACCCTCCGAAAGATGAAACGGGCGGAGCCATGTCATCAATGGATATGGGGTCGACAGACGTGCATGTTAAGGCCCCTGTTTTACAAAAGAGAAAACTGAGGCTCAGAAAACAGTGACTTACCCAAGGTCACTTAGCCAGGGAGTGAGGGAGCACAGTAGACTCCAAACCCCTCACTGCTTCTCTCTCCTATGGCCTCCTTTGCCACCCGTGTCTGGGATGTCTGAGGTGATTTGCACCTGCCAGGACCCTGGTCGGAGAGGCACATCTCCTCCCTCCCTTCGCTCCCACTGGCCCTGAAGTGAGCTCTACTCTTCTGTGGGGTTCACTTTGGGAAGTTCAGAAGTCAGCCTTCTTGCTTTCACCCAACTTAAATCTGCCCCTTCCTCTCCAGCACCCTGTCCACCACTCACCTGGACACCTGAGCAATTTCCTCCCCAAGCAATGCATCCTATCGATCCCATGCCCTCTACCATCTTAGTGACACCAAACTGTGGGATGTCACTAAAATGCGTGCACTTTCACACGGCCTGGATGCAGGCCTAGGTCCCCTCCTCATGAGCTCCTATTCATCCCTTGTTACCCAACTGAAAAGCACCTCCTCAGAGTTTGCCCTCTCAGACTGCCACAGATGGAATCGGTCTCTTTCTTCCCCAAATCCTAGGGAGGTGGCTTGTTTGCCTGCTCCACCACCAGGGAAGGCCTTGGGGACAGAGCACCTGTCTCACCTCTGCCTCCTCAGCGTCCTGAACAAGGCCAGGTATACAGTAGGTACTCAATAACTGCTTACTGTAGCTGATTAGAGAGAGAGAGAGATGAATGAATGCACAAGTGAGTGAATGAAGGAATGACTCTGTGCTCACACCCCAGGAGCACAGACGGCCAAAAACAGGTTTGCAAGCCAGGTCCAACGTTTTGCTGGCTGGGTGGTCATGTGGCTTCGGCCCCCCAAACCTCAATTTCCTCCATGTAGAGTGTTGGCAATCATCTTTGCCGTGCAGCCCGAAGAACAAGTCAGCTCACGCACTGGTAACAGACCCAGCACAGTGGCACCTTGAAAACACGCTCCACGAAGACAGCTGGCCTGTTTGCATCTGGCACTTACCAGCTGTGTGAGTTTTGACAAATTACTTGACTGCTCTGTGCCTCGGTCTCCCCATCTGCAAAATGGAGACCAGTAGTGCCAACGGCAGAGGGCCATTTGGAGGATCAAAAGAGGAAACGCACGTAACATGCTTACAACAGAATGTGGCAAGTGATAAGTGCCAGGTACATGCTTGTTTCATAAACTCGTATGTGAAGCGCCTCACACTTGGTGTGTGTTTGAACCCACCTCTGCCCTGCAGCCCGGGAACCGGAGGGTCTGAGTAGCCATCACAGACACAGCGATGCAGTGAGTCAAGCACTGCAGGACCCACTGTTTCTCCAAACAGAAATCCCACACAGGCATTGAGTTAACCGCCCATGTCAACAATACCGGCATTTGCTCCGGAACCTTCCATGGGGGAGGCAAATGCAAAGCAAGTCACGCTGAGAGGGGACCTGAGCTTAATGGGCCTCACCCTCTGAGCCCTGTTCCAGAAGCATCTTTTGAATATGCTTCTTTTAAGTCCCAAATCAAAGTGTCCCCTGTGAGTATGATTATTTTAGTTACTTTTTCTTTTTCTTTTCTTTTCTTTCTTTTTTTTTTTTTTTTTTGTGCTCTAAGTACCAGCTGGTTTGCTCAAATGATGATTTAATCCCTTTAGCTCATGATAAGAGTATCATTCCCAATGGAAGGAGAAAGAGCCGCATGAGCCTTAGTTCATCCAGCGTGGAAGTGGAGGCGGTGTCTGACTCTGAAGGCAGTGCTCTTCACATCAGTACTCAGCACTGACTGTACTTTGGAATCAACTGGGGTGCTTTGAAAATACTGACTCTGGGGTGCAGCCCAGGCATCAGATTTCAGGAAGCTCCCTGGGAGTTCCCCCCGACCACTAGGTTGGCAGGAGAGGTCCAGGGGACAGAGTAGAGGTCCAGGGGAGACACACGGGATGTGTACAATCCCTGCGGCTCTGAACCTTGCCCCCAGCAAGGGTGGCCTGACCATTTGTGCCTTGGTAAGCCAGCTCCCCCAGCCTCCCAGTGACAATTTAATCACTAAAGATGAGACCCCAGCCAGACACAGGCCTGGAGCTTCCAGAAAGCTGCAACTCTGCAAGAATCAGCTAGAAACCAGGAGCCTCCGCTGCCCCCCAGACTGTCACCTGGATTGGGGGGCTCAGCGTGTCCCCTTGATCTGGCTTCGGTGCCTGCCTCCCCTGATGGTTCAGCTCAGGCCTGGCTTTCTGACTTCTCATTCCTTTATTAGCATGGGGTCATTTCTTCAAAGAAAATCTCAGGGATTTGGTTTCCCCAGACTTTGACTCAGTCCCATTCATTTTGACATTCCAATGAAATGTTTCTAAGCCAGTCCTCGTTGCTCATCCAGCTTCCCGGAGGCTGGCAGATTCCATAGCCCCTGAAAGAATTTAAGTTCTAATTCTGGTTCTGCTACCTTTGAACTGAGTGGCCTTGGGCTGGTCACTTAACTTCTCTGAGTCTCAGTGTTATTGCCTGTAAAATGGTCACTTACCCCATACTCATACAAAAACTACTGAGGGCGTGCTCGGGGCCTCAGGCGGTTAGATGTCCGACCTTGTCTCAGGTCACGATTTCACAGTTTGTGAGTTTGAGCCCCGCATTGGGCTCTCTGCTGTCAGCACAGAGTAGATTCTCTGGTCTCCCCTCTTTCTTCTCTTCCTCTCCCCTCTCAAAAATAAGTAAACATTAAAAAAAAAAAAAAAAGACTACTGAGATTAGATGAGATAAGAATGTAACATTCTTAGCCAGCGCCTGGCATGCAGGAAGCACTCCATAAAGACAGATTAGTAGCCTGATTGTAGTCAGAGAGAGATAGCAAACCCACAGCCCCAAAGCCTCCGTGCCAGGCCTCAGGGATTCATATCCTATGTGACCCAAAGTCATGGTCCTGCAGCCAGAAATGGATCCCAGGTGGTCATCCTCTGCGTCAGAGGCTGGCACACATACTGATACCCTGCCTGCCTCCCCTCTGCACCGGCCATAATAATGAATATAATGAGCTGGAGCCCTGAGAAACCAGCTGGGTGCCTAACACCATCTCCAAGGCTCTCTCATTCCGTCCCCACTGCCACCAACCTAGTTCAGGCCCCCATTGGTGCTCATGTCCTTACTCCCATCCTGCTTCTAGGCTAAGCCCACAGTGGTTTCTCTACCCTGCTGAAGCCACATAAATCATTTCATTTTATTATTTTTTTAATATTTATTTTTGAGAAAGAGAGATAGAGTGCAATGGGGGGGGGGGGAGAACAGAGAGAAAGGGAGACACAGAATCTGAAACAGGCTCCAGGCTTTGAGTTGTCTGCACAGAGCCCGACAGAGGGCTCCAATTCATGAACCGTGAGATGATGAACCAAAGTCGAACACTCAACCAACTGAGCCACCCAGGCGCCGCCTACATAAATCATTTTAAAACACTGTGATCATCTGGCTACAATCTTCCTTGGCTCCCTAGTCCTTCCATCTAGAAGTCACGTAGCATCATTCTGTCTTTGTTGCTGGCCCACCCAGACTCAAGGGGAGAGAATACATGGGCCTCACCTCTCCAAGTGAAGAGGGTCAAAGTCACATCCTGAGAAAAGCCTGTACAGTGGGAGCTGGTTACAGCCATTCTCAGAAAACACAAAATGCCCCAGGGAGGGAGGAGGGAGGGGAAGGTAACTGTAACAACTATATAAGCACAGCAGCTGGGGACACTCAGTGCGGGGACAGATGTCCATGACCTTCGCTGTCTAATGTCTCGTGCCTCAGTGGCTGATACGGGCCTGACTCAGTCAGGAAAGCTCAGCTCTTAGTCCTGTCTGTAACACGCAGGAAACACGTGGGAAGATGTCTGTGCTGGGAACATCGGCCACGTAACAGGTTTTGAATTTGAAAGCTCTAAAGGTTAATGGTCTTAAAAATTCCCCTGTGATACTGAAAATGTAAGATGGGCCACAAGTGATTTCAAAGAGGTTTGGGGCAGGAAAGACAGGAAGTTTTCCAACTCGGCGCAGCCAGCTAAGGCTCACGTCCTCCAGAGGTTATCAGGAGAAAAGGATCTACCCGGCATCTACCCTTCCAAACACAGAAAGGACCTGGAATGTTCCGGGCAGATGTTCCAGTGGGACTGGGTGTGCACACAACCTTACGTGCAGAGGTTACAGAAGGGAATTACAGGGTGGGGGTAGGGACCGCATGGGCAGGGCCAGCCCAGATGCCTCTCTTCTTTTTCACCCTGGGCCTTGCTTCCTCTTTCCTGTCACCATTTGAGCCCAAATAAAGCAGATTTCCAGATTGTGGGGATTCCTTCAGATCCCATGGTTTAGTCACTGATCCTTATTTTGGTCGTTTTCTCTGCACAGCCCCGCTCACCTCCAGGCTTTGGTTGGACCGTATGGATATCTCAGGCCTCCAGCATTGACATCTGTCTCCTTGTCCAAGAGAGGAAAGCCGTGCCACATGGTCCATGTCCCCTCACCTCTCTGAGTCACTCCTGGTAGCAACCTCTGAGCTGCTAGTCTCATGGGGCAGTTAGGAAACAACAACACAAAAGTGCTTTGTAAAGGAATAGTAATAGACTATGCAGTTCACATTCAATGGTAATAATGCTCCATGCATCATTATTGTTATTAATGTTCCCCGAGAGTGTGGGAAGAGAAAGGATTTTAGGGTCAGAAAGCATGAGTTCTTTTGATTCTGAGTGTGGGCGAAACTTTAGCTGAGCATTTATCAAGCACCCATGGTATTCCAGGCCCCAGGCAGTGCTGTGGAGACAATGACACACGATGTGGCCCTTGCACTTGAGGGCTCACAGTCTGATCTGGACTGTTCCAGAAACATGGGGGCAGAGGCTAAGCAAATCTGAAAGATGAAGAAGAATTAGCCAGACAGAGAGGCAGAGTCGGGGGAAGTATTGTCTTCCTGATAGAGGGAACAGCATGTATGAGGGCCCTGGAGTCAGGGAGCATAGAGATTTCTGGAGCATAGAGCCTGAGCCTAGAGGCAGAGCTGGAGGGGGAATAAATAATACAAAAGACAAATAAAGAAAATACACAGCATGTTAACAAATGGTAATTGCTAAAAAGAAAAGTAAAGCAGGAAAGGGACTGAGCATGTTGGGGTAGGGGCAGGCACTGGCATTTTAAACAGGGGAAAGGTTTCACCGACAAGAGGCCAAAAAAGTGAGACAGAGTCATGTGTATTTGGGGAAAGAGTATTCCAGGCTGGGGAATAAGTGCAAAGGTCCTGAGGCAAGGGTGTTCCTATACTTCGGAGGAATAGCCAGGAGGCCAGTGCAGCTGGAGCACAGATGAGGGGAGGGGGTCTCAGACGGGGCTCAGACAGAACAGGCTTTGTGGAGCACTGTGAGGACTTCGGCTTTTACCCCATGGGACAAAAGAAGGAACAGAGAAACAGAGGAAGGCGAAGATTGACTCGTGTTGAACAGGACCCCTCTGGGCATAGGAGAGGAGGCTGTAGGGCAAGAGAGAGAGATTACGGTGGCTGGACCAGGTGACAGCAGTGGCTATGGTAAGAAGGGACAGGTTTCTGGATGTGTTGTGAAAGTGAGGTCATTAGAAATTGGAGAGACAGAAGACAAGATGGAGAGGAGAGAGGCAGACCCCTGGCGCGCACCTGTCTGTCCTCCTGGGCTCCCGACAAACATCATTCACTGTGACCCGCTGGCCCTTCGGGCTCCTCCGCACCCCAGAGCTCTAAGCTATCGCTCCCCCTAATCAGAGGTGAACACCCAGTGAGCTTGGAAGGCAGTCTAGGCTCCCATGACGACGGGAACCATTATTCGTGAGTACCTACCACGTGTCTAGCACTGGCTAGTTGCTTTTTTTAAAAAACAATGTATTTTTTTAAAAAGTAATGTATAAAAAAGTAATGGCATTAGCTTCCCCATTCACAGATGAGGAAACTGAGGCTCTGTGAGGTCCAGAGACTTACCAGAACTTCCCTGTTAGCAAGTTTAACATCAGAATTCAAGTACAGCAGTCATTTCTTCCCAGGGCACCCCTAACTCCCCACGGGAGACCACCTCCCCCCCAGGCTCAAGCCTCACTCCCTGCACCTGGGGCTCCTGGCCCGGCCAGGGCCCTATATTCCAGGCTGGTAGAGGCAGGTGTGGGCAAAGCACACCTGGAGGCTGAGAACGCCACCTGCCAACCCTCGGGCCGAACAGGATGGTGTGAAAGAGTGCCTGCTCCAATGTGGGGGGCAAGGTGCTGGCTGGGGGCTGGCCTGGCCCGTCCCAGGGGCTAAAGGCAGAGCGTGGCCAAGGTCATCAGTTTCTTCCCTTCTCTGACACACGTAGCAGTTCAGGGCCAAGGGTTATTAAGGAAAAGTATAACTCAGGACATGACATCGTCTGTGCCTAGAGACGGGGCTGGCCCCTGTCACCTGGGCCACACCCCCCCTACTGGGCCATCTTCCATGTAATTAGAGGGCTGATGTGTCTGTGGTCTGTCCGTCCTGAGGGACTGGGTTGTGTCTAAGAGCCTGGTATGACTTAGGAGGCTCACGATGCCACAGGGAGCTCCAGACCTGAGCTAGGACACCGCTCTGTCACTTACCTGTTGTGGGGCCTTGGGCCAGTCACTTTACCTCTCTGGGCCTCTTTCCATGTAAGAAGGAAATAGTATCTACCTTATAAGGTTTTTGCGGGTGTTGTGAATAGTAATATACATAAAACATTTAGGACATTGTTGTTGTTGTTGTTGTTGTTGTTATTCATCCCTGAGACTTGAGCAGGTACCCGGTTGATCTGTGGAGAAACAGTGCAGCCGGCCTCCTTGAGGTGATACTGGGGTGGGAGTCATGAAGAAGGAAAGGGAAGGAGGGAGCCGGTGTCAGCTACCCCCTTGCTGTGTGACCTTGGAAAGTCTAGTGCCCTCTCTGGACCTCTGTCACTCTCTAGTAAGTGTGCCCGACATGTATTGACAACACTCTCCTTTGACAACTCTGTGATGAGACTTTTTTGGCCCTTGTTGTGGGCCCAGCCCAGGGCCAGGTGCTTGCTGAGGCCTTGCTATCAGAGTCAGAGGGGGCTTGGGGTCCCTCCCCATCCCTTGGAAGGGTGCTTGTTTTCTAGGGAGGGGACTGGTCTTGTTGCTGGGTTTCTTTCCCTGTGCACGTCCTTCCCACCTCCGTTCATCTATAAGGTCCAGGGGGGACCACACTCTCTCAGTGCTCTGCCAAGTAGAGCACCATCATGAGATAGCCAAGCATGGGGTCTGCCTCCCTTCCAGACAGGTATACTGGCAAGTGGGGGCCCTGTGTCACCTGTTGCTGTGTCCCCGGGCACTTGGCCCTGGCCACAGCAGGCTGGGGGAGTCCTTGACAAATGATGGAGGAATGACTGGAGGCCACCTGAGGCTCCAGCCTCAGAAGGAAGGGATGTTTGATGCTGTCTGCCTGTCAGAATGGGGCTGCACTGAGAAATGGGCAGAGAATGAGGAGCCACATGGATTTGGGTCTAAATCCTGGCTCTGCTCTGTGCCATCTGAGCAGACTCCTTCACTCTGAGCCTCAGTTTCCTTATCTGCCCAAAGTGGCCAGTTCTCACTGCCTCTCAGGTGGGCCCACGTGGAAAGCTGTCCACCAACGTGCTTGGAGACAGCATGGGTATGGTACTGAAGGGTCCGTGCTGGGTGACTTTCCATGTGTGTGTCCCCGCCTGATCGCGGGCCCCCCGCAGAACCCACCCTGCCTCACTGGCTTCTTGCAGTAGAAGCACCTCTGCCTCACACACCCAGGGCTCGACTCCCGTGTCGATCAAGGAGTGGTGGCCCTGTGGGGGGCGGTGGCAAGGGCAGCTACTGACGGTGTGTCTGCTCACAAGAGTCTACGCAGAAATCCGGGCAGGCTGGGCAACCTGCAGGCAGTGACCAAATCCTCGGAGCCTCCATCACCTGTTAAGTGGGGACGCTCAGCATCATCTCAAAGATGAGAAGAGTTGTAGACACAGCCCAGCCTGGCTCTAAGGACAAGAGACTTGCCTGGGAGAGAAGGTTCCCCTCTGCTAATGCCGTCAGCCCCCTGGGGACATGGAGCGGGACAAGGGGTCCCTGTGCCTCCCTGGCCACTTGGTACTCTGTCTTTTTAGCAAACCAGACGCAGATCTCTGGATCTGAACCCTCCCAGGTCACAGCATCTAGAGAAAATTATGAGGCCACGTGCTGTCTTTCGTTATATTTGTCCTTCTGGTACCTTCTGTTTACAACAGCCATTTCTCAGACGTGACGTGGCCATTTCTTTTTAAATATGCTGACCTCAGCAATCGTGTCAAGTGGCAGCGAGGTATCCCAGAGACTCCAGGGCCAGGTGGTCCCGGTTCCCACCCCAGCTCTGTGTCCCCGTTGCCGGGAGCCTTCAGGTAGTTCTTGTACGGATGAGGAGAGCACCGGGACCCCCACCTGGCCTGAGGGCTGTGATGGGTGTTGAGCACAAAGCACTTAGAGCTGGGCCCAGGGCACAGACGGAGCAGACATTGTGCAGAGGGAGTCGGGGCCGAGCAAGCATGTTGGACAGACCCAGTGACTTGCAGAAATTACGGCCTGGGAAATGCTGGCCCAGGCCGCCTGCCCTGACTGCCCCAAGAGAGCCTGCTGCTACCTGCCGCCCGGGTAAGCCCCCTGGCAGCAGCAGCGCCTTTAATCTCCAGGCTGGTAAACATGCGATCGGGTTTCCCAGGCTTTGTCCTGCTACTTGGAGCAGTTCTCAGGCCCAGCACCCTCCTCCCACCGCCCTTCCCATCACCCTGACTCCAAAAGCCCCAGATTCCCTCTGCCCCTGAGCCACGCCTCAGTCTCCTCATCTGCAAAATGGGTGATGACACTTAAGCCTCACCCGTGCAATGGGCAGAAAACTGTTCTCGCCTCCTAAGCCAGGACGAAATGCAGAGCTGAATGTCGTTGCTCACTGGCTGGCTCAACCCAGGCGCTTCAGCGGTGCCCTGTGCCCCCCACCACCCACTCTCACCTCTCAGCCCCGTCCTGAGCTGGGAGCGTCACCCTGATGCCCTTCCATTCTTTTCCATGCATCTTCCCTTCCACTCTGAGCATCCCACAGTGTGGGAACCCCAGGCATGGCCTGCCGCCTGGCCGGTGGGCTGGGCAGACAGGCCACTCAGACCTCGGGGACCAGCCGCATGGGCTTGGGAAGGGCACTCAGCTCCCCGTGCCCGTCTCTGCATCTATAAAACGGGCACGTTAACAGTTGCTTCCTCGGGAGGTCATCACGGTGACTTTGCTAGCTCAGCCTGCCGCAGCTGCGTTCGCTGGCATCCTCATCGGTGTGAGTGGAAACAGGGAGGCCTGCCTCCCGTGGGGTGGTTTTCAGCACTGTCTTTGCCCTTAGCACATATGGGAAAACTCACCCAATCACACACTCTCCACACATGGCCACCTTGGCAGGCTGGCTGGCGCCTCTCACCCACCCATCGCCACAGCCCCTACCTGTGGCCCCAGCTTCCAGACCCCACGTGTGGCCAGCTCCTTCCCTGCTAGAAGCCTCTCATGGCACCTCACTGTCCTCACCTCCTCCCAGCCATTCTTCTGCCTCCACCGGTGCCCTGGCCAGCCCTCCTGACGTATGATTCCCCAGAGAGGCCGCGTGCTTTCCTAGCTGGGCCTCCAGCCCAGAGGGCTCTTGGGCCAGCCCTGTCCTGTCACCTGCTGAAATCTCACTCATATTCAAGGCCTTGGGCTTGCCACCTTCCTGGACAGAGCTTGGGGCCCCGGGTCAGCCAGGCCTGCGCCTGAATCAAGCCTTCACCTTGGATCTGTTGCTCCATCCTAGCTAAGTTCCCTTTCTTCCTAAAGCCTCAGTTTCTTTGACTGGAAAGTGGGATTATGCTGGAGACTCAGAATAACACAATTTATCAAGTGGTTCTGGTGCTTCAGGCACCTAGCCAAATATTTCACCAGCACAATTTCATTTTCTCTTTCCAACTGCACTGTGGCATAGACAACGACTAACATTTAGGAGCAATGACTCTGCTAAGCTGTTCCCAGCAATATATATATATTCATTCATTTAATCTGCAAAACGATGCCAGAGTCTCTCTGTTTTACATGTGAGGAAACTAAGGCACGGGATGGTGAGGTGACCAATGGAGCCAGGCAGTCTTGCTCCAGAAAGTATGTACTTAACTAAGCTTTAGTGACGTGGTGTCTCAATATACCCATGTCAGATGAGGAAACAGACCTAGAGAGGGAAAGTGAGTTGTCCAAGTCAAAACAGCAGAACTGAGTCTGAGGTTGGGTCATTCCAAAACCCACACCCACTGCCCTGTTCTGTGCCTGGCACAAATCCAGGTACACAGGAGCACCTCTCCAGAAAGGATTGAGTGGGACTGCCACTGACTAAGGGACTGTCACTCTCCCTAGGAATCTGCACGGTCCTCTTTGGGACTCCTGGACCTTTCTGCCTGAGGAGGAAGTGAGTTATGAACAAAGGTACCTCTCCTACCCACCTGGGGGCTCCTTGATGATAAGGGCTTTGACTCATTCATCCCTCCACCTAGCCGCCCATTCATCCTTCCACCCAGCCACACACACTCCCACTCATCCATCCACACCTACTCACCCCTCCATCCATCCACACCACCACCTACTCATCCATCCATTCATCTACCACCCATCTATCCACCTATCTATACAACCATCCGCCAGTCCGTCCATCCATCCATCCATCCATCCATCCATCCATCCATCCATCCACCCATCCATCCATCTATCCACCTATTTACCCATGCATCCATCTATCCATCCACGCATCCATCCACCTACCCATCACTCTACTTTCCATCCATCTGCCCCTCTATCCACCCATTTTCCCACTCTCCCTCCCTCTTCCTTCCTTCTCTCTTTCTTACTTTCCTCCCTTTAATCCTGCATCCATCCATCCATCTCCATCCATCCATCCATCCCATCCATCCATCCCATCCATCTTCCATCCATCCAGCCAGTCAGCCAACATCTCTTCTGTGCCAGGCCCTGTGCTGAGCTGTGCTGAGGGCTTGGTCAGTTGTCCCTGGTCCCTAACGTTTAAGATTCACCCTCCAGTAATGGGGCGCCTGGGTGGCTTAGTCGGTTGGGCGTCCGACTTTCGCTTGGGTCGTGATCTCGCGGTTCGTGGGTTCGGGCCCCGCGTCGGGCTCTGTGCTGACTGCCAGCTCAGAGCCTGCAGCCTGTTCCAGTCTGTGGCTCCCTCTCTCTCTGACCCTCCCCTGCTCATGCTGTCTCTATCTCTCTCCTAGAAATAAATAAAACATTAAAAAAAAATTTAAAAAAAAAAAAAAAAAAAATTCACCCCCCAGTAAGAGAGACCAATTTGTAATTTAGTGGCACATGATGTGACAAATGCTATGCAACTGAGGCAGCATGAAGACCAGAGAAGGTGGAGGACTCTACCTCAGAGTCAAGGAAGGAGGTGCCTTTTGAAGGACATCTGTATTGGTCAGGGCTCTGCAAAGAAAGAGAACCAATAAAAAGTATATATGAAAGAGATTTATTTTAAATTTAAATTTAAATTTAAAAAAATTTAAATATTTTAAATAAATGTATGATTATAGAAGCTGAAAAGTCCAAAATCTGCAGAGCAGGGCAACAGGTTGAAGGCGCAGGAACAGCTGATATTGCAGTTTAAGTTGGTCTGAAAACCAACTGCTCAGAGGAGGTCAATTTTTGTGTTCTATTCAGTCCTTCACCTGATTAAATGAGGCCCACCCACATTTGGAGGACAATCTGCTTTACTCAAAGCCCACCTTTTGAAATATTAATCTCATCCCCATACCCCCTCACAGAAATACCTAGAATAATGTTTGGCCATATTTTGGGGCAGTATGGCCCAGCCAAGCTGACACAGAAAATTAACCATGACAGCATCTTACACAAGAAAAGGAACAGGGGCTTAGAACATTCAAGGCCATAGAAATAACCTTTTCATTGGTCCAGAGGCGGGATGTGGCTGTGGACCAATGAGCAATCTACTAAGGACAGAGCATGTGGGCAGGAAGAGGGGCAGAGAGACATGAGTAGGTGACTCTGTCTGACACACAGCAGGGAATATTTGCCGAATTCTAGCTGCTCAGACAGATGTGGTGGAGCTGTGCGGGTTCACAGCTGACGGTGCCCGTCCATTGCCCTCCCCCCACCTCGAGGGCGATGCCAGGTCCAAGCCGGATGTGGCAGGCAGGGAAGAGAGCCTGGCAGGCCACTGTGCTCCAGCTGCTCCATCCAGCTGCCCCTGCGTTAGGGCCCCTGTCCCTGCCAACGGGGAGGGGCAGACCTGGCTGCATTTCCTTGTGATCACCACCCCCTCACTCTGATCCTTCCCACCTGCACCCTTATGTCTCTGTTTGCTTTCGCTGCTATCTGCACTTTTGTCTCCAGCTGTATCTGCTTCTCCCACACCACCACCTCTCTCGCTATTTTGTTCTCTCTCTACTTGTGTGCTACCTGCTGTCTGTGTGGGTCTCTCACCAACTCTCAGATAAATGAGGCACGTCTCAATGGCTCTGCACCCAGGCATTCAAGCATCCCCAAACAGAGACTATCTCTGGAAGTATCCCAGAGACCACCTTGCCCACCAGCTGGGATAATCGAGGCCTTTTAGTCTTGCCCAACATCAGTCAGCAAGTAAAAGGGGGTAAGATGTGCCTTCCACCTTCACTGACTCAAAAGTGAGCCACCTCAGGTCACCATCTCGGGGTTCATGGGTTCAAGCCCTGGGTCGGGCTCTGCTCTGACAGTGTGGAGTCTGCTTGGAATTCTCCATCTCCCTCTCTCTCTCTGCTGCTCCCCTGGTCTCTCTCTCTCTCAAAAATGAGTAAACTTTAAAAAAAAAATCTTAAAAAAAAAAAAGTGGGCCATCTATGGGGCTTCAGAGTCTGGGACCCTTTTTCTCTTTGTCTGCAATTCCTAGGACAGCTAAGCCCTCAAAATAGCAGCAGAACCTCAAAGCAGAAGTTACACCCACCTCAGGAGGGGGGGGCAGTTGCTAAGGGCAGACGACACTGCTTGCTGAAGAAAAAGTCCCAGTGCCTCAGAAGTTTCAGGGCAGCTGAATGTCACTGGACATCCAGGAAGAGGGGGCTGGGGAGGCCGATGGCGCAAGTGTGCCTCCGTTTCTCCACCTGTCTCTCTCCACCTCTGTGATGCCTCCGGTCCTCAGAGGCTGGGGGCCTCGTTTGGGGATTTCCACAGGTCCAGGCCCCTCCCTGATCTGCACCCTCGCAGCCAGCCCGCATTTCCTGCTCTTCAGCCTCTCTGGGAACATGGCCTTGGGCAAGTCAAGCCCCCACTGTAAAAATGGGGCTAAGCATCCTCCTCTGGGGCAGGGCTCTGGTGACAACCAGGTGTCAGGTTCCTGGCATTCATCTCCCTGTGCCTCACTTTTCCCACCTATCGAATAGGGATAATAGCACCTGCTTCTCAGAGCTACTGTGAAAGATGAATTCGTTCATTTTTAAGTGCCTAGGATGGTGCCTGGCTCAGAGTGGGTACCGTGATCCCCTCCTCCTCTCGCTTGCTAGTGGGGTTATGACTGCCACTGCAAGAAGTGGCTTCAGCCTCTTGTTTCTCTGAAAAGAAGCCAAATCTATTGCATTCACTCTGGAGAAAGAGCTTAAGGAATTCTGGCCCGCTGATGCTGTGATGTTGCTAACAACTCCATCCAAAGGGCGTGGGGTCTAGACCCTCACCCACCACTGCTGGGGGGTCACAGGCAAGTCCTGTGCCTCAGTTTCCCTAATGGGAAGTAATTTTACCCCAAAACCCTTCCAGCTCTGACATGATTCAAATCTGGAAAATTTTGGCAAAAATCTCAGCCCAGCTATTTAGCGTGAAGTGCCCCAAGGAAGAAAGGAGAAGTAGCCTGAGCTCCTGGTGGGGGACAGAGGGGCCCAGATGCCAGGACTCTTCCCAAGTGACCTCCGTGCTGGCATGGAGGGACACGCAACTGGCGGGACTCCTCACCTTTGTGTTCTTGGTTGGATCAACCTCTCATTGGGCCCTCTCCAGGCCCTCAAATCTAACTCTTTTGCAAGCACCCCCTAGGCTCAGCTCAAATGCCTCTTCTTCCATGAAGTCTTCCGGGCTCTGCACCCCAATGGCTGTCATCCCATCTCCTTGTCCCTCCCGCCTTCCTCTCTCTCTGGTTCTCTTTCTCATTCCCTCCCTCTCTGTTCTCTGGCTCCCTCTCTTTGCTGCTCCCTCAGACACTTACAGCCATGCTAACCTCAGCACCCAGCCTTCCTGACCCTCCCTTCACTGGCTTTCAGCATTTGCCCTGAAGTCATGCATGTGAGCACCTCCCCCCCACCATCCTGACAAAGGGCTGAGACCCACTCACCTCTTCTTCCCAGCCCCTATGCAGCCCCTGCCTCCTCTGTCATTCCATCGGATCCCACATCAGGGCTTGCCCAGGGCACATGGCATGCCCAGGGGTCACACAGCCTGAGAGTGGCAGTGCCAAGATCAGACCCAGGCTGTCTGACCCAATTTCCAAGCTCCTGAATCAACTTGCCCTATCTCCCTCCAGGGTGGAGCCCTGTTCAGGCACAATCAACTCACAAGGGGGCCTTCTGAAGGGGGGGCGTCGGACATGGGAGGCAGAAAAGATGGAGGCTGAAAGAGTTAAACCAACAGGGGTGGGGATGGAAGGGGCCAACGGGGCCCTGGGTGCTTGGCGACACCCAGAGATTTCCCAGCAAGGGCCCGCCTGAGCCCTGAGCTGTCTCTGAGGGTGACCTGAATTGGCTCTTCCTGCCGGGTTCACGTTTGTGTCAAGCCAGTGCCTCGTGCCTGAGTGAAGACGTGAGGGTGGGCAGGCTCCCCTGGCAGCAGTCGCCCCTGGCAGGATGGGCGGGGCCCTGTGCCAGGTGCCAAGGGTTGATGGTCTCTGGTGGGTAGGCAGACAGGGGCAGCTGTGGAAACTCTGAC
This sequence comes from Hyaena hyaena, assembly GCF_003009895.1. NCBI lineage: Eukaryota > Metazoa > Chordata > Mammalia > Carnivora > Hyaenidae > Hyaena > Hyaena hyaena. The sequence continues at coordinate 1,278,567 of NW_024081135.1, forward strand.
AGACGCCAGTGCCCTGGGGGCGGGGGGGTCGGTGAGAAGGGGAGAGTGAAGGGGACAGGAGGACGGGGGTTTTCCTCTGGCCCCCGTCCTTGGGGTGACGTGCCTGCATGTCTGGGCCATGAGCTGACCGACCGATTGTGTCCACAGCCACATCCTAGAGCCTGCCTAGCAGGGGGCGGTGCCAGCAGCCAGCAGCTCCGGGCTCCGGGATGCTCACTAGTGGCCCTTGCAGGCTCGCCTTGGAGGCAGTGCTCTGCTCAGGTCAGGGAGGGGAGACACGACTCGCCTCCCTGTAGCCTGGTGAGGGTCTGGGCATCTCCCGAAGCCCATTCCACAGAATCACGGAGAGGGCAGTGCGGTCCATGCCCATCTGCAACTAGATAGACCGCACCTACCACAGCAGTGTCCTCTGCTCCATCCCGATTCCTAGTCTCCATCCCTGTCGGATTCTCAGTGCCCTTAATGCTTGGCCATGACAAGTCCAGCGCATGCTTGCTGATTGAATGAATGAATGAATGAATGAATCTGAGCAAAACAGCAATTAGTAGAACCATGATATTGTTAAATTTCAGATGTTCCTGAACAACACTCAAGCCTGTCTCTGAGCAGGTACTACAGTTATGCCCAAGTCACAGATGAGGAAACTGAGGCCTAGAGTCGAGTCTGGCTCTCTTATTCAGCATCCCTGGCAGGAGGTGCCTAATGGAGGACAGTCTACCCTGGGATTTGTATGTACCTCCTGTGCAGTGGACAGAGGCCCCAGACAGATTTGGGCTGGGGCGGTCTGTGCCCACTGCACCTTCCCAATCAATGCCATTTCAAGGCCCTTCTCCCGCCTCCCTGCCCCCACCGGGGAGGTGACATAGCCCTAGGTCTAACCCAGCTGCATGGTCTCTTCCCCTTTTTGTTCACAAAACCAAAGATAAAGGAGTATGTGAGCCACCTTATTCAGTGTTCAATAGGGTTTTTTCCCGCCACTTAGAAGCTGGCTAATCCCAGATAAACTCTTTACCCTCTGGGAGCCTGCTTTCCCGTCTATAATATGGGAACCAAAATCATACCCACCTGGACCAGTGGGAGTAAAATCAGGAACAAAAGGCAGGAGCCTTTCCAGGGAGTACTACAGAGCAGTGAAAAATATACGAGCATGAGTTACATGTACTGACTCAGTGAATGAATACTGCACAGGGAGAAAAGGCAAGTTCAAGAGGAGCTCTTGGTGTTGAACTTATCTGAGGCACAGTTGGGTTAAAATATAACGTTTACGAACATCATCTGTCCAATCTGCATCATCCAGGTCAGTGATAAAGGTGGACAGGACAGGTTTGGTGGCAAAGGAGGGGCAGATTCGACTGGTATTTTGAAGGTATATTTTGCCAGGTCCTGCTTTGGGGTTGGATCTGTATTTGGGGCAACTGATGTGACCTCACGGAGCTCAGGCTCCTTGTCTGTGAAAGGGGGAGCATCTGTGCATGAAGTGCTGTGTGGGGCAGTAATGTCTAGCACAATACTTGGCTCCCTCGGGCACTCTTTCAGAGATGGATGGCGTAACCACTAGCATGGGGGCGGAGGTGGAAGGGGGAGAAGCTGCATGGGGGCTCCAAGACTTTGTCCCTAAGCTAGGGCAGCCCCCCACAGGCCCACTAGCAGTTCAGGGCCTCTGCTGTCCCCGCCCCCAGCCGCCGCCCCGGGGCAGGAGATCAGGCCCGGAGACACTTTGCTTCATGGCAATCCCTGCAAATCCCTCCCCACGCGACTCATGGGCCCCACTAATCGGTCATATGTTTGACCCGGAGCACAGAGGCTGAGCCACACAACTCAGTGCCGCCTTTCTCCCACTGTTGTGAAGCCCTAGGCTGGTATGGAGCCCCCCACCCCCCCACCCAGTGGGAAAGAGAAGCCAGCTCCTGCAGCCCAGAGCATTCCAGAGGGCAGACTGAGAGCTAGTGCACCAGCATCTGTGTGCGCTCCCAGCACCCACTTATAAAAGCCTGGGTTTAGGCTTGGCTCTAGAGCGTGGCCGGTCCGTCCAGCTGTGAGACTCTCCTCTCATCCGTCAAATGGGGCTATGACAGTGCCCCCCCACAATCGGATGATGCATATACATTGCTTGGCTGAAGTGGAGATAGCATTATTGTTAGTATCCATCTCAATGTTATCTCCAGGCCCTGTTCCTGACACAGGACTGTAGTTTTAAGCACCAGAAGGTCTGTTTCATCCACCACTGAATCCCAGTGGCCAGCACAGGCCATGACAATACAGAGTGTGATTAATTGCTTTGTGTCACATAAACGTTGACCTCTCAGGAGGTCCCTGTCATGGGCCTGAGCCCATGATTTGACCCCTCGGTGACACTATCCCTCATCTTCTTGTTCTCCTGGACATCAAAACTGCTCAAATGCTGCCTCCTCCTGGGGCTTCCCTGATTGCTTCCAGGCCCAGGAGCTTTCTCTCTCCTTCTAGGTGCTGCTGCCGTTTGCCCCAGGGCTCCTGGCATATCCAGCCACATAGTTGAGGCTCTGGGTGGAGTGTGATGCCCTTGCTAAGGACAGTCCAGCAGGTTCAGTGGCTTTGTTTGTCCCTGTGTGGCCCACAGGGCTCTGCTCCACCAACGAATCCACTGAATGGATGGATGGAGTTCTTCCTCTGCTTAACTGCGGCCAGGCCCACTGACTTCCTGCCTGCAGGCCTGAGGTCAGGCATGGAGCCTGGCACAGAGGATGACCTGAGCTCGGGCAAGCAGACTATAAGGCTAGTGCTATGCCTCCCTGCTTATTGCCCATGTGCCTCCCAGTGGGGTCCAGTGATTCTTTCCTCTGGGTAGGCTCACCCTTGCAGGGTCCCTTCCCCCCCTCCTCCACCAAATAGGGCCAACCTGCATAACCCATAAGATATTGCAGAAAGGACGGTGTGTGACTTCTGAGGTTAAGTCATAGGGTATTGCAACTTCCGCCCTCCTCTAGGACCACTTCCTCTGGGGGAAGGCAGCCACCACTGGCCAGAAACCTGTGCAGAGGAACCAAGGCCTCCCACCAACAGCCAGCACCTGCCAGTCCTATGAGTGGGCGACCTTGAGATCAGAGCCTCCAGCCGCAGTCAGGCTTTCTCACAATGGTAAGTCAGCTGACCCCTTGGCAGTGACCTCATAAGAGACCATTGCTCTCTCTGCAAGCCAGAGGTACCCAGCTAAGCCACTCTGGAATTCCCAGCCCACAGAAAACATGAGACATAACCAACGTTGATTGTTCTTTGCGGCGATTTGTAATGCAGTGATGGACAATGGATGCAGGCAACCTAGGCTCCCGCTGTATTCCTTGGGGCAAGCAGAATTTCAGACGGGAGCCGCCCCAGGTGCTGGGGGACAGCCTGCCAGGTGCAGGGGCCTGATCCTCACACCTGGGCCCCCACCTTGGGGATGAAGAGAGAGCTCTCTGACCTAGGCTCCAAGCTGGGAACTTTCTGTCCTTGGGAGGCAGACCTGACTGTCCTCAACACTGTCACTCTGGGCCTTTGTGAGTGGTGCTCCCTGAAGGCAGAAGGGCATCCTTGGTGATTCATGATGCTCAGGGAGGAAGGCGGAGCATGTTATTAACCAGAAACTGCTGCAAGGGCTGCTGGGAAACCAGGTCAGGGTCTTATTCTGTTTTTGTTGTTGTTGTTGTTGTTTTTATTGCAGCATCAAACCCCAAAACTCACAGGATCCCTGAATTCAGGCACACCCAGGGGAGACGGAGACATTCTCTCTGCCAGATCCCAGGCTGAGCACACAGAGGTGAGCCAGCCATGGCCTCTGCCTTCTCGAAACTCAGCGCAGGCAATGACCCTTGATCAAGCACCTCCACACATAGGTGCTGAGGCTCAAATCCAAATCAAACCTACTCAGAGTCCACTTGTCACCACCTCCGCTGCTCCCACCCCGTCACTCGCCTGGACTGTGGCAGTAGCCTCCTCAACGGCCTCCCTGATTCTGCCCATGACCCCCTGTGGTCTGTCCTCCAAATGGAACTCAAAGTGGTCTTGACAAAAGGTCAATCAGGTCCTGTCACTCCCCTGCTCAAACTCCTTCACTGACCCTGACATAAAAGCTAAAACTTACCTTAGGAGTGGAAAGATCTGAGGTTACCCCCTGACTGATCAGAAATCACTAACAGAAAGACCACCTGACACTTCGGGCCTTTTTGTAAGATGTGTTAGGAGGAGCACACACAGCCCCACCCGTGAAGTCTTGACTTGGCTTCTCCAGGGCATTTCAGTTCATATAAAATCAGAGGACAGAGGGACAGGTTAAGCCGGGCCACAGGGAAATCAGCAGACATCACAACTGTCCCAGACTCTTCATGCAAGTCAATGTCTTATTCATTATTGCCAGCGCACTCCAAATAGCCCTTGACGAGACAACAGAAAAGTGTGGTTCATTCACAGCAACATGATGACTCTCTCAGATGTCATGCTCAGGAAAAGAAGCCTTACCCAAAGCACCTGCTGTATGGGACTATCTACAGGAAGTTCTAAGACACCCTAAGCCAATCTGGAATGATAACTGTTAGAATTGTTCTTGCCTCAGGCGGGGGTGGGGACTGCCTGGAAAAAGCTCATGGGAAACTTCTGGGAGGATGGAAATATTTTACATCTTGATGGAATATTCTACATCTTGATCTGGGTGGTGATTATCTATGTGCAAATTCACCAAGCTGCAGACTTAGGACTCATTCACTGGATGGATGACATACCTCCATTTAATAAAGTAACCAAATGAATAAAATTGTAAAAAGTCAGTGTCAGGGGAAACAGGTGAGAGACTGTTCTAGTTTAAAAGAACTTGACATAGCCATCAAGTATAGCACATAAACTTTCATTAGATCCCAGCTCCAGGAAAGGAGAGGAAGGAAGGAAGACCCAGCTATGTAACACATTTGTGGGACAACTGGAATGTAAATTAAGTGTCAGAGAACTATTTTAATTTTCTCTGGTTATCACTGTCATATGCCTAGGTAGAGGGACATCCTTGCTCTTAGGAGTTAGGAGTCCTGAAGTTTTCAATGTACCATCAAACACTATCAGCCAAACAAAAACAAAAACAAAACACACATATGTATCCAAAAATAAGGCAAAAATGCCAAAATATTCACAGTGGCTGAACCCAGATGGAAAACATGAGTGCTCTTTCTATATTCTTTCCAATTGTTCCATGTTTTAGGACATTTTTATAATAAAAAGCTGGGGGTACAATGAATAGAATCTCAAGTTCTATGAGGTTCTAAGTCATCCAGCCCCCGCCACCCTGACCTCATCTTCTGCACACACCTCCTCTCCCCACACGCGTGTGCATGCACACACCACTTCCTCCCTGGTACTGGAGCACACCCAGCTCCTTCCTGCCTGGGGCCATGGCACTTGCTGTTCCCTCCACCTGGAGCAGCCTCTCCCTAGATTGCCACACGGCTGGCTCTTGTCATGCAAGTCTCAACTCTGGCCCCAGGGGACTTGGTAGCTCAGTGCTGACCCAGGGGACCACAGCACTTTCTGACTTTCCACAAAGCCATCCTCAGCATGTCAGCGACACCTCCCCTTGTGGACACTGATGGTGGACAGGACATCAGGTGCCCTTGGCAATGAGGTGTCCCTTTCTTTTCTCCAGGAGGAGAAACCTTCTCTTAAAACCCCTAGCAGACTTTTTCTTATGTCTCCTTGGTCACATGGCCACTTCTGACCTGTCACTGGCTATGGGAATGGGGTGGCTGAACTGAGCATCCCACTCAAGGTGGACCAACCCAGGAGACATGTTACTCCTTCCTGAAGTCAGAGTTCTCTTGGCCAGGACGAAAGGGATGCCTATTGGGGAGACAGTGTCAGGGGAATCCTTGTACGTTTTTGGAACTGGGAGATAATATGATTCCTTATCTCTTTGTACCTTCTTTTAAGCCTTCCCAGGGGCTTGGGGAGCAGCTGGTGATCTCAAAGGGGACCCATTTCACAGATGGGCAAATGGAGGATAAGGGAGGCAGGACTTACCTAGCCCTGGCTGGACCAACCCCAGATTCTCTGTAAATGGAAAGACTACAAGGACTTCACGGGCAAAATGTCATGGAGGTGCAGGAGGGGAGAGTGTCCATCATACCGGGAGATAGAGCCAGACTTCAAGGACAGTGTAGCACTCGGTGACGCCTGGAGTGCAAGGGATTTCAACAGAGGCTAGAGAGCATGTCAGGGGGAGGGAGGCAAGTGAGCAAGGGCAAGGAAGGGTGGGGTACACCACATATCGGGGCAGTGAGAATGGAGGAGGGCAACAGAAAAGGAGGATACGGTCAGAGTTCAAGGCCACCTGGAGTGTCCAAGGAGGGCCTGCTGGCAGCCAGGAGCCCCTGAAGGTCTTGGTGGGCAGGAGTATTGCAGAGTGAGCTGAGAGAGAGCTGCAGGGGCGAGATGGGGACCAGGACCATGGAGCAGGCTGGCGCAGTGGCAGGGAGCTGCAGAGAAGACCCAGAGGCAGCTCAGGGGCCCAGGGGCCGACAGGGCCATTTCTTTGGGGGAGAAAACCTCTACTTCCTGGGTGACTGAGCCTTCCCTGTGAGATAGCAGTGGCAATGCCACCTCATGAGAGTCTTGTAAGGACTAAATTTCTTAGCACAGCACCTGTCCCTCAGGGGTCCTCCCCTCCCCTCCCGCCTTCTGGGGCACAGCCATTTGCTGCCTGTGTCAGCCCACTTCCTACGTCGCAGCCCTGTGCTGAGGACCACACTGAATTCCTGCAGCCACTTGAGGGGACCGCATGGTGAAAGGCCCTGTCCCTGGCACACAGCTGAGGAAGGGTCTGGCCCTGGTGTCCTGGAGATCGGGGGCCTGTGCACAGGCTGTCGTGTGGCCAGCCTAGCTCTAGGGCTCCCGGGACCCGCAGTGGCCTGCGTCAGATGACGCCATCGTGTGTCTGGCCCATTCCCGAGCTGCCTCCTGCATCCCCCCATCCCTGCCTCTGCCCCGGCACAGCTTCGTCTCCCAGACCCCGGCTTCCCTCTAACCCTTCATCCCCCAGCCTCCCCCGCCCCCCCTCCCCCCCCCCACTGCTGGCTTGGCCTCCTGAAGGCCAATGCTAGGTGCCTGCAGCCAACCCACTGGGGCAGGCCTGGTTTTGTCTCAAGGAAACCCCACAGCCTAGAAGAGGCACTGAGAGTCTTCCTGAGGGGAACTGGGAAGGTCTGTGGTGACAGGAGATCAGCTGGAAAGAAAGCATTAGGGACCCTGAGGGTGGGGCTGAGGGGTCTCATCCCTTCTGAGACAATAGGGAGCCACCAAAGATTCTGTAGCGAGAGTGACCTGTGAGTTAGCTTTTCCCCAGGGACCCAGGTGGTGGCAGAGCCGGTGAGGAGGGCTCTGTTAGGGGTGAGGCAGAGAGGTAGAACCACAGTCAGGGGCAGGGTCATTGGCTCCCCATTAGCTAAGAGTCCCCTAGGCTGCCAGGGGGCAGGAGTGGCTCAGGGCTGACCAGGTGGGACACTGAAGCCCCAGTGAGGAGCAGGAAGAGGCTGTGAGAGAGGAGCTTCTGGGTAGCTCAAGAGAGCTGGACTCAGCCCTTTATTGCATAGGTGGGCTCACTGAGGCCCAAAGAGGGTCTGGGCCCTAAGCCCAGGTGTAGCTCCTGACCCCGGGCTCTGTCTACCTGGCCAGGTACCCCCTTCCCTGCCTGCCCCAAAGTCATCAGGACCCTGGTCCTGCTCCCGCTCCCCAGGGTCTGCCCCAGTGGGGAGATGGCTCCACTTCTCTGTAGGCAAAGTGGGGACGACAACGGCCCAGACAGGCTGCCGCGAGGAGTAAAACAGATTGAGGGGGTGCCAGAGCTGGGGTCAGGGGCTGGCACACAGGAGCATCCCTGTGCCCACTGTCCCCTCCGTGTCCCTTCCTCCCCTCTCTTCCTTCCTGCCCTCACTCCCACACACAACCCTATCCCCTATTCTGTTTTGCTCTTCCAGATAAAACAGGCACCCACCTGGTCAGGTGTGTTTTATGAAAACAAAGAAGATCAAACCCACCGCTCCCTGGGAGACTTGCCAAGCAAGGGGAGCCTCTCATGACCCCACCACTCTCCGCAGAGCTCCCCCTCCCAATAGGATTGTGCTGCTGGCTCTCACAGCTCCAAGGTATGGGTGAAGATGCAGAAGCCCAGAGAGGTAAGGTCGCTGGCCCAAGGTCACACAGCTTGCGATGATGAGCGCTGGGGGTGTCTACTCCAGATTCTCTGTGCTCTGGGCCCCAGTGCTGTGTCGGAGGCAAGGGCTGGCCCTCGGGGGCATTGTATCTAAGGAGATTTCACTCACGCACGTGCTCATTTATGCGTTCACCTGCCATCTCTGTGTTTCGGCGTGGATCTTACATGTCTCAGACTCAGACAGTTGTGTTTACTTCCTAATCCCCCAGTCCTAGGAGCATAGGAGGAGCCCCTAGACGGAAGTGGAAGAGATACACACATGAGAGAATATTTTGGAACACGTCCACATTCCATGCCTTCTGTCCATCTAGCTTTCTCCTGGAGCCTTGGGTTCCGACGTCCTAACCTTGTGCTTTGTGAACCGCATCTTGCCAGTGCCACACAGCTCGTATTTGTGTGGACACATCCGATGGCCCCTCGCCAGTCCTCTTTCACTGAGCTTCCTTTCATCCCACTAAGCCCTCCTTCACGCCTCCCATGCCTTCCCTTGGCCCATGAGACATGCCCTCTTCTGGTGTCCTTCAACTTCCTGCCCTTCTTCTTCAGGCCCCTTTATGAGTTCTTCTTCTGAAACCCCCTCCTTCAAGGTTAGGGTTCTCTTCTCTCTGAACATACTCTCCCTCTATGTGTTCTCATTAATTCCCTGGACTTGAAAATGCTCGTAAGGATGGCTCTCATGAAGGGCACCTATCCCCAAACCACCAACAGGAGCCCCTCTGTAACTAAGGCATGAAGAAGGGAGCCAATCTCAGGTAAAATAAGATTAGTGGGAAAATCACCAAACCCACAAGACACTTCACCTTGTTTCTTTTACCTTTGACCACTTAAGAAGTAGTTCACCAGGAGAACATTGGCATTTAGTGGGCATTCTCTCTGTGGTATAGGCACTGACCACTGTGCTTACTCCTCACCAGCCCAGAAAGGATTGGAGTGGAAGGTATGGTTAGCATCCACTGTTTAACAAATACCCCAAAACTAAGGGTCTTAGAACAATAAGGATGTGTTTGGCTCACAGTTCTGTGGGTTGGTGGTTTGGACTTGGCTTGGCCAGTTGTTCTTCTGCGGGCCTGGCTGGCCTCCGTCATGGGGTCCTCACGGCATCTCCTTGGCCAGCAGGCCACCCTGACTTTCACCACCTGACAGCAGAAGCAAGGCCTCTCGAAGCCCAGGCTTCAAACTGGCACACCGTGGCTCCCGGCATGTTGATTAGCCCGAGCAAGTCAAGGGCCAGCCTTGATTCAGGGGCAGCAGGAGTAGACCCACCTCTTAGTGGGGAGGGCTATAAAGTGTCATGGCCATTTCCCAATCCACCACATGGTATTCTTCATTTTCTTAAAACATGTTTACTTCTTTATTTTGAGTGAGAGAGAGCATGCGCACATGTGAGAGTGGGGGAGGAGCAGAGAGAGAGAGAGAGAGAGAGGGAGGGAGAATCGCAACCAGGCTCCACGCTGACAGTGTGGAGCCAGGCTCAGGGCTCAGTCTCACGTGCCAGGCGATCTTGACCTGAGGTGAAACCAGGGGTCGGACACTCAACCGACTGAGCCACCCAGAAGCCCCGAACGGTCTTCATTTTATGAAGGAGGCTGGTGGGGACAAAGGGGCTGTCTACACTGCAGGTCCAGTGCCTCTCCCACAAACCCAGACCCGTGTGCCTTCGAGCGCAGAAAGGCAGGCCTCACCAAAGAGGCTGCTCTGAGGGGTCCCAGGCAGGCCGGTGACAAGTAGGGGCTTGACTCAAGAGGAGGATTAAGGACACTAAATCCCTCCCTCGGGTTTGAAGCCTGGCCAAACCAGCAGGGCACCGTACCAAGCACAGGCCTCTGAGGGACGAGCACAGCACCTCCCCACCAGGCCGCTGGGCTCCAGCTTGGCCAGCCTGTCCCGCCGGGACGCCGAGCACCTGTGCTGGGCCTGGGGGCCTGCGGGCTGACCGCGGTCCTTGCCCACGCTATCAGGACACAAACTCAAAGCCCTCAGGAACTTTTCCCCCGTAGATGTCCTTAGGGCTGGGGCTCCTGCACCTGCCTGCGTAGGACCCCGACCTTCCTGCGTGCTGGGTGGGCGTGCAGCCGCGGGCACATCACAGCCTCGGTTTCCTCCTCTGTAAAAGGGGATTGAAGATTACGTTCCTCACAGGGACCGGCTGATGAGGTTTAGGGAAGACAGTATGTCAAGGACCTCTCTCTGGGCCGGAGAGAGGTGACATTGGCTAGAGAGGACACCCAGCATCAGTTACAGCGTAGGGTCCAAAGTCCTCTCCGCAAACCCTCGAGTCCAAATGTGATTGAGATCACACCTGTACCGCATATCACATATCACCCCGTAGGGTCCAGAGCTGCCCCTCCTGGCAGCCCACCGTATGTCTGTGGTGAAGTCTAGGACTAGTGGTGTACAGGCTAAATAAAGTTTCTAGATAGCTCTGTAGAATTCTAGTTTCACCCCCAGATTCGCTTTTAGATTTTTGTTGTTCAAAAAATTGCTGGCTGTGGAAATTACGGTTAAGTGGATCATTATAATTATGAGTTGTGATTCTCAGCCGTGGCTGCATATTAGAATGAGCTGGGGAAGGGCACCTGGGGGGCTCAGTCGGTTGAGAGTCCGACTTCGGCTCAGGTCATGATCTCACAGTTTGTGGGTTCGAGCCCCGCATCGGGCTCTGTGCTGACAGCTCAGAGCCTGCAGCCTGCTTCGATTCTGTCTCTCTCTCTCTCTCTCTGCCCCTCCCCTGCTCATGCTCTGTCTTTGTCTCTCTCTCAAAAATAAATAAACATTAAAAAAATTTAAAAGAATGAACCAAGGAGCTGGTTAAAATGCAGGTTCTTGGCCTCACACCAGATGAAAGGACTCAGAAGCTCAGGAGATGGGTCCTGGGGAACGGGCATTTTATTTTTAAGTAATCTCTACACCGAACATGAAGCTCAAGTTCACAACCTAGAGATCAAGAATCACCCACTTCAGGGTGCCTGGGTGGTTCAGTCGGTTAAGCATACAGCTTTGGCTTAGGTAATGATCTCATGGGTCATGGGTTCAAGCCCCACATGGAGCTCTGCACTGACCGTGCCTGGAATTCTCTCTCTCCCTGCCCTTCTCCCATAGTGCGGTGTACACGCTTGTGTGCGTTCTCTTTCTCTCTCTCTGTTTCTCTCTCTCTCTCTCTCCCCCTCTCTCTCTCAAGAGTAAATAAGTGAACCTTAAAAAAAATTAAAAAAGAGTAGCCTGCTTTGCCGATCAAACCAGCCACGTGCTCTAGAATGGATATTTTTTAAAAAGCTGCCAAGCTGAGTGTGACATAGAGCCAGGGATGAACCATACCCTAGAGATTATAAGCCAACAGTGGGGTCGGGAGGGGCTTCACTAGTCTAGGAAGACCAGGGAAGACTTCCCGGAGGGCGGGACCAAGATTGAGCAGAGCAGACAGGTGAAGAGGGAGAAGAATCTCATCAGCAGAGGGAACAGTATGCTCAAACTCCCTGTGGCAGGAAGACTGTCGGCTGCAAATTACACATTGTAGGAACTGAAGGGTCCCTAGGGTGGCTGGAGCCTGTGAGGGAAGAGCCCCAAGGCTGAGCGGCCTTCTCCGCTTCCTGTCTGGTGGGATTCAGGGGGGAGCTAAGAGACGGGGGTCTTCCCTGAGCACAAAATCTGTGCAGATAGACACGCTGTTCCCAGAGAAAAGCGAGTGGGTGGAAGGAGGTACTTGGACTCAATAACCCCGTGGTATTAAAGTGTTTTCAGTGCTCGCTTGGGTGGCATGTACACTAAAGGGGAAAGACACAGAGATGATTAGCCTGTGGCCCCTGCAGGAGGGGACATGCAAATCTGTGAAGCATTCCCTATTTTAAAAATGTATAAATTACTAAAGTGTTCTTATTTTTGTAAGTAATTTTAGTACCTTTTTGTCAAACGAGAGACTTTCCCACTGTCCCAATAATGGTTGGGGGCAAAATGGTGGTAAAACTGGGGGAGGGGGGTCTGGAGTCCTGCCCTCTCTCTGAGCTCCCCCGGGGCTCCCCAGGTTCCTCTGGGACTGAGGGGCCCAGCGGGAAAACTCCAGGGAACCAAGGCTCAGAGAGGGGACACTGGGATTACCCAAGGTATCCCTATTCATGAGGGCAAGGCTGGGGCGGGGTTCCAGCCCCCTGACTCCCTTTCCCATGCTCTTCTGGCCTGGGCAGAGTTCCCAAACCTTTGTCCATTAGGTCCCTCTGTACAAGGGTTTCCTTTACAACGCTTAGGTTAGGTATGGGCTGAACAGTGTCCCCACCCCACCCCCAAAAATATGTTGACGTCCTACCTCCCAGCACCTGTGAATGTGACTTTATTTGGAAATAGGGTCTTTGCAGATGCAATCAACTTAAGATGAGGTCATTAGGGTGGCCCTAATCCAATACGACTGACCCTTGTAAGAAGAGGGGATTTAGGTTCTTGGTGGCTGGCTCCTGAGGATGTGGGGTCCTGCAGGGTGAAGATTTAAATCCCAAGGTCATTGCAAAACGTCTGAAGTTCATTGCCAGGGCTGTGATGGTACAGGAGGAGCCCTACACAGAATCCTCACCATGGATGGGCTTATTGAGGACATCAAGGGACAGCACTACTATGAAAAGCCTTGTGCTGTGAAACTTGCTGGCAGATCTACAACATGGAATGACTCAAAAAACCAACTTGATGAGACCAATTGGGCAGATCAGTGGCAGGGCTGCTGAGGCCTGTGGATAGTAGGCCCAGTGTGAAAATCCCTATCCACTGTCTCCTTTCTTTCTCCAGCCCCATTCTCTCTTACCTTTCTTACAATAAACTCGATCACATATATGCAAGACAGCCTGCATATATCGAAGCAATCCTACAGTTAGCAGTGGACCCTCACCTTTATTACATGAAAGAGAAATTGAGTCAAAAAGTAGTCTAGGGAGGGCACCTGGGTGACTCAGTCCGTTAAGGGCCTGACTTCTGCTCAGGTTGTAATCTTGCGGTTCATGAGTTTGAGCCCTGAATCGGGCTCTGTGCAGAGCACAGAACCTGCTTGGGATTCTCTCTCTCTCAATCTCAATCTCTCTCTCTCTCTCTCTCCACCTTTCTCTCTGTCCCTCCCCTGCTCACACACTCTCTCTCACTGAAAATATATGAACATTAAAATAAATACTTTAGGGGCACCTAGGTGGCTCAGTCGGTTAAGTGTCCAACTTCGGCTCAGGTCATGATCTAGAGGTTCATGAGTTCAAGCCCCACATCGGACTCTGTGCTGACAGCTCAGAGCATGGAGCCTGCCTCAGATTCTGTCTCCTTCTTTCTTTCCGCCCCTCCCCTACTTGTGCTCTGTCTCTAAAATGAAGTCCCTGCCGCCCTGCTGATACCTTCATCTCCAGCCTGTGGCCTCCAGGAGTGTGAGAGAACAGGTTTCTGCTGCTTGAAGCCTGCAGTTTGTGGCCGCTGGTAAAGGCAGCCCTAGGAAGCTGATATGCCTTCCTAAATCACTGCTTGCTTCATTTTTTCCTTCAAACGGACTCATTTTCAAACAACTTGCATACATTTTGCTAAAAGTAAACCTCCCATCACTGCTATAAATGGAAGACCACAATCCTTTCTATAAATAGAAGGCATCTTAAAAATAAAGACAATGAGGGGCGCCTGGGTGGCTCAGTCGGTTAAGTGCCCGACTTCAGCTCAGGTCATGATCTCACGAGTTTGTGAGTTTGAGCCCTGCATCGGGCTCTGTGCTGACAGTTCAGACGGAGCCTGGAGCCTGCTTTGGATTCTGTGTCTCCCTCTCTCTCTGCCCCTCCCCCTCTCACATTCTGTCTGTCTCTCAAAAACAAATAAACCCTAAAAAAAGAAAAGAAAAGAAAAAGGACATGAGCAAATGACAAAGGGTGCTGAAGATACACAGGCACCTCGCTGAGACTTCTTGACTTATCCGAGGGATAAAAAGAGAATTGAAAAGAGAAAAGCTGATTTTACCCAAAAATGTTCTCATTCTGAGATATGTCTAATGATGATAGGGGTGGTCATTTCCCCTCCTGCCATCTCCCCTTTATGTTTGAGGAAACTGAGCCCAGGAAAGTTCAGTGATTTGTCCAAGATTGCACAGCATTGATGGCCAAGTCTGGATTTGGGCTGCACTCCTATGTTCTTTCCAGGAAAGGACTCCCCAGTCCCATAGAGCAACCCCGGGTCATGTCTGGAGGGCCAGGAGCTGAGCACATGGATGCAGGGCAGGGGGAGTAAACTCTCAAAGACCAGCAAATAGACACTGCCTATGTGTGTTCCAATCCCACAGAAGTTATAGCCAAGTCAAGTCTGTGCGGGATTATTATTTCGAGCTTCGAGCAACTGGACCTGGGCAAAAATTGGCTCACACCAAGGGTTATAACCCAAGTGATGGTCACAAAATTTTTTTCTTCTTGTTCCATTGGACCATGTAGATCAAAAATCAGGGTCCATGCAGGCAGCTGTCCCACACCTCATCACATATGGTCACATGCTAAGCAACTGAGGTCATGGGGCACATCTCCAAAACCAAGCACCTCCTTCACCCTTTTCTGACCCTGATGTCATCTTCTTCCTCCTCCCTCTGCTGCTCTCTCTTCTCTTAGCTTTGGCCTATGGAAGGGAGCAGGGCTCATAGCTTAGAGTCCTATATGCTCAGATTCAAATCCTAGCTCCACTGTGTGGCCTCAAGCCAGTGGCTCATCGTCTCTGAGATTCGGTGTTCTCATCTGTGAAATGGGTTCCCTCCTCCCTGGTTACTGGAAAGGGTCAAAAAGATCATGCTTGTGAGCCTGGGAGCTCAGAAAATGTTCATTCTCTCCCCCTCCCAGGCTGCAAGAGATGAGTAAGGGCTTCTCACCACTGTTGTGTATCCTGGGGCCAGTCACTCACCCTTTCTGAGCCTCCACTTCCCCGGGGAAGTGGCCTCAGAGGGTGCCTATGGCCATTCAGAGATAAGGGATTCTGGGATTCCAGGAGTAGAGCCGGGGTGGCCTGAGAGCTGGGGCCCACCCTGCCTGGCTCAGATGACCAGTCCCGAGGGCCCAATCAGGCCAGCCTTGGATCAGGCCATAAGTGGGAACAAAACAGTCAGGGAGCTCGCCTCTCTGGCTTTGTTTATTGTCTGGGAGCTGGGAATATTTTGAATTGTTGTGTTTGGGGAGGGAGGGAAAAATAACCAAATATAAGAAGGCAGCCAGTGAGAGGCCCGGGCAGGAATGCAGAGGAATTAGGCCTGCCTGAGTATGTCTGGGAGATGGTGATGCTCCCAGAGGCCCCAGCACCCCCTACGTCAAGGATTCTCATCTCTGATGAACCACTCAAACTGCCTGGAGAACTTAGTTTTTTTTAAGAGCCCCATGCCCAATTACATTAGGATTTCTGAGGGTGGGACTCCGACAGCAGGACTTTGTAAGTTTTCTGGGTGACTGTAGCCAATGTGGCGAACGAGTGCTCCCAACAACCATGTATCAGGAGCCCCCGAAGGGCTTGTGAAGCATGATTGCTGGGCCCCCAACGCAGAGTTCCTGAATCAGGAGGTCCAGGCTCTGCCTAGGACCATGCATTTCTTACAGGTGCTGCTGCTGCTGGCCTGGGGGCACAGTCTGAGAACCTCTCCTGCACTCTAGTGACTCAGAGGTGTTGCCTGTGGCCTACGGGTGTCTGAGACAGGAATCTTGGGCCCCTTCCCAGACCATGCCGTGGAATCTGCATGTGAACAACACCCCCGGGTGACTCTAAGCACTTTGTAGTGTGTGTGCACACAGGCTCAGGACGGAGCTGGTGATCCCTTATGTGGATGTAGATACAGCACCTGTAGATAGCTAAAGCGCCATTCATTCATTCAGCAAACATTTCCTGGGTACCTAACACGGGCCAGGCACTGTTCTAGGCCCTGAGAATGTGATGCTGGACCTGACTGATTCAGCCCTGCCCATATCAAGGGGGCAACCTTGATAGACAGAAATAGGCCAATAGATACACGAGCAAGGTACATTCATGCTGTTATCCAAGTTAGGATGAAAATAAAACCAGGCCACGGTGCAGCGCTGGGGGGAGGGGCAGATGGTTAGATGAGACACAGTGGTCAGGGAAGGTCTTTGGGAAGGCGACACTGGCTGGCACCGAGGGCTAAAGAATGGGAAGGGAAGTCTTCAGGGTGGGGGAGCTGCCACAGCAAAGGCGGAGCAACAGAAGGAGCTTAGGTTGGAGGGAAAGCCAGGAAACCAGTGTGTCGGGAGGGGGTGAAGGAGAGGTGTGCTAGAGATGGGAGGGGCCGGTCTCAGAGGAGCATGGGCTTCCGTGACCACGGTGAGAGCTGTGGCGTGGCTTAAAGCCAGAAGGACAATAGAGTGGGTCTGAGGACCTTTGCCCTGAGGTGTACATTGCAGTGAGTGAAATGTACATATCTAAAGTATACAGGGCACAGGTGTTCGCTGTATAGGTATACCTGTGCTCAGGATAAAGCCCCCTTCGAACCCTCAGGAGGGTCTCTCCAGGTTCTTCCAGCCACCCCCTCCCCCATCCCCAGAGGTGATCCCTGCTCCAAACCCTAAATTCACTTGGCCGAATTGAAAAGTCCACATGGTCTGTGGTGTGTTTTGGAGACAGCACCCCGCCCTCCCCCCCGCCTTGGTTTTGTACATCTCAGAGTCCTTCATCTGTTTGTCTGTTTTTCCATTCTCCTGTGGGCGTTACGCAACCAGGATTATTTCCGTGTTTTTTTGCCTATTGTGAATAGTGCTGCCATTCACATTCTTACACAAGTCTTTGTGTGGACGTATGTTTTCATTTCTCTTTGGTCAATGTCTAGGCATAGAATGGCTGGCTGTAGGCTAAGTGAATGTTTAACCTTATAAGAAATTGCTGAACTGTTTTCCACAGTGGCTGTGCCATTCCATGCCCCCACCAACCAGCCGTGGAGGAGAGTCCCGGCATCCCTCTGGCTCCTACGTGGAGATGGGCTGGTGGGCAGGAGAGGAAGCCAAGAAGCCAGGAAGCAGGCCTCTGGGACGGCCAAGGGGCTGGATCTGCAGCACTGTATTAGTAGATGAATAAATATGCACGTGTAACCCCCTCCCCTGAATGTCTGTTCCCTGCCTTGACACCTCTCATCCCTGGGACAGATTTGCCACATTCCTGTCAAAGGAGAGGAGGAAATGAGTCCTTGGAGGCTTGCCACCCACAGGCCACGTCCAACAAGCATTTCCTGGGATCTTCTGTGCTCTGGGCCCCATACTAGGGACCCCTGATTTATGGGTGCTCCCGGTCTGGGTCTCCAAGTTTGGCTGAGGCCCAGGTTCCAGCGAGGGGTGGGGGTGGGGGCAATGAGCAAAGTGCTTTGGGGAAGGGAACCGCGTGGAGGAAAGCCAGAAGGTGGAAAATCTCAGGGCATGCATGTGAAAAGGCCAGTGAGCACTGTTTACCCCAACATTAGACTGTGTGCCCAGCACCAAGCTCAGTGCTTTGCACGAATCCCCTCCACTTAGTTTTCACAACAACCTGGGGCAGAGAGGTTATGATTAATTAGCCTAGCTTAACAAATTGGGAAACTGAGGCACAGAGATTCCAATGATTCGATCTAGGTCACACAGCCCCAGACACATGATGCTAGGATGTGCAAGCAGGCAAGAGGAGGTTGGGTAAGTGGGAAGCACGTTCCTGAAGGTTCCGATGCTCTGATAAAGCCTCCATAGTTCAGGGGTCCACCCATACACACCCAGCAGGGTGGACACAGGGGGTGTGTCCAGGAGGAAGTGTCCAGGATGGGGACCATTCCACAGTTTCATGAGTGCCCCTTTGTCTCTTCAGGGAATGCCGTTCTGAGAGGCTGACCCCATGACCCTCGGCAGGGCTGGTGCAGACGGGCGCACTGCGCTGCCAGAGGGCCCAGCACAGCTGGACCTCCAGCGAGAGTTCCAACAGCTCCAGTTAGTCGTTGGTCACCTGACAGAGGAGACAAATTATTCACTGGCAAAGGACTAAAGGTTTTGTTCCAAGTCCTGGATCAATTTTATTTTATTATTGCCAGTTGCTGAAAAAAAGCACGATCAGGAACCTTTTCTAAATTGCATTCACTGCTATTAAGTTAAGGGCAGTGCACGGAAGCCTGAAACTTGGCCACCTTTCCCCCCATACCCTTCACGAGCTCTTCTGGCAATCGATTTTCATTCTCAAAACAGTCCCGACGGAATTTCAGGCTAGAATGTGGCTTTTGAAGGAAACCTCTGCCTGGGTTTCCTTGAAGCTCCCTCCTCGCTGCCAGCGCTTTGGCTCTCTCGGTGCTCCCTGTCTCTCCCTGGAGTTTCCAGCTGCCACCCCCTGGCAAGGCGCAGGCGGCCGGTGCACAGAGCACACCAGGCTTCTCTTGGACTGCTCTTTGCAGGGCCAGCTGGGTGGCATAAATGAGAGAACTAGCCGGGTGGGGACTGTGGCACCCTGAGGACCCCCTGTCCCCCTGCGAGCAGCTGGCTGATGCTACTTGGCTCCAAGGAACGGTGGACAGGCAGCTAATGGCTCGTGGTGGCTCCACCTTGCCATTTTCTAATGTGAAATCTTTCCACCAGACATTCAGAATTCTAATATGTGAAAACCTCCAAGGTTCCCTTCATGGCAATTAACTCAAAATATTTTAAAGCCAAAAAAGCCCATCTGGGAGCTAGAATCTGCGCAAGGCCCCCCAGTTTGAGAACTTTTGTCACCGCAGCTCAGTGAGGCAGGACTCACTGTCCTGTATCATGGATGAGGAAACTGATGCCCAGAGTGGGCGTGCAGACTCCAGTCACACAGCTGGACAGCAGCAGAGGGGGAAATGTGAACTGGGGGTTGCTGGCCTCCACCAGGAGCTCTCTCCACCCCACCCTGTATTTTCCCCAAGTCCCCCCATTTCACCACCCTTCTCTGCCTCTTATGCCACCTTCCCTTGGGGTTGAAGTTAGAGCACTTCCTGGCTTCTCTTCTCCTTCTCCTCCTCCTTCTCCTTCAGCCCTTCTCCTTCCTGACTTGAGTGTAAATTCCAGCTCTACTACTTACCAGCTGACCAACTTTGGACAAACTATTTAATTTCTCTGTGGCTCAGTTGTCCTTTCTGTAAATGGGGGAGATTAATAGCATGTACTTCATAGGGTGGTTGTGAGGATTCAATGAATTGAAATATACAAATGCATTGAACAGTGCCTGCCATGCAACTAGGTGTTACCTATATGGTTTGCTAAACGGAATGAGGGCAACATACGTTTATCAGGTATCTATTGTGTGCCAAGCCCTATGATGGACCCCAGGACGCAATGAGGGCCCAAAGGACATGGTCCCAACCTCATGGAATTTATGGTCTACGGGAGGAAGGCACATGATTGGACAAGCCTCATCTGTGTGTCCTAAGCTGGCACCATCTGCACTATACCCTCCTGCCTGAAGCTTGTATGATCCAACAGGCTCTCCACTGGGCCTGCCTAGGCCCCGGCCCCCCACTCCTCCTATGGCCTCCACTGCCTTCGCTCATTCTCCGTGACCCTCAGCTGGCCCATATCACCTTGGCTTAGGGCCCAGCCACTCTTGCCAACAAGCTTTTCCACAGCAGCTTCCTCCACTCCCCCCTCCCTTCCCCTCAACCCTTTGGCTTAGTCAAAGCCTCCTCTCCAGAGTCACTTAACCATACTATGACCTTCCACTTTGTGCTGTGGGCAGTGACACACGCAGGGAGGCTGACGAGTTCTTGGCTGCCGTCTGCTCCTTCAGCTCACGGGGAAGCCTCACTCACATAGGGAGGGAGGGGACACATGTGAGGACTCAGCTGCCCTCTCCCCCAGCTTTGTTTTCCTCACCTGTAAGGGGTGCCATCACCATGAACTCAAAGGACCGAGCTGAGGAGCTGGGAAGTGGATGCCACCTGGGGTGGCTGGAGGAAGGGACAGCTGGGGACAGCAGAGAAGGGCATGGGAGGCACTGGAGGAAGGCGGGGGAGGGCATGTCTGCTCATCTGCAGCTGGGGGAGAAGGTGGCCCCCTAGAAGGTCAAGATGGAGGCAGACAGCAGGGGGCCTCAATGAGAAAACCAGGCAGAGAAGAAGCCATGTTCTCCAATCCTGCTCCTCAGCCTCCCTGGTCTGCCTTCTGGGGCTGTTCTGGAAGCGGGTGTTATGAAGCTCTTCCAGGCAGTGGCTCCAGGCTGGGCCACGTATGACGTGGGGGGTGGCTCTCTGTGGAGCCTCTATTTCCTCTTTTATCCTCTGTCGAAAAGCTGGAAGGATCCAAGTGTTCTGCACACAGCCTCCCAGGTACAGAGAGGGAGCGAGTGAGAGGAGAAACTGGAGAGCTTTCGGAGAGGGAAAGGCCTTGCCAGAGGTCACACAGCACTCCTCCTCATGCCCACACAGGGCAGGAGTGTGGAAAATGGTCTCAGAGGAGCCACTCGTGCAAATAAGGACAAGAATAATGGCACATTCCCCATTTTCATTTAAAAATAGTCACAGTAGCTGACACTTGCTTGGCACTTTCTAGTGCCGATGCCTTTCCGAACTTTTTACACTGTTAACCTTGGATCTTCATAGCAGTTGGAGGAGATAGACTCTATTATATTTATTTCCATTTTACAGATGAGGAAACTGAGGCTTAGAGAGCTCCAATAATCCCCCCACCCCAACAAAGTGACCCAACAGGGACACAGCCAAGAATCAGAGGGCTGCTGACTGCTTCATATCACAGTCTCAGATCACTCTCATGCCTTTGGGGAAGCAGCGAGGGCGGGGTTACTGTGCCCATTTTTCAGAGGAGCTAACTGAGGTTTCGAGAACCTGGATGACGGCCCAACAAAAGGAGCAGTGGAGTGGTTTGGGACCTGGCCACTCAACGAGCCGCAGACCCCTGTTTTGAGCCTAAGTGGATGGGCGAGTGGTGGTGGTTGGTGTTAGGGGAGGGGCGGGTCGGGGCAGGGGGCTCTCTAGCTCTTCTTGCATAAGCAGCAGGAGGCTGAGGACCGGCTCTCGCAAGGAATGGGTTTCCTTGAAGAGAGCGCTCTAACGGGGAAAGCGGTGGACCACACGTTCGCCGCGCTGCAGGAGGGTGTGTGCGCGCGCGCTCGGCGAGCCCGGGCTCTTTGTCCGAGCCCGTGCGCGCGTGCGTGTGTGGTGTGTGCGCGTGTATGTGAGCGCGCGTGTGTGTATGTGTGCGTCCGCGTGCGGGGCGGGGCTAGGCTCCCGGCCCCGCCCCCGGCCCCGCCCCCGGCCCGGCCAAGCTGGTATTTTTCCACCCAGCAGGATGGGTGATGCTGAGAGCTGCCTGCTCAGACAACAGACACGCGAGGTCAGGAAGAAGCCGCTTATAAATTACCGCTTCCTCCGCGCCGCCGCCAGCGCAGAGCTCCGGGCCCTGGCCGCAGCCCCGCTCGCTTGCCAGCACCGAGCCCCGAGGACCGCGAGCCCAGAGACCGAGCCAAGCCGAGAGGGAGAGCGGAGCGCCGAGCCCGCGGGCCAGAGAAGGAGCGGGAGGGCAGCCCCCGGCCAGTGGAACCGAGTGCAGCCGAGCGCGGCGCCGCGGCCACCCCAGGTACCCGAGGGAGACGGAGCCGGGCGCGCGGAGCCCCCTCCCTATCCCTGCGCTCCAGCCGGCCCGACCTCCCCGCCGAGGGCCCCCCATTCCGGCGCCCCTTTCGCCACCGAGGGAGGGACGGAAGGTCGCCTCTCCGACCCGCTGGCGGGGCTGTTATTGTTTCGCCAGCCAAAGGGCTTGGGCTTTTCGTGCAGGCGGCAGGTGTGTGTGTGTGTCTGTCTGTGTCGGTGTCTCTGTGTCACCAGGTGTCTGTGTGTATCTCCATGTCCCTGTGTGTGTGTGTGTGTGCTTCTGAGGGGGGCTGTTGCTCCATTTCTCCAGCAATATGCACAAGTGTGTCTCAGGGTACGCCTGCTATTCTGTGTCTTGGGTTGTGCGCGTCTGTGTGTTCTGGGGTGGCTGTGATACCTGAGTGTGGCAGTGGCGGTGTGTCTCGGATGTGTGCACTTGTGTGTCCCGGTGTGTGTCTGGGGTGAACCTGCTTCTGTGTGACTGTGTCTCCCAGTACCTGGCTGTGCACGTGTGTATCCCAGAGTGTGGCCGTGCCTCCGCGCCCCTGGTTGCAGGCACTTGTGTGTCCCCTCGGCAGTACCTGAGGGAGTGTCCCCAGTGCCTAGGGGGCGGAACAGCCGAGCTGATTCTCCAGGGCAGGCGCCGAGTCGGGAGAGGTGATAGGGGGGCATGGCTCCAAGGGTGCTGCCCGGGTGCCGCGTGCAGGTGACAGTGCCAACATCCAGCCGTCTTGAGTGGCAGGACGGAGGCCCCGAGGGACAGCTGGGGGCCAAATGGGCAGCAGCAGGGACAGCAGGACACATCCTTCTCTAGCCTTTTCTTCTTCCTTCTGAGGGTTCCTCTTTTGAGCAAGAGATTCTCGTCCCCCTCCCACCAGGGAAGCCAGATAGAGAATCTCCCGGACCTCCTCTGACAGCCCCAAAGCTTCAGCCTGTACTGCAGGGGGGGACCTGTGGGCCACCCTCCCCGGCCTTCAGAGGGAGGTGTGTGCTGGGCAGGGCCACCAGCCTGGCTATTTTGGTCGCTGCCTAGCCTCTGCCAGATCCTGGCGTCCCCTAGGACCAGCCCCAAAGGCTTGGGAGGCAGCCCAAGCCCCCATTTCCTGCCTGGAGAAATAAATCAGCTCAGTAACTGCCCAGACACTTGAACGGAGGGTCTTTGGGCTGAGGTTTAGTGGCGCGTGGCTGGCTCCATTCGGACTTCGGTAAATTGGCCCACACTTTGGCACTGCTGGCGTTCAAATAAATGTCAGGGAGAAGTCTTTTTAAATTTTCTTTTTAATTTTTTTCTTGGCTAGAAGGGAGGGGATCTCATCCAGAGCCTCCCAGCCAGAAGGAGTTTATTTTTGTGAGAAAGAGCGGGTGAGTGCTTAGCAACAGCCTGCCTCCCTCTCGACCAGGGTGTCATCCTGAAGAGTGTGGGGTGGGCATGAGAAGGTATGGGGGTGGCGTGGGGGAAGGAATTTAATCAGGATGGTGTGTGGGGGGAAATTAGAGGGATGCCCGAGGGCACTGGCAGAGAACCCACCACAGAATGGGATTGGCAGAACAGCTAGAGTTCTTGGGCCTGGCTCAGCCCCTAGTTGACCTTGTGCAATCTTTTCTTGGCCTCAGTTTCCACATCTGTAAAATGGGTGGAGTAGACCGGTTGTGGAGTAAACCGGGACTGAGAGGCGGGAGCATGTCCCCAGGGAGCTGAATTCAGTTACTGAGCCTCAATTACAGTGTCTTAGTCAGTGGGTGACCTTGGGAGAGTCTCTTGGCCTCTTTGAACCTAGCTTGGCAGCAAGGACGGCCAATGCCGGCCTCGCTGCGTCCTTGAGGGGATTGAGGGAGATGAGGATGAATAAGCCTGTGGTAAGCTGTAAAGCTGGGCTCAGCTTCGTGGCTGCCGATTAGAGGGTGTCACGAGGTCTCAGGTCACTGTGGTATGTGGCAGGGCCAAGGTGGACTCTTGAGCTTTTGTCCTTCAGGGATACCCTTGTGCTGGTCCAGGATACAGCTGCAGTCAGCCTCCTCTGCCCCGTTCCTCTCCTTCGTCCCCTTGCCCTGCAGTGACTGGGTTACCTCTGCTTTGCAGAGTCGGGAGGCCCGAGTGAGAAGGGCCCATTTTAGAGATCAGCAAACTGAGAGCTGCCCAGAGGACTTTGCCTTGATTGCATAGTGGCAAGAGAGGGCTTCAAAGGCCTTCCCTTGGCCAGCCATGATTTTTGGCCCCATGGAATTTTAGTCACTGATGTGCTGAGGTGGCAAACGTGGACCCCAGCCGGGACCTGGGGAAAAGATGGGACAAAGATGTCCCAGGCCTCAGGGCTGGAGGGTGAGTGTGGACTCACCTCAATTCTGTCCCTCGTTATACATTCTCCCTTTTTTGTGCCTTCTGGGAGAGCCCTGCCACTCTTCCTGAACAAGAGTCAGTCCCCAGGAGGCATTTGGGGCTCTGTGATGGTGTTTTCGACTCTCCCAACTTCGAAAACCTGTCATCTGTCAAAGGACTTGGGAGCTGTACTCTGAAAGTCTTTGCAAAGTCCCTGAAATGATTAAGACCCCTGTAAATCATTGAACACCTTCCTGTATATAGGAAAGAGTTAACAAATAAAGTTCAAGGGCACACCAGGATGCACAGCAGGGGGGCAGTTCTGGGTGGGAATAGGGCTGACCTCAGAACCCCAGGGTCACCCCTACAGGTGCAGGCTGGCCATTCACCTCTGCAGAAAGTCGTAAGCAAGAATCAGATTCTTTGGGGCTACATGTCACTCCTTCGGGCTGGCCAATTTATCTTGGCCCAAGTGTTTGTTTGAATTTATGGGTTCTGGGGAGGAGCTGTGGATGTGGATATGCCCAGGGTGGCCTTCAAGTGTAAAAGAGAGCTCGTTTATTTGTTTTGCTTGTTTTGAGAGAGAGAGAAAGCGGGGGAGGGACAGAGGGAGAGAGAGACAATCCCAAGCAGGCTCCGTGATGCCAGCACAGAGCCCGGAGTGGGGCTAGA
The DNA here is from genome assembly GCF_003009895.1 of Hyaena hyaena. Classification (NCBI taxonomy): domain Eukaryota; kingdom Metazoa; phylum Chordata; class Mammalia; order Carnivora; family Hyaenidae; genus Hyaena; species Hyaena hyaena. The sequence continues at coordinate 1,303,299 of NW_024081135.1, forward strand.
TCACAAACCATCAGATCGTGGCCTAAGCCGAAATCAAGAGTCGGATGCTTAACCAGCTGAGCTACCAGGGACCCCAAAGAGAGCTTTTTTAGTGTGCCTCTTCTAGTTGCTTAAGAAACCTAGCTAGGGTCAGTCCTGGCTAGGCACTGGATTTGGGGTAGAATATTGGCTTTCGAGGTGCTCGTAGCCCAGAGGGAGAGAGGACAGTGACCATGGCATCCATGGCACGCTGCGAAGACTCAGGTGACTGGGTGTACATTGATGGCAAGGTCGTAGGCGGAAGGCACTTCATCTTCTTAGAGGAGGTGAGGTCATCTTCTATGACTGGAAGGACAGTATGGGCTGGCATTCTGGGCAGAGGGTATAGCAGGTGCAAAGGCACAGCGGCATGAAATAGCCAAGCGTGATAAGCCTCGCAGGGTCCCTGCTGGCGAGAGCAGGAGCCAGGTGGTAGAGGGGCGCGAGTGCTGGGTACACGGGCTTGAGCTTTACTCAGAGAGCAGCAGGGATAGAAACAGCATCAGCGGCGGAGAAGCCAGTTCAGCCCAGCAGCCCAGAAGACCCCTGATGGTAGGCGACGAACCAGGCTGGGGTCCAGGAGACTGAAGGTGGTCAGGCCCCTGCTGGTCAGGGCACAAAGCGTTTTCTGTGCCAGTGACCCTTGCCCTGAGCTCTTTTCGTAAACACAGGGTGAAGGCCTGGACATACAGTTTAATAGGTACACAGACCATTAACTTGCTGGCTTTGACCTCCCTGGGACATGGAGCCCAGGACTCTTTAGGGTAAACGATGTCTGTCCCCTGGATGGGGCTTGGGCGTTTCCCTTCCCACCTCACCTGGTCACAGCCTTCGTTTGGAAACCTGAGCTGAGGGGCCGGGGGTTGGGGTGGCCAAGAGAGGGCAGAAAGAAAGGAAATTGCTGTCCTGTTGCTAGAGCCCTGCGAGTCAGCCCACTCCCTTGTAAAAACCAATATACCCAACAAAAAAATCACCCAAAACAATAAAAGGGAAGGGGAGTAGTGTAGGGGGCAGGGTTGGGCAGCGTTAACTCTAATTAGGCGTAGAATGACCCGAGTCATCTTTTACAAATTCACATTCCCAGGTCCAGCATGGACACACTGAACTGATGCCCATGGGGAATCTGTACTTTAAATATTTTCCTGTGATTGAAAAAAAATCTTTTTTAATTGAGATATAAGTTACATGCAGTGAAATGCAAAGATTCTGTTACAGTTTGATGCATTTTGACAGATTTATTTGCCTGTGTAAGTACCACCCTGACCAAGGTAATAAATAGACTGTTCCCAGCTCCCTAGGAAGCTAGTCGTCTCGTGCCCATCCCTCCCAAAGGCAGCTAGTCTCTGAGTTTTGGCACCACAAATTAGTCTTACCAAGTGTAGAACTTTGTATAAATGGACTTGTGTGGTCTGTACGCTTTTGTGCATGGCTTTTTTCTGCTTGATGTCTTTGAGATCCATCCAGGCTGTTGAGCATATCAATAGCTCCTTCCTTTTATTGGTGAGTAGAATTCCATGGTATGGATTGACCCGATTTTATCCATTCACCTGTTGATGGACATTTGGGAGTTTCCAGTTTGGGATGATCACAAATAAAGCTGCTATGAGCATTTCTGCACAGGTCTTCTAGTGGGCTTATCTTTTCTGTTGCTCTAGGAGTGAGACTGGGTCACAGGGTAGATAAATGTTAACCTTGTGAGAAACTTTCAAAGGATTCTTTTAGTTACAAAGGTAATACACCTCAAGCAGTATAAAACTGTATTAACTGAAAGTGATTTTTTTTTAAAATTTGACATTTATTCATTTTTGAGAGAGACAGGGAGGCAGAACATGAGCGGGGAAGGGGCAGAGAGAGAGGGAGTCACAGAATCCGAAGCAGGTTCCAGACCCTGAGCCGTCAGCACAGAGCCCAACGTGGGGCCTGAACCCACAAACTTCGAGATCATGACCTGATGAAGTCAGACGCTTAACCGACTGAGCCACCCAAGCGCACCTACTAAAAGTGATTCTTAAAGATAATTTAAAAAAAAACAGTGCACTGTAACCGCTCCATTTATTTGTTTCTTTCTCTAATAACAATAAAGGCTGGTAAGATTACACATTTTCCTCTGCATACAGCTTTACCTGTATCCCTCCGATATTTACATGGACATATATATTCCTGTTTATTACTTTCTAGGTCAGTTTTCTCTTCAGTTTTGATTTCCTCTTTGATCTGGGGCTATTTAGGACGTGTCCAGCAAGCTGGCTGTCATTCTGTGGTGTTGTTATCGAAAATGGCGTCATACTGTTCTTGGTTCTGCCACTCACTCTTCAAACAATGGACCATTGTGGGACCGCCGCTCATCAGAACGTACAGGGCTGCCAGGCCACCCTGAACAGCTAGCTGCCTTTGGGAATCACTGACCTAGTCGGGCCTATCTTCATCACTGCAAGTGCTGCCAGCTCCGTGAATAAAAAGCGCCCACCCGGTGACTTTGAACTTAAGCAGGTCGAGGTGAGAAGGGGCTGACCCTTACTGAGCACCCACAATGCCTTTCTGCATTTAAGCCCTGTGCCTGACTTGGAGGTTATTCCCTTCACCTTTTAGATGAGTTCATCCAGTCTCAGGAAGGTGACTTGCTGTAGCTCACACAGCCAGGAAGTAGGAAGGGAGACAGGGTCCATCCTTATTCTGCAGGCGGCCCTGCAGAGGTTTACTGAGCACCTATTGGGTATCAGGCTGAGTGCCAAGGCCAGTAGGGCAGGGATAAGTAAATAAAACAGCCCCTGTGCTCAAGTGGCTCAGTCTCACAGGAGGGGAGAAGATCTGTATCAGGAAGAGGTTAATGAGCAATTCCAGGAGGCTCATGCCAAGGGCAGGCAAAAGTCCAGGTCCAGGCAGGGAAAAGCATGGAAGGTCTGAGGCAGAGTGGTCCACTGGCAAGGAAAAGTGTGGGGACTTGGAGATCTTTGAGTTAAGCCGCTCATCCATTCTCTGGATCTGGAGAGTGAGGTCTGAGAGAGGCAGATAAACTATCAAAAGGGCCATTGTTCCCAAACTTGCCGCCCCACCCCCCCAGGCTCCATTCAGTGATTATGTTAAACAGGTAAATTTAAGGGCAGTGTTTTTACCTTTGTTTCAAACTCTTGATGGCCACATTGTACTTCAGCTCCTGATTTGATCTCAGCTAATGGGGAAGGAGGTGAGAGGACGAAGCCATACTGATCCAAAAGACCCCCGCAGAATCCAGAACGGGGCTTCCTGGAAAGCAGGACCGCCTGGCTCCCATGTGCAGCTCTGGCCACTGGCTGTACTGTGGGATGGTATCAAGGCAATCGCAAGAGGCCTAGAGGGCTGGGGCAGAGTTCTGGTTTTGCTCACTTGGATCCTCCCTCGTCTCTTCGAGCTTTAGCCTCCCCATAAGCAAAGGCTGGGACCACATCTCTGAGGGGAGCCCTAGAGGGGACGTTCTGAGAGCCCTGCCCTTCCCACGGCTCTTCTTTGCACACAGTAAACGTGCCAAGCCCCTCATCGCCATGTTCCACCGCCCCCTTTCTGGCAGAAAGTCTCTAAGCCAAGCCATGATGCCCGTTGCCTGGTGGAGGGTGGAGGGGTGAAGTGAATTTCAGCAGAGACCTGCTTAGTGGGTGAAGGGCACCGGAAGGTGGTAGTCGTGAGGGCTCTGCCCTCTTACCCTGTAGCCTGTCTGCACCTGGAGATGATGGCCACCAAGTTAGGCCTCATGGAAGACGCAGGCCATGATTTCAATGACATTCATGCTCTCACCATGTGGCACTTGGTGTCTCTTCTCTGGGTGGATATCCCTACGGCTTGAGACAACAGGCTTCTTGCCAGCCTCCATTCCTCCTAGGCACCTCTCTGTGGGGGCATGCCACTCTCCTTCTCAGAGGCCTTCAATGGCTCCCTAGTGCTCTATGAAATCAGGTCCTCACTCCTTAGCCTGGCATTCGAGGCCCTGCAGGATCTGGCTCCTGGCCCGTGTTTACCCTCATCTGCTACCATTTCTCCCCTCTCCTCGTGATTTGGCTGTTTTCTGCTCCGAAAATGAGCCTGGGGCTCTCTTGCCACAGCCCTGCCTCAGCCCACAAGGCCCTTCCTCCTCCCCCTTTTTTTTTTTTTTTTTGAAAGTAGGCTTCACACCCAACATGAGGCTTGAATTCAAGACCCTGAGTTCAAGAGTCCCATGCTCTGCAGATTGAGCCAGCCAGGTGCCCCGCTCTCTTCTCTTCTTATTCCCCCTCTTCATGGGCCAGCTTCACAAAGCTTTCCTTCAGCCCCTTCACTGTGCCGGATACATAGTAGGCACTCAAAAAGGATTAGATGAGACCGAGCACATAATCTAACCTTGCTCAGAGCAAGATCTTTGTGGTCCTGCCTTTTTTCCATGCATCTGACTGAGGTCACATCAGGGGAGGGAGGGATAGATGCTCCTGCATCCAGAAGAGGGTATAGTACACAGTAGATGCTCAGCGCATAAGTAAAGACTGTCTGATTCCCTCTCCTCTGAAATGGGAGCCTATAGTTTAAACAACTGAGTGGGCCCAGGCTTGGAAATCATATTCATCCATCACCATCCATATTTATTGGTTCTGGGCCCTAGAGACATGGCAGGGAACCATTCAGACCAAATCCTGTCCCTCATGGAGCTGACCATAAGATATTTAATGAATTATCGCAGTGGCGTGGAGCACCGGAGTCTGGTGCCAGATTAAGTCCTGGGCCTGGAAAAACAGTACCAGTTGCTGCAGAATGGTTCCCCAGGGCCAGCTCTGGACCACAGGCACATTTTACGTGGTCCGCACAGAGCTGGATCGTTCAAGACGTGTTTTCAGCACAGGATTTATTTATTTTGCAGCCGCAGCTGGACGTTGTCTAACATCTCTGAACACACTATCATCCCACCTGGCCACCCCCCTCAGCATGTGCCCCTGGCCCCCAGGTTACTTCCTCAGGTCTGGCCTGGCCCCAGAGGCATGGCAGTGTGGTACCCACAGATCCCTGGGAGGTAGAGGCATTCTGCTCTGCTCATCCAACTGGGAGACAGTGAATTATGAAGGCGGGCTTCGTGTTTACAGCCCTGCTGCGGAGACCTTGGTGTGTTAAGGGGGGGCCATTTGAGGCTGGTGCCGGGGGAACCCGTGGCACACCCCTACGCCAGGCAAAGGCACGCGCCATCCCAGGCAGCCCCGCGTGGTCAGCCTCTGCTTGAATACAAGAGGCAGCCTTCTGCAGAGAGACTGCTGGAAGCCCTCTGTCTGCGACCTGCAATGCTGTTAGGGCATCTTGTTACCTTGGCCGAGCCCGTGAGTGAAGTCTGGTGATCAGTACCTATTCGTTAAGTCCCATTGCAGGGTATAGCTGCCCCCACCCCTCCCGAGCCATGGAGGGGCTTATCGTTAGTGGAGGGGCTGAGAGGCATGGGAGGAGTTTCCTTCCCTCTCCAGCCCTTCCTTCCCTCTGGCCCGTGCTTGCAGCTCCCCCAAGACTGGGTTGTTGGGACCTCTTGGCTGTGTCCTGGGGATGGTAACAACACAGCAGTGCTTCTCAGACCTTAAAGCAGTAGCGGTCACCTGAGAGCTTAGGATACCCCTTCCCATGCAGGAGGGCTGAGCCGAGGGCCTGAGGTTCTGCATTTTTAACTCACTTGCAGGCAGGGTCCTTGCTGCTGGTCTGGAGAGCATGCTTCGAATAAAGGGGGTCAATTACAGCTCCTGGGCGCCTGGTCTACTTCCTCAACCAGCCCATGTGCCCTGTAAGCATCATCTCCCGAACCATCACAAGAGATACCATGATTTCCATTTTGCATGTGGAAAGTTGAAGCCCCAGAGACAGCAGGTAATTTGCCCAAGGTCACACAGCTGGGAGGCAGCTGAGCCAGGCCAGGCCTTCTGGGCCAGCGTCACCTTGGAAAGGATGCTGGTGGGGAAGCCGTTTTCTACTGAACGGGTGTCCACGGTCCAAAAGCCACAGGAGGCTTTTCAAGGCAGCCAAGTCGGATGTAAATCAGGGAGAGCCCGGGGCCAGCCAGGCGCGCTGACAGCAGGGCAGCCTGAGGCAGTGTGTCAGGATCAGGTCTGGAGTGGGGCTTGGGGCTGGCTTGCTGCCTGGCATGAGGAGCTGTGGGGGGATGCTCCCAGCTCCTGGACGGCCAGCGTGGGGGCTGCTGGAACCCAACGAGGCTTCTCATCAGTCGTACAGCCTCGTTATTTAGATGAATCCCAGGGTGGAGGGCTGGCCGGAAACGGAGGCAATGGAAGGGCTGTGAGTTGGGACCTGGTGCGTCATTGTTTAAATACAGGTTCATCCTTGCAACCGGGGATCTGATGAAGGGCTGAGGTTGCTGACATCTCCTGCTTGGTCGGAGCTTTATTTTTGTGCTGGGCACCTGCCCCAGGTGGTTGGGAAGAGAACAGATTTGGAGTTTGGGTCCTCAAAATGTGGTCAAATGGTGTACAGTCACGTTGTCACCTGGGAATTTGTTAGAAGGTAGAATCTTGAGCCCCACCCCATACCTGCTGACTCAGACCCTGGGGCCAGGGAGGGTCAGTCCTAACCTTTGCTACAGGTTCTTGGCAGCCAGAGTACCAGGGTTGCAGGGGGACCTCAGATTCATTCATCTATGCCCCACTTTTCTGATGGCCTGCATGTCAAGTAAAAGGGCATGTATAAAGTTATACAGCACATCCAAGGCAGAAAGTAGGTCTGGATTCTTAAGAGTTGCAAGTTGCAGAAATCACTTCAAACTAACTTTAAAAAAGAAGAAAGAATGAAAAAGAAAAAGAACATTTATCAAGGTTGGATCCAGGTGCTGAGATAGGTCATCTGAGCTCCATTTCTTTCTCTTCATTTCTAGGCTTCTCTGTTGGCTTCATTCTCCTTGAGCTACCCTCAGCTGCATAGGATACCTCCCCTCCCAGCATAGCCATCTCAGCCTAGAAAGGGCCTTTCCCCCCACCTCTCTCTCTCTCTCTTTTTTTTTTTTTTTTTTTTTTTTAAGAGAACGTGGGAGGAGAGGAAAGGGGCAGAGGGAGAGAATCTTAAGCAGACTCCATACTCAGCATGGAGTCTGACGCAGGGCTTGATCCCACAACCCTGGGATCATGACTTGAACTGAAATGAAGAGTCAGACACTCAACTGACTGGGCCACCCAGGGGCCCCCAAAGAGCCTTCTTTTTTCATGATGGTTTTAGCACAAGCCCCTGTTGTCACTCTCACTGTCCAGGCTTGGTCAGGTGCTCATCCTTGAGCCAGTTGTCGCAGCCAACTCACACGCTGGCTAGCCCTGGCTCACACGCCCACCGAGAACCCCTCGGGCTGAGAGCAGGGTTGCATGGGCCTCCAGGGAGAGATGGGAGGCTGTCCCCAGAAGAAGGGGCATGGGTGCCCGCGGGCTGTCCCCATGGGAATTAAGTGCCACTCTCCTCCTCCTCCTGAGCTGGGCTACCCTCATGCAGCTGCTCAGGTCTCACACCGGACAGAATTAGACTCCTTTTTCTGGTTCCCTTAACATTATGCTTATAACTGTGCATTACACACACCACCTTCATCTTTCCCCTTTTCCCTCTTCTCTTGCTGTCAGGACAGCAGGTTACCGTGCCACAGCGCTGACCCCTGCTGCAGGCATTACCCATCTGCCCCAGCCTTCACAATGCCATGTGAGCGTCTGAGGCAGTGTGTCACATGGGGATCTGGGCCCCAAGACAGGGCTGTCTTGTTCGTTGCTGTGTTCCCAGTGCTTAAAGCAGTGCCTGGCACATAGTAGGTGCTCCATGATTTTTAAAAATCTATCTTATTTTTAAGTAATCTCTATATGCAACATGGGGCTCGAACTTAAAACTCTGAGGTCAAGAGTTGCACACTCTACTGACTGAGGCAGACTTAGTAAATTATTGACTGACTATTCCTACCCCCACAGGGCCTTGGGCACAGTGGGCACTCATGTGCGCCCACAGGACCCCCGACATGGCAATGAAGTTGTCCAGTTTGGGGGACCCGGAATGCTGTAGACTGCTGGGGTCAAGGTTCTGTCGGGGAGGGGCCCCCTCAGGACCTGGGAGGAAAGACTGGCCCGCCCTTCCCTTCGGGGCTCTTTCTCCCTCCCATCGGGCTCTTTCTCCCTCCCATCGCCGTCCCCTTCCTTCTCTCCTATTCTATTTACATGTTCATTGAAATGTGAGATCTTAGTTGATAAGGAGCCATTTCCTGGGTTTCTGCATTTTTATATTCTAGGAAACTAGGGGAGCTTTCCAGAACAGCTCTGCTGGTGGAGTGAGAGGCAGGGGTGGTCTTCCCTTGCCTGCATTTTTCGTAAGCTCAGTTCCAGAGAAGAGGAGGTGTTCTAGTTAAAAAAAAAAAAAAAGAAAAAAAAAAAGGCTTCTGGGGTCAGTCACCTCTGGGGACCATGTGGCTCAGCAGAGTTAGGCAAATTTCCTTGGCTCGATGATTCTCTGAGCCTCTAACCAGTCAATGAGGTACCTTGTTCTCCAAGAATCTGGGGCCCCCAGGGCCTCCCTCAGCCCCTCCGTTTTGCCTTAGTGTGTGAGCACAGGGAACAGTTATTGACAGACTCAGGCCCAGGACTAGGCTGGTGTGGGGCTCCCAGGGATGCGTCAGGACAGGGTGGCGGCCTAACGTTTGTAGCCCCCAGCCCAGGCTCTTGATGCTGACAGTTTCAGGGGCACTGCACCCAGGAGACCGGTGTGCGTGGGCCCGCGCCTGTGTGTGTGAGCATGTGCGTGTATGCAGGAGCACCTGAGCACCCTGACTTTCCTGGCCCTGGCCCCACTAGGAGTTGCTTTGGCCCCTGCCAGCATGTGGGAGTCGGACAGTCTCACATGGAAGGAGAGTCGGGGTCCTGTGTAAGCCACAACCTGACCAGATCTCTTCTTTCCTTCTTTGCTTCTTCTGGTAATAGGTCCAGAAAAACAGCCCATTCTGAGGAGCCTCCAAAACGTAAGTGGTATTGGTGTGTCCCCGATTTGGGGCGCTCAGGAATGGGGAATTGTGAGGACCAGGGTCAGACCCACGCACCTGGGAGAGCCGCTCGGCTCCCAGCACGGCTAGGATGCTCCAGGACTCGGGGCTGCTGACCCAGCTGTCTCTTCGTTAAACTTTTTAGTTTTACAAAATTGAAAACCTTCAGAAAAGTTGCTAGGATAGTACAGTGACCTCGTGTATACCTTTCACTCAGATTGTCCCATTGTTAAGATTTGCTATGTTGGCTTCATGTCTATATATGTGCTATAAAATAGTCACATTAATATTCTGTTTTTTTCCTGCTGACTCATTAGGGAGTAAATTGCAGGCCTGATGCCCCTTTACCCCTAATACTTCATAATGTATTTCGTAAGAGCAAGGCTACTTGTTCTCTTATATAAGCACATGCTATTATCAACCAGGACATTTAACATTGACACAATTCTGTTATCTAATCTACAGACCTTAATGACATTTTGCTGACTGTCTCATATTTACAGAAGCTTCCTCCCCCTCTCCCCCCAGTTCAGTATCACAGTGTTTTTACAAGGGGGTTAATGGGGCAGGAATCAGACGTTTCTACAGATGACTTATTTACCTGGGTTTAGAACATCCTTACTATTGGGGCTTTCAAAGTTTCTTCATTATGACGTTCAGTAAGAAATAGATTTACGACAGGATGCTACCGGTGTGCTCCCATGTACACACACACGCGCACACACACACACACACGAAAGTGAAACCAGCGTCACGGATAACTCCCATCCTCACCATCTTTAGGGCTCTGTTATACCATTTTTATGAAGGTGATAGCCCTGACCCTTTAAGTTGATTTCATGGCCCATTAGTAAACTCTGCTGTGGAATTTGAACACTCTGGCTTCTTGGGCAGAAACTTCTCCCAGGGAGGGGGGTTTGGGGGTAGGTAATGTCCTGACCAAGCTCCCACTGGTCCTGAGATGGAGTTTGGTGGATTTGGGGTTACCTGGGAAGCTAGGACTAGGAGAAAGGCCCTGAAGACCCTGGCCATGTCTTCAAGCCATGGCTGCCCATGGTGGACCTGCTCCCATCCCTATAATCTACTCCTCACCCCCCCTCCGGGCCACCTCAGCCCCCTGGAGACCTGTTCTTTATGCTGTGACGTCAGAAATGGAAAATCAGGCAAGTGTATCCCTGGGGGCTTGGGACACCTCCCTGGCCAGCTGCTGAGTGGGAATGGAGACATTCCGGTCCATGTCAGCCTCCAGAGTCACTGCCATAGTTGTCACAAATGTCAGTATTGGACTGTAATGGCATGCCCGATATGGCCCTGAGAGGTTCAAGGTACAGGAGCACACTTTCCCCTACATCAGTCTTAAGATGTGGATGCTGCTGTTATTTGTGTAAAAATGACAGATACATTTGCTGAGCACTTACTCTGTATCAGGTACCGCTAGGCACTTTACAGACTCCTGCAGTCTTGAGAGTAGCCGTTCTGAGTTAGATATGGATATTAGCTCCACTGAATAGGTGGGGAAACTGAGGCGAGAGAGTTGAATTGACTCCCCCCAAGGTCACCCAGCTGGGAAGGATTTGAACTCCAGGTTTTTGACCCTGGTGTCCACACCATCCAGCACTGCTCTCCCCACCCCTTCCTCACCCCCCCCCCCCCCCCCCCCCCCCCCCCCCCCCCCCCCCCCCCCCCGCCAGCCCAGACTCCCCTGCCGGTCCCTTCCCAAGGCCTTGCACTGGTTAATGAGTAGCCCGGGGCAGCCTGGAAGCCAGAGGCCTGTGGCCAAAGCTGGAGTCTAAGTTCTGCTTCCAGATAAAGAGTCTTGTGCAAGGGGCCCAGCCCCCATCTGGTCTGCTGGCTTCATAGGCAACAACGAGTCCCCGGTTCTCTCCTCCGAGATTTGCTGATCCATCCCCACTTGGTGGGAACCCATTTCACAGGTGAGCCAGTGGAGGTGGAGAAGCGGGTTTGCTCTCAGGCCTGTATGACGCCTCCTCCACGCAGCCCTTTAAGTTTACTTTTTCTGAGAACAGAAGCTGTCCCCTCTGTTCGGGCATGCAGGTGTGGTGTGGCCCTCCTCCCTGAGCCCTCCAGGTTCCCATCTGAGAAATGGGATGCTAGTTGCTACTCACTGCCCCCCCTCCCCCCACACACACTGGGCGTGCACAGCGGGAGGTGATGGAGGGCCGGCTGGTTTCAGTTGTTTTGCAGACTGCGCTGTCAAGGAAATGGCCCAAACAATCATTCCTGACATGCACAACCCCTCTAGTGGAAAGTCCGGGGAGCTGGAGGGGCAGATAGTGTTGGGTTCAGATTCCGTCTCTGTCCTTTGCCAGCTGTGTGACCTCAAGGGGAGAGTCCCTGAACTCCTCGGAGCCTCAGTTTCCCCACCTGTAAGATGGAGCAATAAATGCACCCAGGAGGACTGGAAAGACCGCCCGTGTGGTGCCAGGGGTCATGGTCTTTTTGTCGTCATGGTGGAGGTGTGGAGCACTTGACAGGCCTCACAAAATCAGCCCAAGCATCCCTGCATGTTCTAATTTCAGCTCCCTGGCCAGAACCTCCCTGGGCTTGCCAAAAGAATTCCCGGGGACCTGTGTCCCCTCATCACACCTCCTTAGAGGAGCCCAGGCAGTGAGAAAATGGTATTTACTGTTTGTTTGCCCTGATCATAAAAGTGAACATTTTTTAAAAATTTAAATATATGTGACACAATATTATGTCAGGTTTTTTTAGACAGTTCTTTTTCTTTTTTAATGTTTATTTATTTTTGAGAGAGAGGGACAGAGACAGAGCATGAGCAGGGGAGAGCCAGAGAGAGAGGGAGACACAGAATCTAAAGCAGGCTCCAGGCTCTGAGCTGGCTGTCAGCACAGAGCCCAACACGGGGCTCAAACTCACGACTGTGAGATCATGAACTGAGTTGAAGTTGGAGACTTAACGGACTGAGCCTCCAAGGTGCCCCACAACATTGTATAAGTTTAAGGTGTTAAACGTTTTAATTTGATACATTTATACAGCGCCATGGTGTCACTATAGCCTTAGCTAACACTGCTATTGGGCCACGTCATTATTATTTCTTTTAGTGTTGGGAGGTAATGTGTTGTATTTTATTTATTTATTTATTGAGAGAGAAAGTGAGCACACAAGCAGGGCTGAGGGGCAGAGAGAGAGTGAGTTTTGTTTTTTTAATTTTTTTTTTTTAACTTTAAGAGAGAGCACATAGAGGAGAGGAGCAGAGGCGGGGAGAGAGAGAGAATCTTTTTTGAGAGAGAAAGTGTGTGTGTGTGCATGGGGGGTGGGGCAGAGAGAGAGAGAGGGACAGAGAATCTGAAGCAGGCTCTGCACTGACAGTAGTAAGCCCGATGTGGAGCTTGAACTCAGAAACTGTGAGATCATGACCTTAGCGAAAGTCAGATGCTGAACTGACCGAGCCACCCAGGTGAGCCAATTTTTTATTCCTATTTTTAAAAAAAAATTTTGAGAGATAGAAAGAGAGACCATGAGCAGGGGAGGGGCAGAGAGAGAGGGAGACACAGAATCCAAAACCGGCACCAGGCACTGAGCATCCGCACAGAGCCCAATGTGGGGCTTGAACCCACGAACTGTGAGATCATGACCAGAGCTGAAGTTGGCTGCTCGACTAACTGAGCCACCTAAGCACCCCCCCCTTTTTTTTCTATTTGAGAGAGAGAGAGAGCTTGTGAGTGGGGGTGAGAGGCAGAGGGAGGGAGAGAGAGACAGAGAGAGAGAGAGGGAGAGAGAGAGAGAGAGAGAGAGAACCTTAAACAGGCTTCACGCCCATCAGGGAACCTGACTCTGGGGGCTCAATCTCAAGTCCTTGAACTGAAATCAAGAGTCAGATGCTTAACCGACTGAGCCACCCAGGCGCCTCAGTAATATATTTTTAATACAGAAAATTTGGAGAGCACAGAGAAATCAAAAGAAGAAAATGTAATTTACCTCTGTTCCAGCCATCCAAACATAACCATCTAACAGTGCATTTATAAATGTGTGGGTAAATATACATTATTTAAATGTTTCCTTTTCAATTTGAATTCACAGTGTAGCCATGTTTGGGAGCCAACTTCCCGCCCCCACCCCCTAACATATTTCTAAGCGTTTTTCTGGGTTTTTGGTCTTCTAAGTCAGGGTCAGCAAGTTTTTTAAAGGGTTGGATCGGATGTATTTTGGGCTTAGGGGCCATGTGGTTTTGCCTCCACTGATCTCAGTGGGGTTTGTCTCGCTCTCTGCGGTTGTAGCCAGAATGCAGTCTTAGACAATATGCAAATGAGCAGGTGTAGTTTCATGCCAATAAAACTTTATTTATAAAAACTAACCTGCTAGATTTGGCCCAGGGGCTGAGGTTTGCTGATCTCCGCCCTTTCTTAATTTGTTTAGATTTGCTTGAGTAAACCATCATTTATTTCATTAATCCTATAGTGATGAGAGATCGGCCGTTTGTAGTTTCTCTTTCATGTAAACCACTCTGCTGTGAACATCTTTTTTTTTCTTTCTATTTTTAATTGTGGTAAAATATACATAACATAAAATTAACCATCTTAACCATTTTTACGTCTACAGTATAATAGTGTTCAGTATATCCACATTGTTGGGCAACCAATCTCCAGAACTTTTTCATCTTGCCAAACCAAAGCAGTGAGCATCTCTGAGTGGGCATCTTTACACATTGGTCTGTTTCAGAAAATTGGAATCGCTATCCTAAGTGGGGGGTGCGTTTTTATAGTGCTGAGCACATGCTGCCGAGTAACTGATGCTCGGAGATGGCCCCAATTTAAGCCTTTGCCTATCAGCAGTGACAGTGTAGACGCATCAAGAGGGAGAGATGCCCCCTCCCTGGGGAGGGAACAGCAGTTAAGGAGCAGTGGACTTAAAACAACTCCTCCCAGACAGAGTGCCTGGCGTCTGACTTTGGCTCAGGTCATGGTCTCATGGTGTGTGAGTTCAAGCCTCATGTCAGGCTCTGTGCTAACAGCTCAGAGCGTGGAGCCTGCTTCAGATTCTGTGTCTCCCTCTCTCTCTGCCCCACCCCTGCTTGCGCTCTGTCTCTCTGTCTCTCAAAAAGGAATAAACACTTAAAAAAAAAAAAAAAAAACTCATCCTAGAGAAGCAGCTCCCAGGCTGCTAGCCTTCCTCTGTTGGGAAACAAGAGAACAATTCAGTAAACCAGATACACTATGAATACCCAACCAGATTCAGGGGTTTGAAAAATATACCCTTTAGAGAGAGGGGATGTGTGGTTAAGACCTCAGCTCATGTGTCCAGATGACATTGGCCAATGACATCTGGGTGTCAGTGTCATTTGGCCTTGGCCTTGACCTTGCTGTGTGGCCCAGGGCATGTCACTTAACATCTCTGGGACCTAGAGTCCTCTCAAAATAGACCTGATGTAGAATGATTGAGTCTGTCCTCTGGTTGGAGGATCATGGAAGAGAAACTCTGAAAGTTCTTAGCACAGCGACTGCACGCAGCCCTCGCTCGTTACACAGTGCTGATAATTACCATTCTTACTATCCTGGTGTCCATTGCTTCTAGCACCTCTGTCAGGGCTGTCTGCATAAACGGACAATAATAGCATATGTGGCCCTTTGCAGTTAGTTCTCAGAAAGGTTTTCCATCTGTAATACTCACATTATTTTATAGTGTAGTTATTACTGTCCCCATGTGACAGGTGAGAAATTTGAGGCTCCAGAGGCAGTGGCCGACCCCAGGTCAGCCGTGTGTCTTTGCTGGTGGTCGGTTCCACACAGCAGCTGCTGGGAGCTGGGGCCTCTGGACGACCAGGGTGAGCAGGAGCCTCCTCCTCTGGCCTCACCAATGTGGGAAAGCTTGGGCAGTCAGGTGGGGGGAGAGAAGATTCCCTAGCTTATTTTCCTGTCTTGGCTCTTGGCCCATCGGATGGGGTTTTTTTTCAAGGAGAAATGTTATGATTCTAATGAGGGGGTTTTCCCTCTACACCACCAAGCAATTCTCCAGCACTGCTGGAAGTCTTACCTTTTAACTCGCTTCTGACACTATCTACCTGGAGATAGCGTCAGATTCTGCAGGTTAATGATTCAGTGGCCTCTCGCCACCCCAACTCCCACCTATACCTGTGCTTTCGCCAACTGGCTATAAATTGGAGGTTCCCACAATCTCCTCCTTGGGTTTGATTAATTTGCTCACAGAACTCAGAGAAACATTTTGTTGACCAGATTAGCGGTCTGTTTATTAAAGGACATAACTCAGCACCGGCCAAACAGCCACATGGAGGAGACGCATAGGGCGAGGTACAGGGACGGGGGCCCAGAGTTTCTCTGGTGCCTCTCTCCCCAACTCCATGTGTTCATCAGTCTGGAAGCTCTCTGAACCCCGTCCTTTTAAATTTTTATGGAGGCTTCAAAGAATAAAATAAAATAAAATAAATTTTTATGGAGACTTCATTACTTAAGCGCGATTGATTAAATCCTTGGCTGTGGGTGATTTAACTCCGTCTCCCATTCCTCTCCTTTCCCTCTCCTTTCGGTGAAGGTCAGAGGGTGGGGACTGAAACTTCCAACGCCCTAGCCACCAGCCCCCATCCTTAGGTACTTTCTAGAATCCCTCGTTAACATGACAAAAGGCACCTTTGTCACTCTCCTCACTTAGGCAATGACAAGAATTTTTGGAGCTCTGCCAGCTTTGGGGACCAAGACCATATAGATATATAGATATATAGATACATATATATATATATTTATTTATTATAAATCACAATATCACAGTTTTTTGATTGTTTGTATTTTTCCGGAAGCTGGCGGGGCATTTCAGAGACCAGAGTTGTCCACCGACGTGAAACCTGGCTGGGGTTTCCAGGACATGTTCCCATCTGTCAGTCTGTTCTCAGCCTGCAGATAAGTCCAGACACCCAGGCTTGGATTTCTGGATTCCTAAGGCTGCAAACAGCTCTGGGTTTGGAGGGGCTGGCTGCCCGGAGCACCCCTGAGTCAGTCTTCCGACCTAGTCTCCCAAAGGGGCCCCCATGGCGCCATCTTTATCTACCCACTTCCCCACCAACTTCCTGGAGGACCTTGGACACGTCACTTGCCTTCTCTGGGCCCTTGTTTTCCTCCTGTGTAAAACCAGGGTCTGGAATCATTTTTCCGGGGAACTCCTGGGTAGCAGTGCCCAGCTTTGGATGTGAGCCTCAGCTCTGCCGTTTAGGAGCTCGCTGTGATGGTCCCCTTCCCTAGGCTCAGTGTTCTCTATAAAGCAGACATCAGTGCACATGCCCCATAGGGTCTTTCGTGTGCTTCAGGGCTGCACCCCCTCCAGCCTGGCAGCTTGGTAGCACACCCTCTGTCGTGGCTCCTCGTAATAGATTTTCACTCCTGTGCCATATGCCTTCATCCCGAGGAGTAGCCAGAGGCAGGTTTTTTTTTTTTTAATGTTTATTTTATTGAAAGAGAGAGCACACTTGTGTGGGGGAGGGGCAGAGAGAGGGCACAGGAGTGGGGGAGGGGGAGAGAAGGGGACAGCAGGATCTGAAGCAGGGGAGGGGCAGAGGGGGGAGGGGCAGCGAGATGGAGAGACAGGATCTGAAGGGAGCTCTTGCACTGACAGTAGAGAGCCCGATGCTCAACTCAGGAACCCTGAGATCACAACCTGAGCCCCCCACGGCACCCCTGCCAAAGGCAGTTTTTAATGGCTCCTCTGCTCTTCATCCCCAGCCAAGCTTAGTTCCCACATTACCTTGCACACGAGTAGAGATTTGTGTTTTCAGGTCGAGTTCTACTGTCTCTTTCTGTTTGATTCCTTTCTAGTCTTTTCTGGGTGTCCTGCCTGTCCTGACCATGCCTGCAACATGAGAGCTTTCTTTCTTTTTTTGTTTTTTTAATTTTCATTTTTTTAAATTTTAGACAGAGGGTATACGATTGGGAGAGAGGGGTAAAAGGAGAGAGAGAAAGAGAATTTTTTTTTAAGTTTATTTATTTTGAGAAGGAGCATTGGAGGGGGAGTGAAAGAATCCCAAGCAGGCTCCATGCTAATAGTGCAGAGCCTGACATGGGGCTCCAACCTACCAACCTCGAGATCATGACTCGAACCAAAATCAAGTCAGATGCTCAATGGACTGAGCCATCCAAGCGCTCCATGAGAGATTTCTCTTGTCTGTCAGGTTACTGAGGCCCAGAGAGAGACCATGTTTGTTTGTTTGTTTTTAATTTTTTTAATGTTTATTTTCGAGAGAGAGACAGGGCGTGAGCTGGAGCAGGGCAGAGAGAGAGGGAGACACAGAATCGGAAGTAGGCTCCAGGCTCTGAGCTGTCAGCACAGAACCTGACACAGGGCTCAAACCCCCAGGCTGTGAGATCATGATTTGAACCAAAGTCGGTCACTTAACCAGCTGAGCCCCCCAGCCAGCCACACCCCGAGACCATGTTTTAATAAGGACTCTAGGCTGGCTTCTGACCCATGGGAAGGATGCCGTGATCAATTAGCAATGTCTGTCAGGGGGCAGGATGGGTGGATATGGCATTCGGGGCATGTGAGGTGAGAACTATAGGACATCCTTGGGATTGGATCCCTGCTCAGGTAAGAAGCTTCCTCTGGGTGGGAAGAAAGAAAGGAGCACACCTGCAGCAGAGTGCAACCCTTCCATCCCAGGGTATTTGTTTCATTTGCACTCAGGTTGAAGTTTTCAGACCAGACAGCCAAAGTATTTGATCACTTTTATCTCCTGGGTGTCATATTTTATGCTGGATTCCGGGGGCAGGCGGGGGACAGTGACAACAGGGATCCCCCAGACACTCTGAGTGAGGTTGCTAGATAAAATACTGGGCATCCAGTTCAGTTAGAATCTCAGCTCTACGGTGAGTCCCTGTGCAGTATTTGTCAGTCTGGCTGGCTTACCTTGCAACCTCCCTGATCCAGGCCATTCCTACAAACTGGGCTGAACCGCTGCTTGAGCGAGGTTGTGGACGGTCCCCAGGAGCCGTGCCTCATCCAGCCATGGCCCTACTTTCGGGGAGGCTCTGAGATGTGGCCTCCTCGGGCATCGGCGCCCTCATCCGGGCACCCTAAGAGTCTGCCTAGTTGACTCACAAGGTCTGGTTCTGACACGGAGATGCCTATTGACCCCAGTGACGCCCCAGACTTTACAGTTGCTTCTTAGCTGAGCCATGAGACAGGCCTGTGACAAAGGTCTGATGTTCTCTGTGTCACGGGTGAAAAAGCCAGCCTCAGAGAGGTGCCTGGCAGCACTGCTGTAGCCACGCAGAGAATGTGGGAGACGGGACTGGGGTGCTCTGTTCCGGGCCCAGGCTCCCCGCCCTGCTCTCCTTCCACAGGGTGCTGCTCTTTTCTAGATTATTCCCTCCAGACTTTCTCCCATCCTGTGAGGATCTCACAGCTGAATGAACAGAATCACTTAGGTAGCATTCCTTTGTTCATTCACTCACATGGTAAGCATTTGTGGAACACCTGCTGTATACCAGGCCCAGTGCTGGGCAGTGGGCACAGAATGAGGAACAAGGCCAGAAGGAAGAGATGTCACAGACGGTCACAAAAACCACTGTCCGGTTGCAGAGTGGAATGGGGGTTCCAGTCCATGTGCATAACCAGGTCTTGTCTCTGGGTGGAGGGGAGAAGCAGTCTGGGAACATGAGCTGCTTCTCTGAGCCCGTCTGCCTCCATCCTTCCTTGTGGTGAGCTTTCTGAGGCTCAGAGAAATGCCGTGACACGCCCAAGGTCACATGGCACCTTGAGACCTAGGGCTTCCACTCCTCCCATAACCACCCAGGGCTGTCGAGAGAATAGTCCATGCATGCTCTGCTGCTTCCTGGCTCTGTGACCCCTGGCCTGTCCCATCTCCTGCCTGGGTTTTGGGTGCCCCATTTGTAAAAGGGGGACTGTGGTGCCCACCAGGCTAACTGGCAGCAAGGAGGAGAAAGCAGTTTGATGTATTCAAAAGCTTGATGCAAATATTTCTTATTAAGGTGTCTTAGTAAGTATAAATGGTTGTATTAAAGTACTTTCCGGGGTGATTGAGTCACATTACATAATCCAGACATCCAGGACTACTTTCAGGGGTGATTGAGTCACATTACATAGCCCAGACATCCAGGAACTTCTCATCTGAAAAGAAACAAAATTAGAAAAGCTGCAGCAGCTCTGGAAGGCCCCTGGGGCCCAGGCGGCTTCTAGGTACTGGTTCCCATCCTTCTCTAGCCTTGTCTGGGATCCCAGCGGATCCCCACGTGGCCAGGCCTGGATGCGGGCTTCTGGGGAGACAAGCCACCCCCATTTTCCTTAAAAAATTAATTTTATGGGGCACTGGGTGGCTCAGTCAGTTAAGTGTCTGACTTCGGCTCAGGTCATGATCTCGTGGTTTGCAAGTTGGAGCCCTGCACTGGGGCTCTGTTCTGTCAGCTCAGAACCCGCTTCAGATCCTCTGTCCCCCACCCCCCACTCCTCCCTTACTTATGCTCCCTCCCTCTTGCTCTCTTTCAAAAATAAACATTCAAAAATGAATTGTATTTTATATTCATAAACTATGTGACGGGTGTTAGTGACACAAATATAAATAAGACACAGCCTCCATTTTTTAGGATCTTACAATCTAGTGAGATACATGCGAAGCTATAAATTACATGAAAATTGAGTGTGAGCTTTCTTTTCCTGTCTTACTGCGGAGCGGTTGGCATACATCACTGTACCAGGCCTGCGGCCTGATGGCTTGCTTCACAGGACACTGGGACGTGATCATCATGGGCTCTCTTGCTCTGTGTCATCTCAGATACATCCAGTGGCTCCGTAAGGTCATGGTGGGGCAGACCTTTCATTTTCCCTTTGGCCTTTATGGTCCATTTGAGAAGTTCGTATGTTTTCAACCCCTTCCAGCCCTGCTGAGTGGGGGAAAGGCCCAGACAAGAATCTCTGATGTCAGGGGAAGTTTGGGGAAAACCTGTAAGCATCTGAAACCCGAGAGTTGAAAGTCTGTTCCTTCATCAGAGAGGTGCTGCGGGCCCTGGCCGTGCCCTGGGGACCCAGAGCCAACCTTACCATGCCCAGCCCAGGAGCTGCTGGGCCGGCGAAGACGCAGGTCACTGCAGTCGGTAGGGTCTCCTGAAGACACTGTGGGCAACAGGGTGCAAAAAACTTTCCCAGAGGCCTCGGAATGACAAAAGCATGGCAGGCAGACGCTAGACAGGAAGGGCAGTACCGGGAGAGGCAAGCAGCCCTGAAAAGGGAAAGCCGAAAGCCTCAGGGAAAGCCGCACCAGATGCTACAAGTGGTGTGGCTTGGCTGTGGCTTGGCTGCCATGTCTGGTTCTGGGGCAGAGGGCAGGGGAGAGGAGCCGGGTGGGAGGTCTCAGCTGGCGACCCTGAATGCCCTGCCGAGTGCTTGGTCCTGATCCACTCTGGGGAGGCAGCCTGGAACCAGAAGTCCTCATGTGAGGCTTCCAGGTCCCCCCTTCAAAGGCACTGACTGTTCAGTTGTTTTGACCACAGGCTTCTGCTCGGGAAGACAGACAGCCCAGTCCAGCCCTCACCCAGACAGGGCTGCAGCAGCACGCACGAAGTGCCTTGGGAAGGCTGCTCGTTCATTTGACACAGGACAGCGGACCGACCGGGGAACTGTTTATTTCGTATGTGCTCCCGGGTGCTTGTTTCCGCCTCTCCCCGCAGCACTTAGTTGCTGGGTGATAAGGAGGGGCGGAGTCAGTGTTATTGATGAACAGCGTGAAACGAAAGGTAGCCTTTCTTCCCCATCCTGGGGCGGACCCTTTCTCCTGAGAGCAAATCCAATCGCGTATTGCACTTCCTCCTGCCGGCCCTTGTGTAATTCGAGAGGGCCCATTTTACAGATGATGCAACTGAGGCCTCAAGGGGAAGTGACATTCCTGAGGTCACTGCTTGCAGCTGACAATTGACAGACTTAGGTTCCAACTAAAATCTTTTAAGGTGACGCAGCACGGGCAAAAGTGGAACTAGGCAGAGCGTATTTGGGGAACGGGGCCTCACAAGGGGCAGTGCCTACTGGGGAATTCAGAGAGCAAAGCTGGAGAAGCCAGGAGGGTCCCTCCTCTCCACTGACAGCATCGGGGAGGAATTATGTAGCCATTTAGGGGTCGGCAGGAACCGACTGACCAAATAAATAGATGAGTCAATTAAAAAGGACGGATTTCTTGACTATTTATAGGTGTGGCCTAAATCTCAGGCATCCTTGTCCCCAAGGAATAAAAGGAGACTTTCTGATCAGCCAGGCTCTCTAAAGGGTGAATAAGCTGATTACGTCCTGGGCTGCTGTGGGGGATGGGACTTCCCAGGAGGGTCAGGGTGAGAGGCGCTCCCAGGAGGTGGGGCAGGGACGCTGTTCTTTGGACTCCTCCCTTTCCTCTATAGGTTCATTATTAGCCACACCCTAGACTTTAGCCACATTATTAGCCATTAGCTACCTAATTGCTCTCTCGGTGGTATGAATTGCAATAGTTAACAGTTCTTCCTGGCCTGAGGGGCCAGTATTTAGTCACCCCAGCACATATACATAATTAAAAGGAAAGGTCCTTGTAAAGCATGTAGCACAAAGCCTCAGCAAGGTGGATGTTTTTGTTACTGCCATTTTTAAAAAATTTATTCAGAGAGAGAGAGAGAGAACGCACGCACGCGAGCAGGGCAGGGTCAGAGAGAGGGGAAAAGAGAATCCCAAGCAGGCTCTGCACTGTCAGCATGGAGCCCGATGTGGGGCTCAAACTCACGAACTGTGAGATCATGACTTGAGCTGAAGTCAAGAGTTGGATGCTTAGCCTCCTGAGCCCCGCAGGCATCCTTGTTACTGCTGTTTTATAATTGAGGCTGGCCCAGTCAGTACCTGTGATATGGGCCCAGTCCAGAGACCTGGACTCTAATCCTAGCTGGTTAATTTGCAAAATGACATCCCTACCTCCTGCCGGCCTCAGTTTCCTCCCACGTCAGGTGCAGAGGGGGCCCTCCTGGTGTCAGAGGTCATAGGAGATGCCCCCGAACCCAGTGGTTGAGGACCCAGGATTCCACAACCCTGCCTGTGCAACTTTGGTCAAATCACTCAGCCTCTGAGCCTCAGATGGGGTAAGATTCCTCATCCACAGGGTGGTTGGTAAGGACTGGGTGAAAATACCTCACCCAAGTGCCAGGTGCAGAGCCGGGCATGCGTGGCCACTCAACCCAGGGAGCTGATGTTTCCGTCTGGAGCTGGAGCTATGCAGCTGGAGGATTGTCCATTCTTTTAAGGCATTTAGAGTGTGCTTTTTGTTCTATGAGAGTCTGAAAATGTTATAAAGTCTTGTTACCTTTGGACTGATTATAGGAGGAAAGCAAGCAGCAATAATCTGTGAAAAGTGATCTAAGCTTTTAAAATATTTTAAAATAATTAATATTTTTTTAATAATAAAAATATCTAGCATGATTAAAAAATTACTACCAACTTGGGGCACTTAGTAGCATCCGACTTCAGCTCAGGTCATGATCCCTCAGTCTGTGAGGTCGAGCCCCGAATTGGGCTCCACGGTGGTGGTGGGGAGCCTGCCTCTCTCTCTCTGCCCTTCTCTGTGTGCGCTCTCTCTCTTTCTCTCTCTCTCAAAAATAAACTTAAAAAATAACTTAAAAAATAAAAAATTACTACCAGCTAGAATTATAGCAAATGCCCAATGTAGTGCCAGACACATAATGTTAGCTGTAACTATTTTTTGTTTCCAGGATGTGAGAACAGTTGGAATTGGAATGAGAGGTTGCTATGGCGATGATACACCAGGGTCCTCCTCATTGGCTGCCTCCAGCGAGGAGGCCCACCCTCTGCCCCAGAGCATCCTCTGACTGTGGGAGGAAGGAACTAGGATTACAGTTGAGGACTGAGCAATTTGTTTTGCTGGGAGATGGACAGGGGATGGTTAGGGAAGCCTTCCTGGAGGAAGTATCATTTGAGGATAGAGAAGAGCAGGGATATGCATTCCAGGGTCTGAAATGGCCTACAAAAATGCACTGAGATGTAAGAGCCCCGGGCCTCCCAGGCACTGATGTATAGAGGCAGTATGACAAACCTCCTCTGGCTTTGATTCTAAGGGACGTTCCTAATCAATGTCATTTTTGGGGAGTATGCAGTCTCTGGGTACCTGGCTGGGTTGGAAGGGGCATTGTGACCTCATGAGCAGATGTTCTGAGACCCATAGCCAGGGTACTGGGCATCTCTTATACCCTCTCGGGCTTCACGAGAAGCCCAGTTTCCCAGTGTCTGGGGTAAGTCATGTTTGCATGTCCACCTGCGTTCCTATCTGCTGACAGGGCCTCTGTCCCCTTACAGATCCTTACTGAGCTGCCTTCTGTGATTCAAGCCTGTGAGGTCCCCAACAGCTGCAGTTGCCTAGGAAACAGTGTCCAGGGAGAGCACCCAGGAGGGGGAACAGGGGACAAATGTGGGAGCTCTTCACTGTTCTGACCTCAGTGGTCCTGCAGGGGGCCTGGCGGGACTGAGGTCTTTCCCAGAGGCATCCAGCTTGGTGTGGGCCATGGCTCCCCTGGCTGAGAACTACTCCCCCACGCTCCCCACCCCAGATCACCAGTGGGACCCTCTGTTTACCCCCTGTCTCAGTCCAGATACTCACTTGAAGGAGCCTCTCGGCCCCTGAGCTGACTGGAGGTAGGTTGCCGAGTAAACAGGCAGGGCCTTTGTGGGACTTGTGCATGCCCAGAGTCTGAGAAAGAGCTCCCCCAATAAGCTGGTCCTAGGCTTCCAAATAGTAGGAGTGGGCAAGGCAACCAAAAACCTAGACCCTCAGTTGAAACACTAGAGACTGAAGCTCTTGTGCTGGGCCTCAGTTTCCCCACCTGTAAAAGGGGCACGTTAGACCAGCTGATGGTATTGAATTTCATGAACTAGTATACATCCAAAAGACAATTGGGCAGCATTTGCGGCACAAGTTCTGTCTGCTCTCAAGGTCAGGCCACGGGCCCTGTGACTTACATCTCTCCAGCTTGGCGGGCACCACCACCCGCGGGCTGAGGGGCCCCAACACCTCGTGTGCCAGGCCGCCAGCTCCTCTGAGCATCTTCTGCCCATCTGTGGGCAGCTGCCCAAGCTGCTCTCCTGAGCTGACCCCAAGGCTAGGGACGGGAGGTGACAGGAGGCTCCCACACCTGTGCTCAGATCCCCAGGGGGACAGTGGCCCACACCTGCATCATCCTAGCCAGCAAGTCTACTGAGAGCACCCCGCAGAGACACTGGTCTCCCCCACTGTGGGAGAGGAAAGAAAGAGGAGGCGAGGTGTTTAGCATGATGCCCCGCATCTCAGAACTGGCTGACCTGCCCCTGAACCCTGGTCCTGGCTCTGCGAGGTGATCTGTCAGGTGCCATGCCCAGCAGGGCCTTAGCTGTGCGTCCAGGCCGTCACTGGTCTCAGGGAGACTGTGCCTCAATTTGGTCATCGTCCTGATAGCTCCCGTTTTCTTCTGGTCAGAGTCAGCTATATGTATTAGCTCATTTAATGTCTCAGCAACCCAAAGAGGTGGGTACTATTCCTGTCCTCGTTCTATATTTGAGAAAGCTGAGGTGCTGACAGATGTATCTGTGGTGTGTATTTTCTTCTGGGGGAGACGCTGCCTTTGTGGAAGGAGAGGTGGCTGTGTGTGTGTGTGTCGCACATGCAGCTGTGTGTGGGACGGACAGCTGGTGGAAACCACAGCCCAGAGAGGGCAGGGTTTGCCTTGGTCCAGCAGTGGTCACTGCTGAGCTGGGGCCTCCCCAGGGCCTCCTGGGTCCTTGCCTGGGCCGTTCCTTGGGTTTGGGGCGCTGGCATGGTAGGGACAGGTGCTTTTCCTGTTGGGAAGGGCCCACCCGCCGCCTCCACTTTAGGGAAAAAGTGACCCCCTGTGCCGGGGTGACAGGTGGGGGGGAGGGGTTCCCAAGTCCCAAGTGATGTGCCCTACTCTCTACGTCTTTGGAGATGCTGCCTGAGGCCTGCTGTGCCAGATTTTGCCCCCAGGGTAGGTCTCTGATGCTTGTCCCCCCAGGATCCCTGCTCCACCCAGCTCCCTGGCCCAGATAACTCACCTGGCAGCCCCAACCTTTATTTCTCAAACTCCTTTTAACTTAAGAAGCCAATAGAGGGAGTTTTGCCTTGTCCGGGGTTCAATTTCTGTCACGTGCTCACTGGGTAACCTTGGCTCCGTCACATTTCTCTCTGAGCCTCGGTTTTACTTATCTGTAAAATGGGGGCAAAAGTGCCTGGCCCCTAGGAATACTGTAAGGAGCAGTGGCAAAAGGGAATAGGAGAGCCTCTGGGCACATGGTTATGGGGGTAGTCCCTGGACTCGCTGGGGCTGGCGGAAGTGAGAGCCAGCCAGGCCCAGCGCCCAGACAGATACTCATAGTCTGGCAGGGGAGATGGGCTGTCTATGGACACACACGTGCACACAGCTCTGCATGCTCACATGCACTCCCATCAGCCAGGAAGAGTCTCTTTCATCGGTTGACTTTGTTTTCCATGCTACCAAGCCCCTCCCAGTTTGTTAGCACCACTGTTCCCAACCTCACCTCATTCTAAGATACACTTGGGGGGGGCAGTTGGTCTAATAACCTCAAAGATTCAGTTAGGGGAGCTGGGGTGGGTCCAGGCATCTGCAGTTTCAGCCAGAGCCCCAGCCCATGCTGAAGGTCAGGCACCCGTGGTCATCTGGGAGCTCTGCCCAAGAGCCCAGAGGCCTCAGTGAGGGCTGGTTGTACAGATGAGGGGCCCACTTTACAGATGAGCAGACTGAGCTTTCAAAGGAGAACTTGGAACTCTGTCCAGGGTTTCACAGTCTGAGCAGAGCCCAGAACCAGGTGCATGGGGCGGTGACATGAGTCAGAGGAGGCAAGGGGAAAGAATGGGGTGGGCAGGAAGGGCTTCCTGAAGGAGGTGACTCTTGGGCCAGGTCTTCAGGATGGGAGGGATCTACCTAAACATAAGAGAACCCACAGGTTCTCAAGGCACAGGATTGAATCGGACAATGATGGAGAAAACAAGGAGGTCCCGGGATCAGGGAGGACCAGAGGAGAGTTCAGATGGCAGAGAAGGGCAACATCAAGTATAACGAGCTTTGGATTCCAGATGGGGAAATGTAGAGCTTATTCTCCAAGCAGCTGGGAGCCACCAGTAATAGTCCTTGCACTGAAGGCAACGTGGTAGGTGGCAGGGTTTGCTAGAAACAGGCTTGGCAGAACTAGTGGGCACGCCTCTAGGGAGTTTCCAGTGGATGAGGTGGCCTCATTTTGTGTCACTGCATGGGTGGCCGGCAGTGAGGAGGCAGCACCACAGCCCCTACACCACGCTCTCGGCGAACACGGTCGGCGCACTAGCCGAATCTCAGGGAATGGTTGAGAGGGTTGGAGGGTGCCTGGGGGTTGCCCTGGAAGATGGGCTGCATAACTGAGAAATGTGTATCCTCCCTTGAGCCCCTCCACCACTGATATGGATTTTCATGCTGAATTTTTCTTCTAGCCAAGTAATAGCTGCTCTGGGCACCATCTTGTAGCCCTGGAAGTTGCCACAGCTGCTGCACCAACAGCCACCAACCTGACGGAGGTAGATCTGATGCAGTCCAACCGGGTTTGGAATAAGAGCTTTACTTTCAGCCTATGGCACCCACCGTATGCCACCAGCTTGGGGGATCCCACCACCTTCCCGCCTCGCTTTCCCCTGTGAAACGAGGTCCTTTCTTTAGCTCTGATGGCTCATCTGCGAAAGAGGCTGGTGGCTCTTGTTATCTACTATGTGTCTGAGGCCTCAGTTTGCCCATCTTGAAAGTGGGCTTGCACATGCATGTGCCCCTATTCTAAGGCCCCGTTTTGAGCCTTCCAGTTTTTGTGCAGGAGCCACTAGGATCCTGTAGTACCTGCAAACCTTTAGGAGACCCAGGAGAATTCGCTCCAGAGTCCATTTTGGAAGATGCTCAGGGAAAACATTGTTTAATGAAAAATGATTTCCTAAAGATTTTGGGCTCGTCTATCAAAAGAGGGTGAAGTTCTGTAGAGTTGTGTCCATTTTGGGGGAATTGTGCTCAGATGCCGGGAACACACCCCATCTGTCTAGCAGAAGGTGTGCACAGCTAGTTCTTCCTCTGTCGACAGCCCTGCCCGGGTCCTAAACATCTGCTGTTGTTCTTTGCTCTCTCACCCTAGTTGGGGACCGCCCCTCCCCAACAGCTACATGGTAGAAGATATTTACTCCTATGCGGAGTGTTTCCAGAGTTGTGAGTCCTAAAGTTCCATCCAACAAATATTTATAGTGCTGGGCCTTATACCAGGTGTCAGGAAGCAGGCCCTGGGTGACAGTAAGCAGACTATTAAGATATGGGCTTGTGAGCATGGGGACAGAGGTGGTGTGGCCCACACAGCCCATGGGAGGCACTAGAGAGTCCTCATGGCCATTGTCCTGAGGAGTGGCCCAAGGATTACCCATGCGATACTCGGGAAACAGAATGAGCCAAGGCATGGAGGTGTGAGAAAGCCTAGGATGTGTGTGGTTCAGGACCCCCTGGGGATCTCAGGTGGGCTTTGGGTGGTAGAGAAAATTCCAGGCAACAAGCCCCTTTGCTCTGAGAGAGCACAGGCATCAGGGCACTGGCAGCAGACATTGCTAGTTGATCACCATGTCTGTATCACTAAATCTCAAGCTATTTTGTTCCAGAGGCACCAAACTCTCCTCGAGCTACGTTTCTAAGTGAGGGTGAGGTATGGGTGCCGCTAGGAAGGAAGAAGGTCCTTCCTCATTACGTAGAGACATGTTTAAAAGAGGAACAGGGACCTTGTTTACAAACATTTACTGACCTAGGAGCCTTCACACACTGTAGGTGGGATATTATACCCATCTTACAGACGGTAACACTGAGGCTTAGAGAGGTGACTTCCCATGTCCTTTCAGCAACGCGTGCTTTGACTGTTTCCATGGAGATGTGACTTCCGGCAGAGGCCTGTGTGAGGGAGTTGGTGACTGGCTCTGAGTGGGTGTTGGGCCATAGACGTGCCCTTAGCTGGCCTGGCCACTGAGAGCCTGTCTCTCTCCTGTTTCTATAGAGCTCGGGAGGGGCTGCCTTGTTTGCTTTTCACAGCCAGTGAGAGGAGGGCGGCTTTAGGGTTCTTAGAGCTTAAAGGGGAAGTTTGCGGAAATGGAAACTGAGCTTTTCTTTTCTCTCATGTCTCTTTTTTTGTGGGCTCCAGAAATAATCCTGGGTTCTACAGAGCCCGCCTCAGGATCATGGTAGACCCCACCCCACCCCCACTTCCGGCAAAACCGGGCTGAGGCCTGGGGTGGTAGCGAAGCGGACGGGAGAGTGACAGGCTGTGGCTGGTGAGTCAGTGCCAGGCGACCGTTGCCTGCTGACTCACTGCCCTGGGCACCAAAACAGGCCCTGAGCGCCCCCGTTAGACATCATGGCGGCCCTCCTCCATCTGCCCACTTCCTCTCCTTTAGCCAAGCTTCAGTTGTGGCGGTGTACGCTCAGAATCGACCCGAGTGGCCCTGGGGTCTGAGCCCGCTCAGACAGAATCCATGAGATGGGACTGTTCGCGGATGTCCGCCTTCTCCCAGGAGCCTGGGTCCCCCAGCCTGCGGGGCCTAGCCCGGAGGGCGTCCCAGGGATCTGCTCCTTGAAGCTCCCCTCATTCACCCTCCACCAGAAGCATACCTCCTGTTCTCCTTGTAATGTTTGTGTTACTTGGACAAGAAGAGTCCCTCCCCTCTGTTTCTGGACATTAGCACCCTGAGGGCAGGGAGGTGACCTTGTCCAGCAGTGGCCCTGGGCCAGCAGCTTAAGTAGGTGCTCAGTTAGCATGGGACATTTGAGGCTTTCGCACCCCACTGTCACAGGTAGGTGCCTGCACGGCACGGGGAAGTCACTTGTCTCAGATTATAGCATCAGAGGCTGACCCTGTTCTTTCCAAACCCATGGGCTTTACCCGTGGAGAGGTCCGGACTCCATGTACAACAACATTTTCTTCTCTGTGACACTGGTGTTGGGCCCCTTGGCCAAGGGGAAGGAGTTCTGGCCACCCATCCTTCGGGGATCCCTCTTCATAAAGAACAGCGGTCGCCTTCAGCCAGTCCTGCAGGTACTGGCACATGATGAGGGGGCTGGGTGGCTCCGGGGTGTCAGGGGTAAAGGACTCAGGTTCTCTAGGTCCCTACTACCAGTAGCTGACAGGGAAGCTGGAAGGGAAAAGTCCAGAGGGAGCCCTTGAATTCCCTCCCCGAGTGGAAGGGAGGGCTTGTCAGGCCGACAGGGACAAGCAGGGGCTGTGTAGTTGAGTCCTCACTGAGCACAAAATACTCCAGGGGCCCCCACCAGCCTCTGGATAAATCCAGCTTTTAACCCTGGCCTCCAGACATGGCTTCCTCTCTCGGTCACCCTATCCCCCATTTCCCTGTGCTCTCTGTCTCACACTGGCCGTTCCCTGCTCTGAGAACACCATTCCCCCAGATGTTTGCACGCAGACCTCAGTTTCAGTGTACTTGAAAGTGTGGACCCCGAAGCCCATTGTTTGGGTTCGGATCCCGGCTTGTGTGACTTTACGTAAGTGACGTCACTCCTCTGGGCCTCACTGCTTCATCCAGGCTGCTGAGAGTACCTGAAAGGGTGTAACTCAGGGCCTGCCCAAGGCCAGTCCTCAGCGAGCATCTGGTGTCATGAAACCTTGCCTCCTCAGAGGGGCCTCACCAACTCCTGTGTCCCTGTCCCCTACACCTCATCCTGCTTGGCTGTCTTCTACATGCTGGTCTTGCTTGTAAATATTGATCTTTCCTTCCGGAAGGTCGGCTCCTAGGGGCCCCCAGTCCCTAGAGCAGTGCCCGGCACTTAGTAGGGTTAGGTTCTCAGGAAGTGCTTACGCAGCAGTCACGGCTTGCCAGGGCAACCCTCACTCTGTTCTGTCCCTGGACTTCCCAGATGCACAGGGGCAGGGCTTGGCCCTCATGACCCAGTGGAGCCAGATCTAGACCCAGCCTTTTGACCCCTAGTTCATTGCCCTTTCCCCTGACTCAGTGGGCTGCTTGCCCCATGCCTGGGGTGTCTTTGTTGTGGGTGTGTGTGTGGTGGGTGCCCTGCTTGCCCTCATCCTGGGGGCCGTACCGGCCATCCTGCCCCTACACCTCTACCCACCCCCTGGCCCCGCCTGCTGCCCCCCCCAGAACCCTCCCCCTCACTCCCATGCAGCTTGCTGCCGTCTTTTTTGTTTCTTCTCTGTTGGCCGCCTGTGGTTCTCTGGGCTTTGGGTCAGTGCTTGCCACCTCCAATGAGATAAGAAAAATATTTGGACCCAGTCCCTGGACCTTTCACCTGTAAACATTTTTGTGAGGACAGGAGGACAAGGTGGCTGTGCATTGGGCCCACATCCTGCCCGCCGCCCGTGTTGTCCCAGAGGCCAATGCTCTGCAAAACTTGTTCACTCTCACCTACTTTTCTGCAAATCACAGAGCAAGAGGTAGGACTTGTCCTGGTAGGACCCTGTCCAGAGGCCACCTTGTCTCTTGGTGTGGAGTCAGGATCCGGGTTCAAATCCTGACCTTTGGCCTCATGGCTGTGTGACCTGGACCCTTCCCTAAGCTTCAGCATCCCGTTCTGTGACAAGGGGAGCATCTGCAAAGCTTGGGGAGAGGTAGACACCTAACGTAGTTGAGGGTTAATAATGAGCCAGGCGAGGCTCTCCCAGCAGCAATGAGGGGTCTTTGAGGGTGGACCTGAGTTTTAGTGGGGTGGGGGGGTTCCAGTTAGATCAGGGGAGGGAAAGAACCAGAACCCCAGACGCTGAGCCCCAGGTAGGCAACAAGCCCCCTCCCCAGAGATGTCACGCTAAAAACAATTCCCCAAGCGGCATTCACTTTCACTAGGACCAGAATGTGGTCGCTCATTGTTCAGCATTGTTCCGGGCGAAACAATGCCAGGCTTCCTGGATGACCTCACTGGGGGAACCAGTGGGCCTGCGGGGCCCGGCTGCTCAGCATCCCCAGGCAAGTCTGCCCTGCCCTTTGCTGCGGCCACCTCGGGTGACCTGGGGTAATGGCGTAACCGGGGCCACAAGATGTTTTAGAAATGAGAAAACATATATGCAGCAGCTGGAGCTGAGGAGGGCTGCCTATGGCTGGAGCCCCGCCTCCGGTTTGCCGCAGGCCCTACTCCTCCCCGAGGCCTCCCCGCCTCCCCACTGCACACTGTCTTTTGTGGCCAGGCCCTGGTAGGCCGTTGAGATAGTCATGCATGCGTTTTCCCGAGATACAGACAGATACACACGACAGAAGGATACAACCACGTGGTTCAATCAGACGATTACATCTTTTAAAGGTGTACCTTCCGAAAAACAAAAATAAAAACCTTTCTTTGAGTAACTTCAACTTCCTCTTCAGAAACAGCTACTCCTAGGGTGTAGGGTGAACTCGTACTCTTGGCACACCTCGTGTTTTTGTTTGGTTGGTGTGGGGGTGCTTAATTTTTTTTTAATGTTTATTTATTGATTTTGAGAGAGAGAGAAGAGAGAGAGCAAGGGAGGAAAGGAGAGAGAGGGAGTGAGAGAGAATCCCAAGCAGAGTCTGTGCTGTTTTCTCAGAGCCCGATGCAGGGCTTGATCCAGTGGACCATGAGATCATGACCTGAATTGAAACAGAGAGTCGGCTGTTTAACCGACTGAGCCACCAAGGTGCCCTGTTTCTGGTTGTTTTTTTTGTTTTTATTTTCTTTGTTTTTGTGGGTTTTCTGTGCATAGTTTTTCAGTGCTTCCTAGGGCCAGGATGGGACCTAAGGAGCATGGCCATGGCAGACATAACTAACTGACCCCAGCCCTCCTACTCACTGAGCCTGTCCTTTGCCTGGGATCTGTGGACACCATGCTTCGAAGGAGCCCCTTCAGATTTATCAGAGAAGTCTGGGAGGCTCTCCTTGCCTGCTGGAGGAAACCTCTGGTCCAGAGTGCTGTGTGTCCTGGCCACCAATGCCATTTCATCAGCCTATCCAGCCCTTCCCTACGGCCCCGGGCCCAGGCAGTGACGGCTCCCCAGGTCCCCAGGCCCCACCCCATCTGTGCCCTGCGGCTCCTCACTTCCCCGTTTGCCCTCACAAACTTCCCCAATGTGTCTGGTCCAGCGGCATGAAGTGGACTTAAAGGCACCAGGCCTGATTTCACTTGGTCACCTTGCAGGTGATCCACAATGGCCGAGTGCTTGAGAGTGTGTGACAGAGGCTGAAACAGAACTGCGAGCCGTTTGAAGCGTCCACGGCCTTTTACTTGCTGTGTGATTCTGGACGGGTGACTTCATCTCTCCAGGCCTTGTCAGCAAAATAGGGACTGGAATGGCTCCCATACAGGGTTAACTGAGAAAATGCTTGCAAAGCACTTAGCACTCTGCTAACTAAATGCGTGTGTAGTCAATGCTTAATAAACACAGCTTGCTTGTTTTCGTCTTTCTAAAACACTCAGGATATGATGCCTGCCACACAGTATTAATAAAATTCCAATGGGGTCAGCTGTTTTCTTCAATAATAGCTGATATTTTTTAGTCACTTAACACGTAAGAGACCCTGTGCTGAGCATTTTACAGGCGTCATCCCACTTAATCCCTATGAGGGGAGTTCGTATAACCAACGAGGTACAGAGAGGTTGTTACCTGCTCAGCGTCACACAGCTGGATCCTAGCCTCAGTGAGCCCAGAACGCAGGCTCTGGAGTAGACAGTGGGAACAAAAGGAGAGGATACAACCCTGCCCTGGAATACTTAATTCCACAGTGAGCCCAACAGGACATTGCCATTTGGGTCTCAGGTTTTTCCACCTCTAAGATGGGTGGGTCATTCAGGTCTCCTCTGGGAGTCTAGGTGCCACTTGCCTAACCCCCAGAGACTTGCTGAGAAACACTTACTGTCCATTGAGGCCCAGAGATGGAACTCAGAGGCTGACTGTGTGCTATTGTGTATACCTTTAGGGGTGGAGGGATTCTAAAGAAGAAACGGCCAAGTATACCTGCCCTTTTATTTTGAAAACCTGGTAGATCCTTGTTGACTGGTAATGTCCATGACAATGAGACTGAGGTCCTCATTCTCTTCCAGAGTCTTGTGTGTTGTGTTTATTTGTTTGTTTGTTTGTTTGTTTAATGGGAGAAGCTTCAAGTTCTGCTGGGGAGTCTGAGAACTTCTCAGGCAAGGGCTTGCTTTCACCACAGCCTTGGATGCAGCGACTGCAGTCTCTGCAGCTTAATTCAAGGTCCAGCCAGCTGGCATCTGGGCACCTGGGGCCAGAGTGATTGGGAGGGCCTGGGAGGTGGGCAGGACACCCCATCCCTGCTCTGTACTGCGGTACCTCTAGCCTTTTCCCTCTGGCCTCACCGTCTCCATCTGCTAACAGTGCAGAGGTTGCCTCCTTTCTAGCTATGCTCCAGTGCCTTCGGCGTTGGGCAGGTCAAGGTGGGAATTCCAGCTTCAGTCCGCTGTGTGCATAGCCCCAGGAATGCCACTCACTTCCTTACTCGAGCTTCAACTTCCTTCGTGGGTAAAACAGTGCTAAAAACCTCTTCCACAATAAAGCCATTTGAGGGGTCAATAGACCACTATTGACAACTCAGCACAACATGTAAGTACCCCACTTCTAGTAGTTTTAAGTGGGGGAGAAACAAAGGAACGTCTGATAAATCCATGGCGTTGCTGGCACCAAGTCCAGTCGTGCCAGAGCTGACCGGGTGATCTGTAAGTCGGTCTTCAGGCACAGCCAGTTGTGGCCTTGACCCCTGGAACAGAGACCAGGAGAATTTCAGCTGGGCAAGGAGGGAGCCTTAATCCTGGAGCCTCTGTATCAGAGCCGATTCTAATGCCGATTCTAATCGCTCGTAGCTGTAATAACCAAAGAGGAAGCTCTTAAAATGGGGAATTATGTATCAGGGCTACAAAATAGCCCTGGGCCTGGCGCCAAGGAAAACAGCTCTTGGCGGCCAGCGGGCTGCTGGAATGCCTAGGAGGGGGCTTGTTCCTAAGTGCTCACTGCACCGTGGGGTGGGCCGTTGTGGGGTGGTGACAGGTGGGAATGAGTGGGCCTCCTCACGAGTCTGCAGAGATGGATGGAAGTAGTCCAGGGAAGGTGTTGTCCGAGATTGGGCTGGGCTGGCTGAGGGATAGTTGGCAAGGCTGAAAGTTCGGCACACGCATGACGGTGACTGTCACTACCAGGTGTATGACCTCAGGAGTGTCACTCGGCCTCCCTGAGTCTTGCCAGTCTCACCCTAAGTAGAACCAGGGCCTTGCATAACCCAAGGTCAAGGTGGACCCGATAAGAATTATGACAGTAACAACAGCAATACAGCAGCTACTATATAAGGAGTACTTGCTACTTGCCACACACTGTTCTAAGTACTTTCCAGGTGTTCTCGCCCCCCCCTGTTCAGCCCTCACAATATCCCCGTGAGGCGGGCGTGATTATCCCCATGTCACAAGGGAGGACACGAGAGACTGGAGAGGTTGAGTAGCTTGCCCGAGGACACCCAGCCAGGAAATGGCTGTCAGCCTCTAGGCCAGGACTCCCCCTCCAGTTCCTGCGGGGGGTCAGGTGCCACCAGAGGGTTTGGCACAGCCGTGTAAGGAGCCTGGAGCTGAGGCGTGGGATGAGCAAAAGAAAGCAGTTCTGTGGGGGCAGTGTCGCCAGGAGAAGGGAGAATGGAGAGGTTGTGTTTCCTTCTCCGAGCAATGGAGGGCTGGAGTGGGGGGCGCGTTCTGGTCTGCTGCGCCCTCTGCGTTGCCCTCCGCTGCTGCACCGAGAAGTTTGGGGAGCTGGGATGTAGCAGCAGGGAGACCTGGGAGGAGGCTGTCGCAGATGCCCAGGCAGGAGCTATCAGGGCCCCTGAGCCCGCTGTTGCCATGGCGACAGAGAGATGTGGGTGGATTCCAGGAATGTACAGGAGGCGGAAGCCTAGGGTCTTGGTGCAACTGGCTTTTACAGTCATGGGGCTGGTCAGGCACCACAGACGGGCTTGGAATGAGCCCCCTGATCCCAAGGCAGGCTGCCTGCGCCCAGACCTGGCCTCACTGGGGTGTGGGTGAGTCCTGGGTGAGGTCATGGACCGTGGCCTGACAGCAGGGAGCCAGAGGCAGGGCCACTGGCTGTGTGCTCCTGAAGGACACGTGGGCTTGTATTCGTGGCACCCATGGTGAGACCAATGACATGACAGAAGAACACATCCCTGGATGCACTTGGGATGAGGAGAGGGGAAACCCCCATAGCGCCAGATGCATGACAGGCCCCAGCTGTGCCTCATTCAAGTCCTAGCCCACATCCTGGCTCAGTCACGGGCGTTGGGAAGACGTGGTCCTGAGTGGAGAGGGGTCTGGAGGTCTCACCTCGTGGGAAACAGGAGCCTGGAGCAGAGGCTCTCGGGAAACATGTTGCTGCCCCCCACCCCTGCAATTCTGCTGGGTTCTCTGAGTGCCAGCCTGGCAGGTGGTTTGGGGGCCCGGAGGGCAGAGCCAGGACTCAGGGTAGCCATGGGGAAGCAGCCCCCGGCTCTAGTGTCCTGCTGGCGGAGAACTTCCACCATCCCCAGCTGCCTGTGTGAGCCGAAGCTGGCCGCCTCCCCCCTCTGCCCAGCTGACCTTGTCAAGTGCCTTGCAGCTCCAAGATCCAAGGAGAGCCTGAAAGGGCGGAACCGACCCTCTTGGTGAGGAGGTTCAGGGGTCATTCCCTGAAAAACATCTTCACTAGGAGGGACTTGAGTCCAACATCCTTCAATTATGCTCCCAGCCAGCCAGCCCACAATGGGCTGCTCAGATAACCATCGGGGGCTGCACACATCAACGCTAGAACAATGCTGGCCGCTGGGGCTATTTTTACAGTAGCCGTACGCCTGGCCGAACCCCCACGTCGCCCCGAGGGAGCAGGGCAAAGAAAGGCTGCGCGGATGCCGCCGCCAGTCTGCGCTCCAGGGGACAGAGGAAGGGCTCAGTGAGCGCCCGGCGGCTCCAGGAAGCCTTTTCTTGGTCTGCTCATGGCCAGATAGCGAAACAATTGGGGTCCCCCACCCCGAGCCGGGGAGAGGAAGGAGGCGTGGGGGAAATGGGGGTTCTGTTGTGCTTTTGTGCCTCTGCCTTTCAGAGCACGGCCCCTGTGGGTCTGTCAGCTGGAACCAGGCAGTACACCCTCTCTGCACACCCCAGGTCCTCAGGCAGCCCCCACCTCACCCTGCCTGGACTGCCTTCCGCACCAGGCAAGGTGCACAGACTGAGACCCCCGCTGGCATCCAGGCTGGGAAGTGAGAGCAGCTGCTTGCAGGCCCCACCCTGGGCACCATTTGCACATCAGTTCTTACCTGCCGACCTCCTACACTCCAGGTTCTGGACACCGCAGTAAATAAGACAGGTCTTCGTCGCCACGGAGCCTCTGTTCTTGGCAAGGTGGAGACTATTAACAGGGAAGCCAGGACGTGGACAAGACAGTGTCATGTAGTGCTCAGCACCTCGACGTCTCCCACTGGAGACATCCTGTGAGCTGGGTGGCAAGCCAACCAGGGTGCACTCGGGCGATAGGGCCACGTCTGGTCCAGCTGATGGTTCCCTTGAGGGATGTGAACCCCAAGTGGGCTGATGACCTTCATGTGTTTTCAGAAAACCTAGAAATCTTGACTTCTCTCTGTTATTTCCATGTTGGCCACGAGTTTGGATCATGGAGACAAATATCATTCCAGGCTATTTGGCTATGAGTTTGTCCCACTTTTTATTCTGCAGATAATGAAATGGCGGCTCAGGGAGGGGTGGGTAGGCCCCCTAAATCTGGCTTCCCCAGTGTAGCTGTCTTCCCTGGCCCTCCGCCTTGTGGGGGTAAACCCTCAGAGGCACATTCTCCCCCTGGGCTGGGGACTCACGGTGCTCTAACCTCAAAGCCAAGCTAGCACAGGGGTTAGGACCCAGGGACCTGAGAACTAGAGAGAGAAGGTGTTGTTCTGCCCTGGCTGGTGGCAGACTCTGCCTCTAGAATGGTGCCCTAGCCAGAGTGCACTGAGCATGATCCTGAACAGCTCCTGGGGACTTGGAGATTTGACCTCTTCTGGGGCCTTCCATTGCTGAACCCAACAGGGAGTCAAAGAGTAAGGGAGCCTGGGTGACACAGGGGTTAGGACAAGCCAGAGAGTGGCTAGGGAGGGATGGACAAATCGAGATTAACTTCTATTCTTCCATTAGCCTCACAGTGGGCCTCAGAGATGTGACTGGCTAATGAATTGCAAATATTTCATACACATCTGTTTTCTGTACTTTGATGGAAACCTCATTTTTCAATACTGTGTCCATTCCAGCTTGAAACCCCATTCCTTATTCATTTATGTTTAATCTTTCTATTTCTTTCTTTGTTTCTTTGTTTCTTTCTTTGTTTCTTTGTTTGTTTGTTTGTTTGTTTCTCTCTCTCTCTCTCTCTCTCTCACCTATTTTTTTAAAGCTGGGAACAGACACCTCCTGTGGCCAGGCACTGTGCTGAGTCTCAAATGAAATGGGGGCCATCGTTGTCTAGGCAAATCTGAAATTTGAGACCATATCTGTGCACTTCTAGAAAATCCAAGCAGGCTGTTATTGGGAAGTTACCTTAGAATTGCCTGGGGTGTGTCATATTTTTGTAGAGGTGATGCCAGCGTTGGGGTGGTCTCATGCTTCTCTGCCTCCAAGTGCAGAATGAGTAAGGTGTGACATTTGGAGACTACAAACACGGGGTCCCCGTGCCTGGGGGAAAGGAACCTGTCAATTCCTGAGTCTTGAGGTCCCCGATCACCTAGAGGGGTCCACATCTCCCAGGACATTGTCAGAGCAGTGGATAGACAGGGGCTGGCAGGCTCTGCCACAGGTCTGGGCACATGAGAGCCAGCTTGTGGGTGAGAAAGGAGACAGACCAGCCGTTCCTCACTGAGCACACGCTGTCTTCTGTTTTGTCCCTCTTAGAAAGCAAGGAGGATATGGCCACCAAGGAGAAGCTGCAGTGTTTGAAGGACTTTCACAAAGACATCTTGAAGCCGTCCCCAGGGAAGAGCCCAGGCACGCGGCCTGAAGATGAGGCAGAGGGGAAGCCCCCTCAGAGGGAGAAGTGGTCCAGCAAGATCGACTTTGTGCTCTCTGTGGCTGGCGGCTTTGTCGGCTTGGGCAACGTCTGGCGCTTCCCGTACCTCTGCTACAAAAACGGTGGAGGTAAGCCTGGACTGGGCGGAGAGTGGCATTGGAGGAGTGTGGGGCTGGACCTCCGGGTTCCCTCAGTGCGTGCCCCGCTTCCCCAGGCCCCCGCCCAGACCTCCCCCAGGTTGGCCTGCTCCCTCCCACCCTATCTCGGAGGCAAGAAATGAGCACAACTGGGAGTCAGGTGAGGTTCCATCAGGGTCTTGCTGTACAACCTCAAGGAGGTCCTTTAGCATCTCTCAAGAGAGGCATTGAGGCCAGGCCCATGTGTCCCAGGCCTCAGGCATATATATGGCCCCTTCATAAATTCCCCCAGATCTACCTGCATATTCTTTTTTTTTTCTTTAAGTTTACTTATTTATTTTAAGAGAGAGAGAGAAAGAATCCCAAGCAGGCTCTGTGCTGTCAGCATGGAGTCCGATGTGGGGCTTGAACCCACAAACTGTGAGATCATCACCTGAGCCAAAGTCAGATGCTTAATCGACAGAGCCCCCCACAGGCCCCTGCTTTGGCTTTTTCTAACTTCTTCCAAATGTACTTCAAAAGTAGGCTTTGTTCCCACCCCCACAAATGGAAAACCAGTATCATTTGCCGTGATTGAAAGGTATCTAGGAAAAAACATACTGTGAAGATATTTTTAGTTCTTCCTTTTGAATTAAAAATTTTGCTCCCATTTCCTTGAGATATAATTTACATCTAACATTTATTAGCTTAAATGTGTACAACGTAACGCGGTGATACGTGTGTGTGTGTGTGTGTGTGTGTGTGTGTGTGTGTGTTGCTACATGATCCCACAGTAAGTCCAGTTACCATCCATCACCTCACATAGTTAGACATTTTTTCCTTGGGATGAGAACTTCAGATTTCTTCTCGCAGAGACTTTGAAGTACGCAGTACGGGACTATGAACTACCATTGTCATGCTGTACGTTATGTCCCCAGAACGTAGACCTTGAATCTATATCTTCGACCACCTTTGAAGATAATTTTTTTTAAATGTAAATGGGTGCTTGGCTAGTTGGCTGGTTTAGGTGTTTTGGTTCAGGGTTTTGGTGTTTTGTTTTGTTTTTGTTTGTTTATTTCCACCTGCTGAAGGCTCTGAGCTAGAACCCTCTCTTGTCTGAGGTACCACAGTCGGGCAGCATGTGCCAGAGACCTTCTCCCTGGTGCAAGGAGAGGGCTTATAGAACCCCTGGCCAGTGCTCAACCCCCATGACGATGGCCCGCAACCAGAGGCTTAGGCTTGGCAGCAAATGGCATGCTATGTGCCGCCCTAGTTAGGAGAAGCACCTTTGGGGAAATTCTGCCTTCGAGCCTGGTTTCTTAACCTTTTTGTAGGTCTCAGGCACCTTTGGGGCTCTGATGAGTGCCCTAGATGCTCCCCAGAGCAAAGCACATACACATAGACCCAAGTTGCCCACAGTTTCAAAGGGTTTATGGACCCGCTGAAGCCATTAGTGGACACCAGGTAGGAACCCCTGCCCTGGCTCTTTGCCCTCCTCCTCCCCTGGCTCTCACCCCCAGCTGGAGCCTCTCACTTCTTGCTTCTCATCACTGCACCTTCCCAGCCAGTTCTTGGCATCCTGCCCCGGGCGGGCCTGGGGAAGGCTGGGCACAGGCTTCAATGAGGAGGTCGTATTTGCGGTGGACAGATGTGGGGAAGGCAGGTAGGTAGCTGGCACAGCTGAAGCAAAGGCTTAGAGGCTTCACAAAGCACCTGTGGGCTTGAAGAAGGTGAGAAGGCACGCTGGATAGGTGATGCCCACTGACAGGTGGGCAAGGCCCCCCGGAGAATTTTCAGCCAGGTGCAAGAGTTTGGCCTTTATCCCTCACATCCCTCACTCATTCTCTCAGATTCCACTGGCCTGAAGGGCTTGGGAGGGGCCCCGGTGGCAGCCCCAGGCTGTCTCTTACCCCACTTTGCTCTCTCTACAGGTGCGTTTCTCATACCGTATTTTATTTTCCTGTTTGGCGGTGGCCTGCCTGTGTTTTTCCTGGAGGTAATCATAGGCCAGTACACCTCTGAAGGGGGCATCACCTGCTGGGAAAAGATCTGCCCCTTGTTCTCTGGTGAGTGTGGGACAAAGGTCACCCGGGGCCTGGTGTACATCGGTTCAGCAAAGTTTTATTGAGCACCTATTGTTTGCCAGGTACATTGGAGCCTCATGCAAGTCCACTTGGCACTGTGCCTGCCACAAGGTAGCAGGCAGTTGGGGCGTCAGTCCTGTGGTGCCATGGCTCACGGTAGCTGCCCAATACACACTCTCGCTGCTCCTGCCTCCCTGTGCTGTCGGAGCATCGCTGTGTAGCAGCTGCTCAGCCGTACAGGGCAGAAGACAAGCACTCAGATTCAGGAGTCTGCATGGTTTCACGTCCTACGTGCTCCCCTCGCTCGAACCCTTGTGACTCAGGGAAAGTCCCTTAATCTCCTTGTGCCTCAGTCTCCCCATCTATAAAATGGAAATAGTGTGCTTACTTCAGAGGGTTGCTATGGAGACAAAATGACTTTGCTATGTAAAAGTGCCTTGTAAACATGCTGAGCGCCAAGTTAATGGTAATTTTATTTTTATTATTATTATTATTATAACATTTACTCCTATGCCTAATACCTAGTGTGCACTCATAAAATAATCAGTGTTAGGATTATAATTGGCAGAGGTGGGAGGGTGCATGAGTCTGTTCATTCATTCATCTGTATAAACCTATCCATCCATGCAGTAAACTTTCTTCAGTTAGTCAGTTAGACCAGCCAGCCATCTGTCCATCTACCCATCCACTCAGTCATCCATCCATTCATCCACCATCCATACATAAATCCAACATATTGACTATCCATCCATCAACCCAAGATCTATCCATTCAGCTGTCTGTCCAACCAAACATCCTTCCATCTACTCAGCTATCCATCTCCCCATATATTCATTGTTCTATCTGACCCCTT
The DNA here is from genome assembly GCF_003009895.1 of Hyaena hyaena. Classification (NCBI taxonomy): domain Eukaryota; kingdom Metazoa; phylum Chordata; class Mammalia; order Carnivora; family Hyaenidae; genus Hyaena; species Hyaena hyaena. Next base: position 1,344,385 of record NW_024081135.1, read on the forward strand.
ATACGTCCTTCCCTTCATCCAGCTTATCAGACCATCCATTCTTTCACCCATCCATCCATCGGCCATCCATTCATTCATCCTATAAATATCTGCTGGTCATTATTTTTAAAAATTTTCTTTAATGTTTTTTATTTATTTTTGAGAGAGAGACAGAGTGAGTGGGGGAGGGGACAGAGAGAGAGAGAGGGAGACACAATCTGAAGCAGGCTCCAGACTCTGAGCTGTCAGCACTGAGCCCAACACACAGCTCGAACTCAGATTGGGAGATCATGACCTGAGCTGAAGTCAGACACTTAACCGACTGAGCCACCCAGGCACCCCTATTTGCTGGTCATTATTGAAGGGCCCCGTCTTACCCCAGCCCTGGGGATTCTGGGGTTGAATATGTGGCCATGGTGGGTCTGGCCTCCCTCCTGATGCTCTTCTTGCTTGCCCACCCCCATAGGCATCGGCTATGCCTCCATCGTGATCGTCTCCCTCCTGAACATATACTACGTCATCATCCTGGCCTGGGCCACATACTACCTGTTCCAGTCCTTCCAGTCAGAGCTGCCCTGGGCCCACTGCAACCACAGCTGGAATACGCCCCAGTGTATGGAAGACACTATGCGCAAGAACAAGAGCCTGTGGGCCACTCTCAACACCAACAACTTCACCTCACCCGTCACCGAGTTTTGGGAGTAAGGCCATCTCACTGAAGGCAGGAGGGAGGAGGGCCTGGGTGGGGGCCCGAGAAGACAGCCCATTCCCTCATCTTCTCCCCAGGGATGTAGCAGCCACTATCTTGGGGTGGATGAAGGGGAAGGAGGGTGCAGATTTGGAGATCAATCCATGCCTTTGGTCTCAGACAGGCCTGGAACCGAATCCCAGTTCTGCCATTTTACTGGCCGTTTGACCTTCGGCAAGTCACTGCCCCTTTCTGAGCCTCAGTTTCTTTAACTGTCAAATGAAGGGAATGAATCGTTCCTACACCCGTATGCAGGTATATGTACTTCTGTTGTCTGACACTGATGTAGTTGTCTTAATGTATTTTAGAAAAAAAATATATAGTTAACACATCAAACCTGTGTTGCACAGAGAAAAATGCATATATGAAGCTGAAGTAGTTACTCAAGTGAAAAGGTGAGTAGATAGAGCGAGGACATATGTCTCAGTTAGCTTTTGCTGTATAACAAGCACCCCCAAACTTGGTGGCTTTAAACAACAACCATTTATTTGGTGCATGGTTCTGCTGATCGGCAGTTCGGGCTGAGCTTGGCTGGGCAGTTCTTCCGGTCTTTGCTGGGCTCCTTCATGGGCAGGTCAGCTGTAGGATCTCAGGATAGCTCTTCTGGGGATTAGCTGGCTATTGGCTGGGGTGCCGGGCACAACTGGTCCATATGGGCCCATCACGCAGCCAGCTAGCCTGAGCCAGGGGCCTGTTTACAGGAGGCTCAGCATTCCCAAAACAATGGATGGGAAAGCCCCAGCACAGGACCTCTTTTCAAGCCTCTGTTCCATTTTCATTAATGTCCCATTGGCCAAATAAAACCACAGGCTAGCCCAGATTCAAGAGGTGGAAGATAGGTTCTACATCTTTAGGAGAGGCGTGGAGAGCTGTGGGCGTTTTTATGGTTTACCACAATGTAGTCAGCACCTACAGGCACATAGACAGAGACAGATAGCAGAAAGGCAGAATGTGGAAACCTGAAGCTTGGGTAGCTCTTAGCTGATGTCTGAGGGAGTCCTTTGTTGTTGTTGTTGTTGTTGTTTTTATTTTTTTAAATGTCTTTATTTTATTTTGAGAGACAGGGACAGAGGGAGTGAGTGGGGAGGGACAGAGAGAGAGGGAGACACAGAATCTGAAGCAGGCTCCAGGCTCTGAGCTGTCAGCACAGAGCCGGACACGGGACTCGAACCCATAGACTGTGAGATCATGACCTGAGCCGAAGTCGGACGCTTAACCGACTGAGCCACCCAGGTGCCCCCAGGAGTCCTTTGAACACAGTGCTTGGAGGCCAACCAAAAACGTCCTCGGGCATCAGTTTCCGCTGCTCTTCATGAGCTGTTAAACTTGGGGTTCAGCACCTGGGTATGACCCCGATGGTCCTGAATATGACTGAGATAAGTCTTTGCCTGGATGGTGAGAGCCGGGGGCAGGAGACACTAGTAAGGAAGGGGGTGGTCCCCCATCATCATGAGATGATACTCCTCTTTGTGGGTGGCTTTGGGGTTTCCAAGGGTCTTCCCCCCTCTTAGAGGCTGGCCCAGGAACAGGCCCACAGGAGAGGGGGTTGCCTGCTGACCAGCCCCAGCTGTGCATTAAGGCCGGGGCCAGAAATCATGGGCAAGATAGGGTCCAGTGGCCCACTCTCAGGAGATCCATGTCGCTGCTGTGACATGCAAGCCTTCGGTCTCTGCTCACAAGGCCCTAGGCCTACTTGCACAGGGGCTCTCTCTCTCTCTCTCTACATATTTTCCACTCACAGACAGGAGGGCATTACAAGCCTATTTGTCACCCACTCCATGCTACCGCCTCTGGGCAGCTGAGTTTACAGACAAAGAAATGCAGGCACCACGTACTTCTCACTTGAGTGGGGCCCAAAACCACAGCTTCTGTGCTCTCGGCTGTTCCTGGCACCGCCTAATCACACGCGGTCCACCCCCTACCCCCCAGGAAATGGGCACCCAACCAGCCACTTGGGTGTCTGCTGGGACCACATTACCTCGGGCATTGGTTGGCCACCTGGGTCCGAACCCTCGGTCTGCTGCCCCTAGCAGGTGCTGTTTCCTCTCTGGGCCCTGATGTTCTCCTCTGTACTTGGGGAGATCATAGCACTGCCCTTCCAGGGATGTAGGGCTGCCCTTCCTGAATGAGATGGCCAGCCCTGAGAAGCTGCGTGAGAAATGGGGGCCGTTTGAACTTATTTGAGTGCTCTCATAGTGGGTAAAACTGCCCTCTAGGGACATTTGGGGCTCAAGTGATCTGCCCTTCAGAGGGACTAAGAATGGCCCCTTCTCAAATGCCCCCCGACCATCAAAATTGGTTCTCCTTCCCCCTCTCTGCTAGCATCAGCCTGAGGGCTCTTGGGAAGGAGCTCACATGAGCGATGAGGTCCTCAGGGTGTCTCCCCATGCCTTCTCACCTGCCTGTCTCCCACACTCAGCCCTCCCTGGGGCCTCTAGGGCTCCAGCCTTCTAGCATCCCTATCCTGAGTGCCCAAGCTGCCCTTCCTGGCCTGGAAGCCATGAAGACAGGATTTATCTTTGGAAATGTCTGGAGCCCGCAGGCGGCTTCTGAAGGCTCACATGGCCTGGATGCTCACCCACAGCACCCACAGATCTCTGGCTACCTGCCCGGTGCTCAACTTCTGCTCCAGCCTTTGGGTCCTAGCAGAGCTTGGTGAGCCCACCTGAGCATTCCCAAACGGCTTACCCTCTTTCTGGAACCCTGAGGAGGACTGGGGTCCGCACAGTAGGAGTGCGGAATGTAGGCTTATTTGAGAAGACCAGGCGGGCCACCTGCATGAGCAGAGGCTGGGGCCAGTGAGTGGGGCGGGGCTTCAGCACAGTGCAGCCCTGGGCCAGGTGCTACGGGCGACAAGGGCCTGGCCCCTAGCCTTTAAGAGCCTTTCCTTCTCCTACATGTGAAAGAGGGGAAAGGAGGGAGAACTAATGGCTCCCACGAGTGCTGTGCGGGACTTGTCCCTTTCGTTGCATTTCATCTTTGGAGAGGCGCCTCAAGTAGGGAAGTCCAGGATTCATCCCAAATTCCTTCCCCTCACAGCTCACACCCAGCCACAGGTGCCCTTGGCTTTCCCTTTCAAGTGTATCCATGTCTGACCCCTCTCCCCACTCGCACTCCCCCCACCCTCCATGGGAGCCCCATCATCACTCTCCCAGACCCCAGTGCTGGACTCTCGTCTCCATGCCTTACCCTTGTATCTCTGCAGTCAACTGTGAACCCAAATGTAGCATTTCTCAGCCCAGAACCCTCTCCTGGCTTTTCCCATACTATGATCTCACTCAGCCAGAGGGGATTAAGTGAGGGTGTTTCAACACAGTGAGTGCTCACTGATTCTTCTTACTGATTCCATGTCTGTATCCATTTAGCTTTGTAGCCAAGAGCAGCAAGTTAACTCCCCCTCTCTGGCTTATTTTCCTCCTCTGCAAATGGAAGGGCCATATGAACTGGGCTTTGAGGCATGAATAGGAGCTCACAAGGCTGAAAAGGAAGAAGAGACATTCTGGGTGGAAGGAACAGCCCATGAAAAGAGGCATGGCATTCTGAACACACACAAGTGTTTGGGAACAGTAAAGTCACCAGTCTGGCTGGAGCATAGGATGCATGGGGCCAGGAGAAGGTTTGAGGCCTTGAATGTTAGCCTGGTAAGTTTGAGCTTTGAGCTTTGTTCTCTAGGAGGGGGAACCATAGAAAGTATATGAAGGGGAGTGACATGAGTGAATCTATATTTTGGATACTGCTCAAGGAACACAGTAGTGGCAGAGAGACTAGGGTATATATTAAGCACCAACTATATACAGGGCCTCACGGGGTTCAGGCATCAGTGGGTCTGAGTTCCCTTTGGGGTAAACATAGCTTCTATGATTTCCCTTGAAAATAGTCACCAGCCCTACAGTGACTAGCTCTGGGGCTTCCATTAGGAGAGGCTTGCTGGGACATTATTGAGGTATCACTGACCGGTACCATTACTCTCAAAAGGCTGGTTGCCATGTCCCTCAAGCCAGAGCCCAGCCCCAGCCATCGTTTCCCTCCATGTCTCTTACCTGCAGCAGACGTGTAGGTCTTCGAGGTGTCCCTGCCCTCAGCAAACGATGCCTGATGGGAGCGCTCCAGGAATCGAGATAACAGGCACTGTGAAAGCAGGACTTCCTTATGGCCCTGGACAGGGAAGGACCTTGCTGATCATCCCTGCAAGCCGCCCCACCCCCTTCAGTCTCACTAGAGGAGGTAGTCGGGAACAGGGGTCATGTTCCCATCCGTCAAAGCAGGGAGGCCGACTCTGGCCACCACGGATCCCAGCTGCAGGACCTCAGGCCAGTGACTTCACCTCTCTAAACCTCGGTGATGGACAGCAAGGTTCCAACACCTTCACAGTCTGCATCTGTAAAGAGCTAAGACAAAGGACATGCTAAGGACAGGGCCTCTAGTCACAGCTCGTTGGGCATGACATTGAGGACCAGAGAGGTTAAGTGGCTTGCCCAAGGTAGGCAGCTAGACAGGCAGCAGGGCTCCCGGACCTCACTTCTGACACCAGACACCACCTCCAGCGCCTGTGTCCCCACCAGTTGCAAATCCATGGTCACAGGTAAAGTTGTGCCGTGTGCGTGTGTGACCCACGCGTGGGGTCTTCTCTGGGCCTGGAGCCCCCGTGCTCACCCTGTCTGCAATGCTAAAGCACCATTCTCAGCAGGAGCTGGGGAGATGTGCCCTTCGAGGTCCCCATGAAAGCCGCCTGGGCCCCTGAGACAGTCATTTCATGCTGGCTTTATAATTGGACTCCGAGTTGCTGCTGTGTGATGAAAAACAGCTTCTGCCCCCAGATAACCTCTCCTGCTGGTCTCTGCTCTGGGGTCCTCTCCTCTCTGTCCCGAGGGTCCTGCTTCACCCCAGCCCTGGCAGACAGGCGGGGCCAGATCTGGCCCAATGCCCTCCATCAGGCCGGAGCCGTGCCTTCCTCCCTCGTTCCCCCTGGGAGCTCAGCACGTATCATTAGACTTTATTAGAATCAAAGAAATGAGTCATATTTGCAAACAAGCCATGCTCAGCCAATCTTCCCCTGCAGCTGTCGGAAGGAGGAGGCGGTGGAGAGAGACTTGTGTGGCCCCATGCTCGGCGAGGAAGGGCTCTTTTATAATTGTTGCCTCCGCCAGTCTCCAGGGAAGAGCCCTGGCCAATAAATGGCTGGCCGGCAGTCAAAAGGAAACGATTTGGCCCACTCAGAGGACGTATTTACATCTCTGAGTGCCGGCTGGACGGCAGCGGGGCGGCCGACTCAAAACAGACGTCCAGCGATTCTTTTTTGGATCCCACCCTGGAATGAATCATTACTATTCTTGGACAAGAATGCAGCTCACCTCTGGGCCTCCTCCCTCTGTATAAGAGATGCAGGGAAGCCTGGGGTGCTGCAGGCCCTCGCAGGGGCCAGCAGAGGACTTGGCACACAGTGGGTTCATCCTCGGGGCAGCATCAGAAAAGGGGAACCGGGCCCAGGGTTGATTTTTATCTGGGTGATTTCAGGTGAATTCCTGAACCTCTCTGAGCCTCAGTTCCCCCATCAACCAAATGGGTACAAGTAACTTACTCGGTTAATGTCTGTTGAACAAGTACGATGTGCCAGGCACTGCTCTGGACCCAGCAGTGAGCAGACACATGCCATGCCTCCAAGGACATGTCACGGCAGTAAGATAAATAGACATTACACAGATAACACAAATATAATTGTAATATAGGAGTGATGATCCGTGATGAAAATTAAATCCAGAGCAGGGGAAGGAAAGCGACCAAGGATGCTATTATCACACGAAGGCCAAGAGAGTCTGCCCTGGTGAAGTAGTATTTGAACAGAAACCTGAAGCAGGGAGGGCACTGGCCTGTCTTGTAACACATGGCTGGGGAAACAACCAGTTCAAAGGTCCTGAGGTGGGAATGTGCTCAATCTATTCAGGGATCATAGTGGCTGAAGGGGCCATATGGAGGATGAGGTTCGAGATGGGACCACAATATGTAAGCTTGTCCTGGACACTTGACACGTCCCCGTGTCTACCTGTGGTCCCAATGTCATTATTAATAGGTCTGAATGACAAGACTATTTGGTCACCTTATTCAAGGCAAGAAGAGATGCAGGCAGCTTGGGAGGGCCTCGTTAGCCAGGTAGGTAGGAGCCATGGGAGGATGTGGAGCAGAGGAGGGGTGTGACCTGACGGGTATGGACACATTCTCCCTTAATGAGAACAGACTTGGGGGAAGGGTGACAGTGGAGTCGGGAAGGCGAGTGGGAAGTCTGCTGAAATAGCTCTGGGAAGCAGGGGGGGCCCAGACAGGAGGGGTGGCAGTGCTGGGGCCATCAGGCTAAAGTTTGGGGTAACGTGCAATCTCCTGGGGTAGTTAGGAGGCACGGCTGAGGGGCAGTGTGCCACAACTGTCCCCCTGGAACGCAGCACTCTACAGTTTCCTGAGCCCTCCCATGCCCCAGGAGTCCCACAGGGAAGGGACTTGGGGGTGGCCCTTCACACTTGGGTCCCTTCAGAAAGAGATACAGACGGATGCACACGCTCTGGCCTCCACGGCTACCCAAAGATATCCTTGGAGAGGATGTCGGTCGCTTTGGCCCTGAGCCCACATTGGGCTCTGTTCTGACAACCCCTGACAGATGAGACACACTCATTCCATTCCTAGAACGTCTGCACGGCCCATTACAAACATTTTCAAGAATTTTAAATAATTTTTTTAAACGTGCTATTAAAGACATGGAGTCAGTCCTCTAAAAACATCAAACATTCAGATAGAAAAGCATTCAAATTGGAAACATAGGAAAAAATGATACTCAGTGCCAAGTGGGTCCCCCTCCCTCATGTCCCCACCACCAGGTCCCCCTCCCCACGGGCAGCAAGTGCACCCGGCGTCTGGTGCGTCCGGCCAAAAATAGTCTGTGCGTCCTCAGGCACAAATGAACATCCACCCCCTTCCCTTTTTAACACAATAGGGGGCACGCCGTAGCGCTGCTCACCTCTGCCCACTCATTTCATCTCCAGGATGTAGTTCTTTATCTGCACCCAGGGAGCCTTCCCGTTGTCTTGTGGGCCGCAGCACGCTCCGCCGGGTGTCTTCCCTGCGTCTGCCCAGCCCCTCTCGATGGCCGTTTGGGTGCTTTCCAGTCTTTGGCTCCTACAGACGGTGCTGTGATGAGTAGCTTGGGGTGGACCCCGTCGCCGGCCACACGGCTCTCACATTCAAAAGTAATTCCAGGAGGAGTCTTAGGAATGGAATATTGCTGGATCAAAGAATACGTGCCTTTGACAGTGTCGCTGCAGGCATCGTGAGCTCCTTAAGGGAACTCGATACTAGCATCAGAGGGAGACTATTTCCTTGCTGTGGCTTCCGTAGCTGGTCAGCTGCCCAGAGTGAGCCTCTCGTCTGTCATGGGCACCAGGGGTTTACCCAGCACAGGACTGGGAGAAGGTTGAAAGGGTTAGGTTGAAAGGGTTCAACCCTAACCCATGAACTGACTGGGCGTGGTGTCATCAGATTCTGAGCTCTGGGGTTTCAAGCTTGCCCTCAGGAGAGAAGAAAAGGCTGGGCACCTCCTCTGCGTTAGCTAAGCACCTACTGTGTACCTGCCTGTGAGATCCTTGTCCCTGGGATGTTTGCAATCGGGTAGGCAAGACAGACCTTTCACCCGTGGGTGACACACAGTTTGAGTGGACAGCCCACAAGACCGCGGGGCCTCTGGTGGCCTGTGGAGCAGCAGGGAAGGCTTCTCCGGAGGACGCGGGGCTGGCGTTGCTGAGGGTGCACAGGTGTGGAGGTGGAAAGGCACCCTCCCTGTGACACTGCCCATTCACAAGGAAGCCTTGGGCTGCTGCCCAGTGTGCCTGGGGCTTTCACTGAAGGCGCTGAGCTCTGGAGCCTTCGGGAAGGGCTTTTTATTCTCAAGCAGCTGCCGCTGCCAGATCCCTGTGCTTGGCAGGGCCCCAGCCGGGATGCGGTTGGTGGACAGCCTGCCTCACTGGCCAGAGGCCTGAGGCTTCAGGTGACCCTGGCCTGTGGCAGGGACTGGACAGCTGCTCTTTAAAGTTTAGGCTCTGTTCTCTGTTTATTGGAGGAGTAGCGTGAGGGAGTCCACAGGCTTTTGGAGTCAGACAGGCTTGAGTAAGGGTGGTAGCCCTGCTACCTGCTGGCTGCATGTCTGGACAGTTGGAGCTTTCATGCCTTGGTGTTCCCCATCTGTAAAATGGGGCCAATGACCTCTAGTCCTTGAATCAGCTGAGGTAAGTTGAAAAGGCCTTGTGGATATTATGAGCACACCATCATGGGTGACAGAGGGGAGGCCTTTGGGTGTCAGGATTCTCATCAAGAAAAGGACAGAGGAAAACTGCCTCCTTTTACAGTTTGTTAATGGAAATATTGCATGGATTGGTCCAGAGTACCATGTGAACTTGGCAGTTACCTCAGTTGAGTCCTTGATTCATTCATGCAACAGGTATTTATTGAGGCTGTACTATGTGCCACATGTTCTTCTAGGTGCTGGGACCATGGCAGTGACCCAAAGAAAGGTCTCAGTTGAATGCCAGTTGAGATGGGGATCTTGAATTTATTCGAGGTCCTCACATTGAAGTTTCTCTGGAAGAAAGAAGGAAAAGCAATGACGTGTCTGCCCCAGTCGGCATTCCAAGACCCAGGACCCTGACCACAGGGGACATCCCACAGACTGGCTAAGAGCTAGGGAATGGTCTGGAATGCTTTGCCTGGCAGCAGCATGGGGGCAGGAACTGCATCTGCGTTTTACAGAAGAGAGCCTGGGGTGCAAAGTCGCACTCCCTCTCTGCCCCTCTTGCTTGAGTGTGGCCTTGAAACCAGGAGCGAACTTCGGTTAGAACAGGAGAGAACCAGGTTTTTCCCAGGGGAGCACGAGCTCCCTTGTCCCCCATGGTCAGCAGCCCAGGGACTCAGCGGGCAGACAGGGACCCTGGTGGACAGGGCTGACGTCCCTGGGTTTGGTGTGCTTGCCCTTGGTCACTGCTGCAGGGTCCTGGGACAGTGGGGACAGTTTCTTGGCATTAAGATGTGCCCTTCCCTGACTTCAGATGGCGTCTGCCCCTCAGGGATGCGTCTGAGTAGGTGTTTCTATGCATCTTCCGCAGGTCAGTGAGGCTCCCCGACTCCCAAAGACCCCAGCCTCTGCTGTGTGATGCCGGGCAGGGATGGTGGGTGCTCTGTGCAGATTAGCCTCCAGACCATCTACCTGTCCTCTCATGAGACCTTTATAACCCTGCAGGGAGTCCAGAGGACACCAGCACCGCTTAGGCACCAGTAGCTGCTCTAGGTGTCTCAAGGCCAGGGCGGAAACAGACACCTGAGACCCTGTAGTTACTGCTTGGGGTGGGGTTTCCTTTAACGCCGATCCCTATAAATATGTGGGGTTAGGTCCTGTGCAGCCACATAGAGAAGCCTCCTGAGGCTTACATTTTAGGGGAGATCCAGATAAGGAATAGGAGTGAATAGAATAAGAGGGATGGGACAGAGAGTGTTGGAGGAGGGTAGTTATTCCCATTTCACAAATGAGACAGGAGTTTGGGGTAACTAGCCCAGTGATTACACTGTAGAGCCAAGTTTGAACCCAATGTTTGGCCCTCAGTGAGCACTGAAACAGGGTCTACTGAGATTCGATCCCACAGGGATTAGTGCCCATTTTACAGATGAGGAAACTGAGGCTTGGAGGTTTACTTAACTTGCCTGAGGCCAGTCTGGGTTGAACCCAGGTTCTCCTGATGTAGGAGTCCAAATCTATTTCCTTGTTGACTTCTTCACAACCCTGGGGCCTGTGTGGGAGCTGCTTCCGAGGTGCATGGTGATTCCAGGGCTTGGAGAGGTGAGAGGCCTTGTGGAAACATGGCACCCAGCCAGGGTCTCACCCCCAGCCTGTTGGAACCCTGGCCTTGGTGCTCTCTGCCCCAGGGCCGGCCCCACTGACTTGTGGCTCTGTTTGCTTGAAGGCGCAATGTGTTGAGCTTGTCCTCTGGAATCGATGACCCCGGCTCCTTGAAGTGGGACCTTGCTCTCTGCCTTCTCCTCGTCTGGCTGGTCTGTTTCTTCTGCATCTGGAAGGGCGTCAAGTCTACGGGAAAAGTGAGTGATGCTTCTGTCTCTCCCCTGCCTCAGCCCAGGGAATCTTCCACCTCCCCTTCCCAGGCCCTCCTGCTTGGAGTCAGCCCAGACCAGCCCTGTGTGCCAACAGAGCAGTCCTCTGAAAGAAGATAGGGCTCCGCTTTGTGGCCTTTGCCCACCTCGTGGTGGAATTGCTCCCAGGGCTTAACAACCAGCAAACACAATTCCTGAAAGTCAGACGGTGGGCTCTGTGGAGCCTGCACAGTCTCCCACCTCCAAGTGCAGCCGTTAGCAGATAACAGACATTGGCTTTGTAACTGTTAAGTTAGCTGCGAGCAAGGTGAGCAGGCAACTTGATTGTTACTTCTCAGCGAGCCACGAACCGCATGGGCCCCGTCTCTGCAAAGTACGCCCTGACAGACAGCATCCGCTGCAAACTTGCTAGAAATATAGACCCATGGGCTTGCCCCACACCCACGGAATCAGGACCCACATTTCAACAGTATCCCCAGGTAATCCAAATGCTCGCTGAGGGTGTGAGAAGGGCTGACTTGGAGTTTTGCTGTTAAGTCCGAAGAACTAAATTATCTTACCACTAACATTTCAGCCAGAAGCTGAGCTGTTAGTTATTAAGGAAAGCTTTCCCCAATGATTAAGTCATTTTCTCATAACCGAGATGTTAGCGGTTAACCAGAATGTTAGCCATCACTGAAATATTCGTTGCTGATTTAATATGTTACACGATGACCAGAGCATTAGGTATTAACAGAGGTGGTAGGTGATCATTAAAATGTTAACTTATAATTAAGGTTTTAGGTATAGGCTGGTGTATTGGCAATAATGAAAATGTTAGCCTATAACTAAAATGTTACCTGTTAAGTTAGAGCTAAACCGTTACCCAATCACCAAGACGCTGACCAGTATCATGGTCATTGCCATGCCAGGTCGGTGCGGAAGGCTCTGTTGGGAGGAGAGCTGTGTGCCTGCCCCCTCGGCCAGGCTCTAGGCCACAGTGAAGATGTTGGGTGATCTGCTTTACATGTCCTCCACATACCACTTCCCTCCTATCTTGCTGGGAGAAAAATCTCTTTAAGGTCTAAAAGCCCCCAAAGGTCAAAAGAGTATGTGAAGGTGGCATTTTAGGTACAGCAATGTGCAGTGGCTGGTGAAGTCGTTTGTAGAAGGGGCCTGTGTGGAACCAGAAATCAAAGACCATGTTGTCCCTGGATCAAGAGCCCCCTAATCATGGATCTGAAGGGACCCCAGCATTGCCTTCAGGGCAAGATCTGGGTGCCCAAGATAGCAGAGGCGGAGCGGGAAGGATTCTGGAGCGGACGCCCCCCTGCCCACATGCCCTCCCTCCTGTTTCTGCGGTCAGAGCCATCCTGCGATTCTAAAATCCCATCTAGAAAGGAAGCAGGCCAGGCCTCAGGAATGTCCACATGCAGCACCAGGACAGACAGGTAGAGGGCCCCTCGCGCCCCGGGGTGCCCGTACCCCACCCCCTCCTCTGCCTGGTGTGCAAGCGCTTTGCTCACCACCTTTCTTCAGACGATGCGGGAACTAAGCTGGGAAAGGTCAGGTGGCTTGTTCGAGGACACCTCCTCACCGTGAAGCCCCGTTTCCTCATCTACAGAATGGGTGGAAGTGAGGGTTGAAACCAGAAGTGTTAGGCACCAGCACAATGCTCGGCTCAGATGGTACAGTAAATACCAGTGTTTTCACTGTGCCTCCGTTTCCCCACACGGAGAGTTTATCAGGAAGTTTCTGTGGAGCAGTGTTCTTGAGCAATGCCGGAGACATGATCATTTCCTTATGCATTCATATATTTTGTGCCTTTACTATCTATCAGGTCCTATGGTCGGAATAGGGCCCGGGGGCATGCAGGGGTCAACAAGACAGACAGAAATCTCTGTGGTCCAGGAGCCAACACACTTGACAGTTGTGACGAGGTGAATGTGTAAAATATATAGGAGGTGGTGACTAATGATGATTAAAGAACAACGTGTGAAGGAGAATAGGAAATGTTGGGGTATACTTTTAAATAGGATGGGCAGCCAGGCTCATCAAGAAGGTGACTTTGGGGGCACAGATCTGAAGGAAAGGAGAGGTAAGCCATGTGGTTATCTGGAAGGAAAAAATTCTAGAGAGAGAGAGTAGCCAGTGCAAAGGCCCTGAGGTATATCTGATCCAGACCTATGGGGAGCCCCCAGTCTGATGGAGGAATGATGTTTCCCAGGAGCAATGGGCAGCATTTGAGATATAATGGAGGGAGCGAGAGAATAGAATCAGAGAGAAAAGCAGAGGGTACCAGGCTGCAACTGTGGCCAGTTGAAGACGTGACTTGAGAGAGGTCCCCTACCCCACCTCACCCCTAGAGACAACCTCCTCCTCACAGGGCTCCAGGCCCCTGAGGGGCGGGCATGGCTCCCAGAACAATAGCAGGGCCTGGGCCAGCCCAGAGAAGCCAAGACAAACACAGTAAGGCTCTGTGGACTTCCTTGAGCTCTACAGCCTGCCTGCCCGCCCGCCGCCCGCCGCCAGCCATGGCTTTCAGCCCTGGCCACAGACCAGGTTCATGGCCGCTGTGGGGCCTGGGCCCGTGGGCTGCAAGGGGGGCCTCATCCTGGCATGGCCCTGTTTCAGTGGCTGATGCTGGTCCCATAGGAGGTGGATGCAGGGAGGGCCTTGGCAGCTCAAGATCCAAGTTCAAGTCACTTTGCCTCTCTGAGCCTCAGTTCCCTTTTCTGTAAATTGTCAGCCTTCCAAGGGTCTAAACCTTGGCCCAGGATATGTTGGGGCTTAATTCATTCAACAGACAGTGATAATGGCAGCAAACGCCGTGTAACACACAGCACCAGGCAGTGTTCTCAGTGCTGTTTATTAGCTCATTTCGTCCTCCTCATGTTCTGAGGAGTCTGTGGCCAAGCTGGGATTTGGACCCAGACAGCCCAGCTGCCGAGCTTGACACTCTGCATTCTTCTCCCTCCTAATCGTCACCTGCTGCCTGCCCTAGCCCCTGGGCTAGCCCGACGGAGCGGCAGGGCATGAGGTGGGCGTCACGTCCAGGGAGGTGACGGAAGTCTAGACTACACACAGGAAGTCCAGCACTCTGGACCCAAAGGGGAGCGCGTTCGCGGGCGGACAGGAGCACTGGCATGGGCTGAGGCCGCACCCTTCTGTCGCCTGCTCTTCGTCTAGTGTTTGGAAACCTAGGGGCGGCAGTCGGGGCAGACGTGGTTTGGGGTCTCAGCTTTTCTCCCACAAGATGCATGACTTGGGGGACGTCCCCTTCCACTCGTGTGAGAGGAGCTTGTGGTGCTGCCTTCGTGCATGCAGGGGTGCTATGCCTCAGGGCTGCCTGGGTGCTGGGCTCAGGTCCGTGGTCCCACCTCTCGGACCCTCTGCCTCTGGGCTGAGGGACCCCAGCTGTCCAGGCCTTTCCCTCCTAGTGAAGTTCAGGGCAGTGGGAGACTAGCCTGTCTCCTTCCTGCGTGGCGCGTCACCTCCTCTCCACTGTCCCTAGGGGAGTGAGGAAGAGTTGTCCTCGCAAGTTTCCAGGGCTGTTGGGCCACAGGGCTTTTGGATCAAGGGCTCAGAGGAACCACGGGCTTGCCAGCAAGAGTGGAAAAATACCACATCCCGTGGCAAGGCCTGCTGGGCCACCACTAGAGGCCCAGTGGCGGCGGCTGGCACCAGCCTCTCCCGCGAGGATCCTAGGGGACTCATGGATAAGTTGAGAGAATGGGTCTCAGGGGCTTGTCCTCAGAGCTGCAAATTTGCAAAACAAGGGTGGCTTTTCCAAAAAGGCAGATGAAGTGGTGTGACCAGGTGGCGCTGTGACTAGGTGGCGCTGTGACCAGGTGGGGCTGTGACCAGGTGGCGCTGTGACCAGGTGGCACTGTGACCAGGTGGGGCTGTCCAGCTCTGGACTGGGGGCAGCAATAACGTGCATGTACACAAAAGGCATGGACGGGACTCCAAAGCCCGCTGGCCTAGATCAAATCCCACCTCTGCCACCTCCCAGCTCTGTGACCCCAGGCCCCTGACACCAACCTCTCTGGGCCAGTTTTCTCATCGAGAAAATGCAGGTAATACAAGTACCAAGCCCTTCGGGCCGTCCTGAGGATTTAGTAATGGGCATAAAACTTCATAGAGTGCCTGGCACACAGAAAGTGCTACTTAAGTGCTTGTTAAACAAATGTAATATGTGACAACAAGGGAAGTCACCCCCATCCCTGGGTAGTTTCCTGTGTCCCTGACACAAAGCCCTCTGGCCAGAGCCTTGCTGGTGGGGCCCAGCTGCTTTGAAGTGGCCGCCCTCCGGGGACAGTGTCTGTCAGCAGCTGTTGGTTCCCCACCCCCGGGTGTGGCCCACAGCACGGCCCAGACTTGGTAACAGGCCAGGGGCCAGTCTGCAGGAAGGGGGGAGCAGCCCGGAGGGGGTGACATGCTGGGGTTCTTTCTTTCACCTCTTCTGTGGCTCCCCGGCCTGCCTCTGCCTTCTGGTCCTTGGGAAATTGTGAGGGTTCTCTGCTGGGGAAACTGAGGCCCAGAGGGAGCAAAAGCATCCAGGGAGGGAGCGTCAGGGACAGGTGTAGGGCCCGCCCTTCACCTCTGGGGTCACCAGGATGGCTGCCGGGGTTCCTTGAGTGTGGCAAGTGAGGTAAACGCCCTTACCTTCCTCCTCATACAGATAGAAGCTGAGGCCAGACCACCCAGCTGGGAGGCAGGGTGCGGTGCAAACCCTGCCCCGGTGGCCCAGACTACTCCACCCTTCCCCTGGGGCCACAGGGCTGGAGGGGACTTCAGAGCTCCTCTGGTCCGAGCCTCCCACTTCAGCTGGTGGGGAAATGAAGGCCAGAGAGGGACAGTAGCTTGCTTAAGGTCTTACAGCAAGCCGGTCACTGACCTTGAATTTCAACCTATGCCCTTGGGGAGTCCAGCCTTCCTCAGGTCTTTGGAGGAATTAAACTACCTGACTTGGAAGGGCTTTTTTTTTTTTTTTTTTTTTTTTTGAGAGAGAGAGAGAAAGAGCAAGTGCAGCAGGGGAGGCTCAGAGAGAAAGAGAATTTTAAACAGGCTCCATACTCGGTGTGAAGCCCGATTCAGGGCTCGATCTCACAACTGTGAGATGACCTGAGTGGAAATCAAGAGTGGGACACTTAACTGACAGCATTTTACTGCTCTGTCATTGTCATTCGGAGGCAGGCTCTGGGGCACGTTTCCACTCTGCCACTTAAGTGCTGTGTGGCCTGTGTGGGCAAGCAGTGGACTCTGGGCTTTGGTTCCTCACCTTCACGATGAAGATAATGGGGCGCCTGGGTGGCTCAGTCGGTTAAGCGTCCTGACTTTGGCTCAAATCGTGATTTCACAGCTTGTGGGTTCAAGCCCTGCATTGGGCTTTGAGTGCTGACAGCTCGGAGCCTGGAGCCTGCTTCGGATTCTCCCTCCCTCTCTCTGTGCCCCTCCCCTGCTCATACTCTGTGATACTCTGTGTCTCTCCCTCTCTCTCTCAAAAATAAAAAAATAAACATTTTTTTTTTTTAAGAAAAAGATGAAAACATTACTGAAACCTCCCTCAAAGGGTTAGGGTAGGACAGGATCAACTAAGTATAGAAGTCACTGCACTTGGAATAGTACCAGGCATACAGTAAGCACTCAATAAATGCTGGTTGGTAGTACTGGCTGAGGGCAGCTGAGCCAGGTAGGCCCTGAGAGTTTTCTTCTTGCCCTTTTCCAAAGGCCCTTTCTAGTTATTTCTACTCAAAGTGATGTGACTATCCAAGAACTGTGCTCCAGATTGGTGGGGTTCAAGGCTCTGTCCCCCCCGCATTTGTGTCTGTTGCCCACTGGGGCCCCAGAAGTGCCCTGCAGTAACCTGGCACTGCCCCTGCCTCCCACCACTACGGACACATTCATCCTGCTCTCTGGGTATCAGTTTCCTCACCTGTAAAATGGGTGCATTGGCTAAATAGTGGTTCCTTTCTGAGGTCCCCAGGGCGTCAGGGGCTCTGCGACCCAGTCTTAGCATTTCAGGTGCTCAACATGACCTTTCTGTATGTGCTGTGCTGGCGAAGCCAACTACCTGATGCCTTTGCTCAGAGCAAGGTGGTTAATCTCCACGGGGCCTGGGTGCAGGTCCTGAGGCCTGTAGGTGACCTGGGCATCTTACAGCCCTGCCGAGCCTCAGTTCCTCCTCTGTCACATGGTGTGGTGAGCACGACGTGGGCTCGTGCCTGGGGAGGCCTGGCTCAGCCAGTGCCCTGCTGGAAAGACCAGGAGTTCACTGTCTGTTTGGAGCCGCGCACCTCTGAGCCCCTCCCGGGCATAAACCCTGCCTGGAAACTTCTCTTGTAGAAGGGAGAGATTGGGAAATCCATCCAAGAGAACTGAGGCCACGGGTGTATGAAGACCAGCGCTTTCAGGACAGAGGAGAGGATGTAGGGCAGGCGCCTAGCAATGGCCCAGCACAGCCTCGGTCATCTCGGGCCCCACCTCCAGTTGACCCGGGGTGGCCTGCGCTGTGTTGTATGACCCCGGGAAGGCTGTGGGCCTCCCACGGCCCCAGGGGAGTGGAGGCCCTTCTCCGTCTCCTGACCAAGGGCCTTTAGAGGCTTTACTTCCTCCTAGAAGTTCTCATGTCCTTCCTACAAAATCAGTGTCAACGACAGGCCCCATTTCTTGAGTACCTAAGTGCCAGGCACGGTTCTGATGGTGTTACCAATATCTTATTGCATCCTCACCTCACCTCTTGATGGAGGTCTTTTATGATTGTTGTCTCCATTTACACATTGTAACAGACCCAGAAAGGTTAAGCATCATGCCCTAGGTCACACAGCAAGTGAGGGGACAGAGCTGGGATTTGAACCCACATTAACTGATTCTGAGCCATCAGTCATACTAACAGTTGCAGTGTTAGCTAATGTGTACCGAGTGTCATGTACCAACCACCGGGTAAGCCACATATACACTTGATAGTTTACACTCAGCATTTTGCATATCCTTCTTCACTTACTGGAGTATTTGTTCACAAGGGCAGGAATTTGCTTTATGTCATATCCACCACTACATATCCAGGGCCTAGATATTCAGTACATATTTATAGGATCGTTTGCATTGAATCGCAGTAAGTCTATGAGGTGAGTACTTGTATTATACCCAGGTTACAGGTGGGGCAGCTGAGGCCCAGAGAGGTTAAGCAGTAAGTGTAAGGTCACACAGCAGGTGAACCAGCAGGCTCGGCTACTGACCCTCAGCTTCGGAGAGAATGTTTAAATTTGACAGCAGCAGGTGATGCCACGGGCCCGCCTAAATCCGTCTCGTCCCTCACAGGTCGTCTACTTCACAGCCACCTTCCCCTTTGCCATGCTCCTGGTGCTGCTGGTCCGTGGACTGACGCTGCCCGGTGCAGGCGCAGGCATCAAGTTTTATCTGTACCCCGACATCAGCCGCCTCGAGGACCCTCAGGTACACGAGGAGGCAGCCCGTCCTCCCTCCCACCCAGGGCCAGGCCGGGCAAGGTGCGGGGAAGTGAAGCTGGTGGTGCATTGTCCTCGGTTCCTGGGCGCACACATCCGGTTGGGCCATCCGCCTCTGGTACTTTTCCGCTGGGCTGCGGCAGGTTGTTCGCCGTGCCCGTGGGCCCTTCCCGCTGTGTGTGTATTTTTGCATGTCGAGGACTCCTGAGGCCGGGCCCTGTGCCAGGTAAGGGGGGGAGAAGTCTTATGAGCTCGTCTCCTCCTTGGCCCTGGCCTCTGCCCGCTGTGGCCGAGGGGGCTGCGCCGTGGGGATGGGAAGGTCGGCCCACGAGTGCGGCAGCCAGCTTCCTTGCTGAGGCTGGAATTCAGAGTTGGTGATGAGCGAGAAGGTCAAGGGGCAGATACTGAACACCTGCTCCCTGGCACTCAGCCATGTGGCCGCAGGGGGTTAGAGAAAACTCTCCTCCCCACTGCCTTCTTGCCCTGTCATAGATGAGAGAGGGCTTGGCCAACATCAGGGCACAGCTGGGGGGGCAGTTTTGTGTCCACTGGGAGCTGCTGGATGAAGGTTTGGGAGAGTAGCTTTGCCTGCATAATCCGTTAGGGAATTCCTCCCCATTCCAACGGGGGTGGAGGGGAGTGGTCCCCAGACAATAGCAGTTATAATAATGATAATGGCCTTGACTTAATGGTCTTACCACATGTCTGCACTGCGCTAAATCTTTTTTATTAGAATAGGCAGAAGAGTGCTGTGGGTCAGGGCAGTGGAGCCCATTTCACAGATGTGAAAACTAAGGCTCCCGGCAGGAGTTCTATTGCCCAGAGTCATTTCATGGTTGGAATTCAGATCTGCCTGCTTCAAAAGCCCATCCTCTCACTCCTGCTGCTCAGTAACTGGGGGGTTTCTTTGACTTCTGGGCTTCCTTGCAGCTCAGTATTACCTCGAAAGACACCTTGGGTCATCACACAAATGCTCTAATTGCAGCCAAGAATCTGCACCTTTTGAGGTGCCGTCCTCCAGGGGTCCAAGAGTCCACACGGCCTCCTCCAGGAAGCTGGCTCTAACGGCCCCTTCTCTCTCTCCTTACCCCCCGCACCCCCACCCCCTAGGTGTGGATTGATGCTGGGACCCAAATATTCTTCTCCTATGCCATCTGTCTGGGGGCCATGACCTCTCTGGGGAGCTACAACAAGTACAAGTACAACTCGTACAGGCAAGTGTCGCACCAGCGGGCCTGGTAAACCTTAGAAATGATGTTTAAAGAAAAAAGAGAAGAAGTAGGGAGCGTGGCTTCCTTGTGTTGTGAATTAACTTGCTCCCTGACATATGTGTAACTTAGGGACTGTATGCTGCTGGGATGCCTGAACAGTGGTACCAGTTTTGTGTCTGGCTTCGCAATTTTTTCCATCCTGGGCTTCATGGCACAAGAGCAAGGGGTGGACATTGCTGATGTGGCTGAGTCAGGTATGGTGGTATTGGTGGCAGTGGTGGTGGGCACTGCCACCTAGTGTGTAAGCCAAGTACTGCAGGCATGAAGCCAGACCCCAGGGGGCTTTGGGGGGGGACGAGCCTGGTTTCTGAAACGGACCCCCCCCACCAAGATGTCCCCCAAGCAATCAAAGAGTACAAAAGCTAAATTTTAAGCACTTTGCAATTTGGCCCAAGGGGCTCGCAGAAACATGGGGGTTGGTTAAAGTTGGGGGAATACTTAGCTATTTTTGTGTGGTCTTCCCTCCCTCTCCTTCCCCAGCAAGCTCCTGGTTTCGGCAACAGAAACCACTTTCCTAACTCAGGCCCAAGCCAGCCACCAGTCGGCATTCCATCACCACCTTCTCAGCTTTGGTTTCTGTATTTTGCACTTTGCTCCCAGCGCGCTCCCTCTAGCAAAACCCATTCATTCATTCCACCGATGCTACTGATTTATGGGGTCTGCCCTGTGTCAGGCACCACCGTAGGCAGCGGGTGGGGAGATACGGTGGGCACAGCGGCCACCCTCTGGGACTATGACAGACCCAATTTGGGGATACGTTGTGGGGACAGGGCCACCCCCTCCAGGCATGGGCCCTGTTGGTGGGGTACTCCTTCTGGAAGTAGAGGAAGGTCTTAGAGTCGTGAACTCTGCAAAGCCTGGGATCCAAGGCTGGGATCCTGGAGCTCCAGCAAGGAAGGTGTGGAACCTGGAAATGACAAGGTGGTCAGTTGCTAGAACCTTAGAGCCTCAGAACCACAGTATTCTGCGACCTGCCCCTGGATGTCCCAAGTCCTGGAATTGCAGGATGGCAGTGGCTTGGCTAAAGGCACAGGAACCCCAGGCTCCCAGGTTCCCTGAGGACTATCTTTATGGCTTCTCCACCTCCCTCCTGTCCTGCCCGTTCACTGGGTGGGTGCTCATCAGCTGTCTGGAAGGTTTGGTTATTTTGTACACGCCTCTGGTGCACCCGACCTCCTGATTTCTCACGACCTCTTCAGGCCCACATGGAGACAGGCAGGGGTCCTGGGCTGAGGCCCCTCTCGGGTCCAGTGCTCACTCCAGGGACCACCACAGACCAGAGTCAGGCATAGCTGGAGCCCTGGCCATGGCATTGCCCTTGCCGTTTTTGAAACAGGGCAGTGTCCTGGGTCCTCAGCCACAGAACCCTACTGTTGGGGGTCAGGGGTACCTCAGCATTGTGCATTTAGACGTCTGTTCTGTAGATGGGGAGACCAGTGGCTTGAGAGCAGGGGCCTTGCTCGGGATGATCAGGACCTGAGTTGGGGTCTCCTGGACAGGCCCCTCTGATACGAGGACATCCCCTGTCCCCGCCCCTCCCACCCACTTTGGACACACCCGACAATTCTGGTCTTCCCTGGGTGAGAATGCATCTGAGCTCCTCTGACTTTCTCTGACCTCAGAGCCTGGAGGCCCTGCTTTCGTCCTTGCTTGGCAAAGATGCTCTCTGCCACCTGGACCCCCTCTCCCCCCACCCCCCACAGTGTTGCAGGACATGTGTGGCAAACCCACGCGTGTCTCAGCCCCACGCATCTCTCTGCTGCTCCCCAGGCCCAGGTCGGACCGTCAGACATAGATTTCCTTCCCCAATGGCCCCAAGAAGCAGGCCAGAGACTGAGGAAACATAAAGTTAATTCCAGAATGATCCACACCGGCTTGGGAGGTTGGCAGGTCCTGTGATGAGGGGGAGGCCCTTTGCAGCTTCTTTGCAGTGGCTTTTTTCAGTCGAGGGCTTGCCAAACAGTTGTGATTGCCCAGAGCGTGGAGTGAGTTGGTGGTGGGACATATGTACATATATATGTATGTATATGTATGTATCTCTCGATACCTGGAATAGAGCTTTCTCTGCGGACGACTAGGTGTTTTCATATATGTACATATCTTCACCCGAAGTTGTTTTCCTCCTCCTGTCCACTTCCAAGACCTTGTTGTTTATTCCCCACGGTGATGTCTGAACAGCTGACACCTCAAGGGTGATTATTTCTCTAATAAGCTTATAACAAGCACCATATTGAGCGAAGTGCATTTGAACGAGATAATTATTTGGCCGAACGGAGGGCACACGGTACGTGCAGCAGCGCGTTCTCTGCTCACGGAGGGGCGTGCACGGGTGCTCAGTGTGGCTGCGCGACTTCACATGGACTTCTCTCTCTATAGTTCCCCGTGCGCTTTTAGAGAAAGATGCTCAGACCCTCTCCCAGAGGCTGGCTTGAGAAAGGCAAAACTGAAATACAGAAACGAGTGTGTTGAGATCCTCCACCAGGCCCCGGTGGGTGGCGGGCAGGGGGCAGGGGGGGCAGGTGGGGGGCGGGGGCCCCATTTTACATCTGTCTCGCAGTCGGCTGGACTTGAATCCACATGCAGTGACACTTACCAGGCAGGCCAGAGCTCACATGTAGGGGGACCAGGGGGGCCGAGGGCACATGTGGCTCTGTTCCAGCTTGGACTTTGGGGTTGGTAGGAGCGCCCCGTCCACCACTCCTCGTGGGATTCTCTGCCATCGCCGCCTGAGGACACCCGAGTAGGCACTGGACAGTACAAGGACTTGCCCTTGCCTGCCACATTTGTGGTTAGCGCCCTACCGTGTGGTTTCTGGCTCCCATTTATTTTAAAGTTGGTTTTTTGTTTTTTGGGGGGGTTTTTGGTGTTCTTTTGTTTTTTTTTTGTTGTTGTTGTTTTTGTTTTCTTTCATTCTTAAGCTAGTCATTTGGTTTCTGATACCTGCTCTAAATATCCTGGCCTCTACCCCTTTTTGTTTTCACATTTCTTGATGTTTTTTTATTATTTTTATTTTACTTTTTTTAAGTTGTGGGTCTTTATTTTTTCAGCCCAGGCCCTTGCAGATCTCCTTTCTTTTGCTGCTTCCTACCGCCTCTTAGAACCACAGGTCTTCATCACTGGCTCAGTTCTTAACCCCTGGCTTCTCCCCTCAGACCCGCCGGAGACAGGAGGAGATATTTCTCTATGTCCCCTGGAATGTTTCGAGGCAGAAAGGTGCCGCCTGAGCTGGTGGGGCTCCTGTCTCCCACACCCAGCCTCCAGATTCTGGCAGAGTCCACTTCTCAGAAACCAGAAGCCCAAGTCTAGGGCAGCGGTGTCAGCAGCTGAGACTCTGGGCGCAAGAAGGCCCCTTGAGAGTCTTTTCCGGGATCCTGCCCCTGGCTTCTCAGGTGGGGGAGCAGGCTCCTGCAGGGCACATGGGGACAGAAAGACGAGGTGGTGGAACGAGACTCGAATGGAGGTCATGGGTCTCCGAGCCCAGGGTCTCGCCCTGCACACACCTCCCTTTAGTTTTGGGCCTTGGCTCTGATGTTGCTGGGGAGAGGGGGTGCGCAGATGCACCCCTGAAGCGAGGTTTGCCCTGCAGGGCATGGTTCTGTGTTCTTTCATGACGTTTTCGTCATTAACTCAGGAGTAGGAACCTTTTCTTTGCAAACGGGGACTTCGGTAGTCAGATAACCAGACCTTTCCCCCTTTGCTTCCTTCCAGCAAAATGTTGGCGTGCTTGCCCTGGTTTGGGGGGCCCTCCTTTTCCAAGCCGGCAGCCTGAGTCCCAGGCTCCGTCCTGCTTCCTGCCCCCAGATGACCAGGTCTGCCGGACTCTGGTGTGTGAGGCCACTTGTGCTGCTGCTTAGGAGACAGATGCTAAAACGGGGCCCCGCCTGAGCCCCAGTGCACCCCATCCAAAAGGAGGCGGGCCTGGGCTCTTCCCCCAGGCAGGAATTCCGATCTGGGGTTTGGGACACCGCCTCAGTCCCGAGTGTCTTTGTGTGAGCTCCGGTGCCCCGGGTGGCTGGGTCACTGATGTTCCTCCCCCTCTGCCCCTCCCCGTTTTCTCTTTCCTTTAGGTCCCGGCCTGGCCTTCATTGCCTACCCAAAAGCTGTGACAATGATGCCTCTGCCCACGTTTTGGTCCATTCTCTTTTTTATTATGCTTCTCTTGCTTGGACTGGATAGCCAGGTATGTCCGTGTCAAGGGGACTCCGGATGGAGGGAGCGCCCGGGGGGAGTATGGCTCTGGGAGGCCCCTTCATCGCCCTGTGTGTGACTGTCACTCCCTTCCCACCCTCACCTCAGACTTGCACGGGCTTTCAGCCAGCGAGGGCTCCTCCAGGACCCCAGGGGTGGAAAAGGCCTCAGGGCACCAGGAGGGGGACCTCTGCCCCAAAGCTCAAGTCTTTGTCCCCAGCACAGGGAAATGGATACTTGAGGTGTGGGGTTAAAATGAAGTCGTAGATGGGAAATAGAAGGTCAAGACCAAGTGGCGATGATGTATTCCCACAGAGGGAGGGTCCATACGGGGCCCAGGAGTGACATGGCAGGCAGTTGAGGGAAGGGACTGACAGCTGATTGTCCTAGTGTAGCTGGAGAGGCCTAGCCCACGCGTGGTGTCCTGTGATTCCTGGTACCTGTGAGCAGGGCTACACACAGCCACACCATGACCTCCAGCACTGGGAAGCCTCCCTCAGACCCACCCTGTCCTCCAGCCACACCCCAGCTTCTGCCTTCCCAAGGCACTATACTTTCCTGCACTTCTTAACCCCTGTATCCCACCCTCTGGGGCTCAGACATCCATGGGGTGCATCAGTGGGAGCCAGCCAGAGGCTGAGACTGGCTTTGGAATAACAGTCCCAAGCCCCCATGCTGCTCTGTGACATCGAGCATATTTTCTTCCCTCTCTGTGACTCTGTTTTCTCATCTGGTAAATGGGTGTGATTATACGCACTTTGCCTTGTGTGAAGTACTAGCCAGGCATGGTGCCTAATACAGAGCATCACGTAGTGCTTGGAGAACAGCTAGAGTTCCTCTGGTGGGGGTGCACGTTTTCCTTGGGGTTGCCTCAAGATGACAGGTGAGAGCCCAGGTGCAATCCGGGGTGGGGAGGGAGGATGTGCAGGGTCGGCTGGTGGTGTGCCCAGACCAGAACCCTGTGCACAGTGCTGCCACCCAGGGGCCAGCATCTGAGGCCCATCACTGAAAGGCAAGCACTTTGCAGCCTCCTATGTGGTCTGAATCTCAGGCTGCCGCAGGGGAAGTCTTTGGTCCACTGGGACCCTGTGAGAGGTGAGGCCTGCTGCCCGCGAGGACTTCGCCACCCACCCCAGGGGCAGAGGCCTCAAAGCCAGCGCCCAGGGTCGGTCCCTGTGGACTCAGAACCAGATAAGAGGAGTGTCTTAGAAGGTCAGGCAGAGGAGAGGAGGCCGTCTGCCAGCAAGGTCAAGAACAGAGCAAAGGATTTGGCAGGAAGGGGACCAGGATTAGCAGAGAAGGCGGAGTGGAAACATTTGGGAGACTGAAAACAAAATACTTGTGTAGTTGTTGGTGGGCTTGAGCTGTATAAACAGCAAGAGGACTCCATTAATCATCTCTCGTTAATGAGTTTGGCCTTCGGAGGCCCTAAGCAAATGGCTTTTATAACTTCTTCCCCAGCTCTAAGCGAAAGCAAAAAAACAAAAACAGAGAGCATGACAAAGCATGACATCTCCATGGGCCCGAAATGGGCCTCTTGGGTCCTGGAGGCAGCTTCCTGTGGGAGCGGAGGTGGTTTATATCAGGATTTCTCCCCAGGGGGAAGGTGGGGCCAGGCTGGGAAGGTGCACCTCTGAGCCAGGCCTCGTGGTGGCCCACAGGCTCAGAGAATCTCAGTGAGCCCTCCAGGGCAGCCTCGGAGGGAGCTCAGAACATGCAGCTTGGGGCTCAGAGCCCTTCAGGGAGCTGCCTGATCAATAGCCCGAGAAGGGCACGAGTGGGATTCGAACTCCAGGAGCTAATGGTGTCTCAGGAATCTGACGGCATAGGTTGGAATGCCTCCTTTGCATCCATTTGCTAAATGTGAGCTCGGGGCTGGGGGTTGGGGGGTTTGCAGACACTGGTGACCGCCTCCCGCCCCACCAGCACCATGATACGGTCAGAGCACTGTTGTGCGAGGTGTTCCTGCGAGCAGGTCTTCACGCGGGCTTTTTATGAATGTGTGTGGCAAAATACACAACATGAAATGAGCTGTTGGAACCGTGCCACCATCAGGGCCACCCATCCCCGGAACTTTTGTCTTCCTAAAATGAAGCTCTGTTCCCATTAAATACCACCCCCCATCCTGGGCCCCTTTCCCCACCCTGTTTATATATATATATAATGTAAGTCCCTTAACCTGTAGCATCTCCGTGGCTGGGTATACCTTGCCCTGTAGAGCCAAGAAAACTGAAGCTGAGTGAGAACAGGGCTTGGCCGAGGCCACTCACAGCTGGTTTAAGGGATGGGCTTGATTCTGGGCCCCGCCCCCATTCCCTGACCTGCTGGTTCATCCCCCCCCCCGCCTTATCTTGGAGTACCCCCCAAATAGCTTCCTCTCGTGGGAGTGCCGACCTCAGGAAGAGGCCTCTCGCTGATGGAGTGTGGACGCCGAGGAAATGCGCCCCCAGGGTCCCTGGCGTCTGCAGGGGTTCAGGGAGCCATGGGACCACTGCATATTTCCTGGTGAAATGGAGTAGGGGTGGCATGGTCGTGGAGGCTGATGTTTACAGCGCGGGCGAGGAGAGAGCTGGCCCCTCTCTCCCCCGAGCTCCCTCAGCCCCTGACATGAGTTTGCAGCAATCACCCAGGTAACCAGTTTACTCTCCTGAATTCAGATCTTTCTCAACACCCCTGCTGAGTAGGCAAGATCTTCCCATTTTACAGGGCAGACAGATGGACATTTGGAGAAATCAGGGTCACAGCCTTCAAGTGAGGGAGGTCTGAAGAGGCCGGTGGAGCAGAGCTGAGGACTGGGTCTGGCATTCTCCAGAAATGCAGGGAGCTTGGAAGTGACCGCCGTGTGCTGGTCTTGACCCTGCCTCACAGTGACAGCAGATCTTCCTGTCTTTAATTTCCCCGTCTCAGAAAGGAAAGAACCTTTGTCTTTAACTCCTTTTGAAGCTTCATGTTTGGGCCGCAGTTTTGCTGTAATTCAGTGGTAATTTAGGTTCAAAAACTGTTGGCTGACACATCAATCCAAGGTCCGAACATCAGCCCCTCCTCTATGGCCGCCTTTCAAGAGCCTCTTGCTCCTCTTATCCCTGAATTCCTGGCAACAAAAGACCATTTCTCCAGCCCCTCTTGGCCATGAAAGGGATTCGCTCCTTGTTTGTATCCCTTGATCCTCCTGTGATGCGTCCCAGAGGAGCAAGTGGCTGGATCTCTCTTGTAGGAAGGCTGGGGAAACATCCTTCCCAAACGTGTATCGCAGATGAAAGAACAGAAGGGTCAAGGTTTTAACTTTTCAACATTTAAAGGAGTCAGTTTGGGCTCGGAGGGTACGTTGGCTGGCAGACCAGTTTGGCGGTTGTCACCCAAGTGTAAAATGCGTCTGCGTGCCCTTAGCTTCATTTCTAGATTGTGCCCCAAAGATAGAGGTAGAGCAAGAGTCCTTGCCCAGATCAGTGGCTGCAGAAGGGTGGACCCTGTCCATCGGGCGCTGATTAGATCCATGACAGTAAGTGTCCACAGGACAGAGTTTCCTGCCACATTTCAACACAGAAGAAGCTCTCTGTGTAATGATACGGATCTGTCTCCAAGTTACACTGTTAGTTGGAAAGATTTAGAAAGCTTGAGAATCATCCTAGCACGTTACCCAAGGAAGGGCCTCTTCAAATGGGCTCCTATACCTTTGGGAGCCCAGGGATAGGTTCCTGGGGTCACAGTTAGCACGTGGCTCACACACCTGGGCACTTAGGTGTGCAGGATTTCCTCATGGGTCCACGTTTCCCACAGAACTGAAGCCACTGTGCGAATCTGATGGGGAAATGGGGGTCCAGACTTGCCCTGAGTTACCCATTCATTCTTCATGTGTCTGCTGACCAGCCATGTATGCCTGGCCCAGCTGGGCACTCCAGGCCCAGGAACGCACCGCCCTTGGCATCAGAAGGGACCAAGGCCAAGACAGGGGGAGGTGTTGTGCCAACAGGTGTGAGAAGGTGAGGGTCAGCACTGGCTTCAGAGAAGTCATTCTTGAGCAGGGTCCTGAACAAAGAGAAGGGCGTTCTGGACCAAAGACACGGATGTGTGGGGTACTTGGAGGACTGTGTGTGGCCCACTGTGGCCCCAGGCAGAGCTCAGGAGATCGGGTTCACACGCTCATGCGGACTTGACCCCCCGCAGGCTACTCTGTGAGTGCCGGGAGTCTCCTCTCCCAGCAGAGGGGAGGTGCTGGGCATCTGGGACTCAACCACTCTTTTCTCCTCCGCAGTTTGTTGAAGTCGAAGGACAGATCACGTCCTTGGTTGACCTTTACCCATCCTTCCTAAGGAAGGGTTTCCGTCGGGAAATCTTCATCGCCTTCATATGTAGCATCAGCTACTTGCTGGGGCTGGCGATGGTGACGGAGGTAGGTGACAAGGGACCTCCTCTTGCCGGGCTCTTGGTGGCCTACATCGGCGTCAAAGATTGGTTCCAGGCTGTAGAGCCCCTCCCACTGCCAGTAGAGGCAGTGGCTAGGCTGTAGGACCCAGGTGGGTGAGCTCCCGGCCCCACCCTGTTCAGGCATCCCCCCTGCACAAGGGACGGGCCTACATTGCCTGCGGGCAGCAGGAGACAGCTCAGGACCCAGCAGCTGACCCAAACTTCCCAATCCTTTCTGCTGTTACCATGGCAACACCATGGCCACCCCCTGCCCTCTGTCCCTCCCAGGAGGCCTGGGGGAGAGGTGCTTTGCTGAAATCCATTTTCATAGCAGCTTTTTTCACCCACGACTGTGGAACAGCCCTTCTCAGGCCTGGAGGGGAGGTGGAGATGTTCAGCAGGGCAAGTGCAGACCTTTGGTAGATACCGCAGGGAGTGCTGGGCCATGTGGTTGAAGGGGAGTGTGCACTGTTCAGAGGGTGGGCTGGGGCCCTGAGGAGGCCCCAGCTAAAAGGGGAAAAAGATGCAGAAAGGGAGCACAGTGTCTAAGGTAGCAGTGGGTCAGCTGTCCAAGAAAAGGCAGGCCAGGAAAGAAAGATTCTTGCACCACATAATCTAAGTATGGAAGCCTGGCATAGGCCTACCTGCTTCTTATGCCCCCTCCCCACCTGCCACCCCTCATTCTCCAGCAAATCACTGCATTTGCCCCCAGACTCAGTTCAGGTGTCACATCACCACTTTTTCCTACTGGAAATATAAATGAATGTTTCTCTAGAACTGTCTTTAGGACACACACACACACACACACACACACACACACACACCGAAGGCAGATCACAGGCCCACACCGAACAAGCAGTTGGCTGTCACTGAAGTAGTCCCAGTTAGTTTTCAGCACCTGCTTCAGGAAACCCATCATTTTTGCTGAGGAAAACATCTTTTGCTTTCATTTTTCTGTATGTATTTGTGTGCGTTTTAAGGTTTTTATTTTCTTAAGTAAGCTCTACACCCAGCACGGAGCTTGAACTCACAAACCCTAGTTCAAGAGTCCCATGCTCTACTGATGGAGGCAGCCAGCGCCCCTGTGTGTGCATGTGCATGTGTGCGTGTTTTAATTTAATCTGTCAAACATGAAGTTGAGCATCTTTTTACACATGTATCTAGTCATCATAGTCCGTGCCCATTTTTCTCTTGGGTTTTCTATTTCTTATTGACATGTCAAAACTATTTATATATGAAGGGAATTAGATAGCAAATAACAATCCAAACTTTTCTGGTTTTCTCTTCATAGGGTGGCATGTATGTGTTTCAACTCTTTGACTACTATGCAGCTAGCGGTGTATGCCTTTTGTGGGTTGCATTCTTTGAATGTTTTGTTATTGCCTGGATATATGGTGAGTACAGACTTTGGCATATACTCTCTCAAGTCTCTTCTTTGAGTTTCTGCACTTAGAAGCTTCCAAAACAGAGAGTTCTAAGGGGAATTCATTCTGATTTGAACACCAAGGCCTTCCCTACTTGGCATTTTCCCCTCAAGGCTGCCCCTTCTCTATTGAAATGATATCATTGTGGCCACACAACATATTCTCCCCATGCTAAAGGTGCAGGGTGTGACTGTATGTTTTGAGAAACACAGAATTTGGCTGTGTAAGACTCTATCTGTGATTTACTGCTCTGGGATCCAGGCATGGTCTATTTCAATCCTCTCGAGACCTGGGATTGGCCACACCAGGATTTGGGGGCTGCCTAAGTTTGCCTAAAAAAATATAGGGTGTCCAATTATATTTGAGTTTCACATAATTGCAGATGAACATCTGCCACTCTTGGGTCTATGTGGTGTCGAGCAGCAGGGACCTGGAGCCGACCCCGGAGTCCCCTCATGGCCCTTGAGCCCCTGCCGTGCAATTCCCAGGGCAGATGCTGGCGTTGGACGTCGTGTCACCCTCTGTCTCCCTCTGTCTCTCCTAGGCAGCGATAACCTTTATGACGGTATTGAGGACATGATTGGCTACCGGCCTGGGCCCTGGATGAAGTACAGCTGGGCCGTGGTCACTCCAGTTCTCTGTGTTGTGAGTTTGCCCCGCCTGGTCTGTGGGTGTCAGCCTTACGTCCATGGGGCTTGACCTTCTCACCTGCTAAACCACCTTTAGCTCAGCACCTGCCAAGCACTGGCCTGTAATGAGCCCAGTGACGCCTCTGCCTGGGAGAGGTGGGGCAGGCAGCTCCTGAAAGTTACCTTGAGATGAGTTTTAAAGGATAAGTAAGAGCTTGTCAGAAGAGAAAATAGGAAAGGCATTCCTGGCAGAGGAAGCAGCCTGTGCTATGCAAAGGCAAGGCCTTCCAGAAGATGAAGGTGTGTCAGGGCATGCTGAGAAACTCGGGGGGCCCACCACAAAGCACACAGCCTTTCCCCAAGCCCTTCTGGGGCTCGGGAGCTCAGTTCGGGTCACTGATTACAGTGAGGGGCCTTTGGGATGTCAAAGCCAGAGAGGTCATAGACACTGGAAACATGGTGTTTCCATGGCAGGGTGGGGGCTGTCTCCGGAAAGGGGAGGTCCCAGCAGAGATGCTCAGGGCTCTCCCAAGAACGAGGGAGCCTAGTACCCACCCAGGACCCAAGGGCAGTGATGAACCACATTCCTCTTCCCACCCAGGTCCCTTGCCCGCCATCTTGGAATGTGGCTTAGAGCATTCTCAGACACCCCACTTCAAACTTGCGCTCAGAGGCCCTGGCAGCAGGGAAGTCCTCTTCTTCCCTGTCGTTATTTGAAACCATTAGTGAGCTTCGGAGCTAATTGCAGGGGAAGAAGACATCTGCTAGGCCGTTCTCATCTCAGACCATTAGGAGCACAGATGGCAGAAATGTTCCTTGCATTTAGGGACAGGGTGCTGAGGGACTAATGGGCCGTCCCCTCAGTGACCCCCCTCCCAGGCCAGAATCAATCAACACCGCCGTAACCTTGCAGAGTGCAAGTCCCTTCCGTCTCAGGGCCCCTGTGCCCCTGTTGTAATGGCAAGGAGACTCTGCAGAGGGAGGGAGGGGCGTGGCAGCCGACGACCCTAGGTTGTTACTGCTGTCATTTAGCATGGCCGTGGCTTTCTCATCTGAGGTGCATGTTTTCCCCACAAAATGCAGTAGCCACACCACCTGGCGAGTTTATCGTGGGGGATGCATTTAGTTGGGCTCAGAGCCCATGTTCTTGTCCTCACTTGACAGTGGCTTGTGAGCAACTCTCATCACCACTCCGTCCCTCCCTGAGACGAGGGAGGGACATATCAGAGGGGGGCTGTGTCCCCAGGTGGTAGGATGAGGTCACCCTGGCAGAGAGAGGACTGTGAAGGGGCAGCTACCAAGCTTCCTCATGCTGGGAGGGCCCAGAGCAGCCCTCTCCTGGGCCCCCTCCCCATGTAAGCTACACCCCACCTTTAGGGACAGAAGCAACAACAGGGCCAGGCAAACAGTAGTTGCCCAGGGGAAAGTACCTGCAGCCTAACACCCTCCCTTCTCCCATCACCAGTTCTGACTTAGGTAGATTTGTCATCCAGTCAAACCCCAGTTACTATTAGATAATGAAGATTTAAGTCCTTTTTACGTTGCAGATCCATCCAAGGCAATCCTGGGTTATACATGAGATGCTATAATTTTGACCAGAACAGAAGCCCTGGGCCCTCGCAGCCAGGGAAATGCAGACTTTGCACAGGGTTTGGGGCTCAGAGCTCACTGCACCCTACCATTCATGGATACTGATGGCCACTGGCCATTGGCATGGGCTTGGGGCTGGACACACCCCACAGGGCAAGGCCCAGGTCCACACTCGGTCAGGGATGGAGATGGGTGAGTGGGAGAAGGGAGGAAAGGCTTTCACCCATGCAGCTACTATTTATTATGCACCTGCTGTATGTACCTGGAACCTCACCAGATGTTAGAGAAATAGGGGAACAAGAGAGACACCCCGCCTACCTTCACCTATTCAGTTAGGCTAGGGGAGCATATGTTGAAGAAGTAATTATAACCATATGCTTTCTGGGAAGGAATGGCATGGGCACCTGATGGAATCTGGGGAGGGCCTGGACAAGTAAGACAGAGACAGGACCATTTTAGCTAAATTAGAATGACAAGACAGAGGGTAAAGGGCTCCAGTCAAGAGAACAGCCTGTTCTAAGGCCCCAGGGCAAGTGGCTAAGGAGCTGGAAGGATCTCAGGAGAGCTGGAGCTTGGACATGGAGGAAGGGACAGGGGGGAGGTGAGGGGTGACGGGTCATGGCTCTTGGCTAACGCTGCTGGCCAGACTGAGGAGTTTGGACTAGATTCTGAAGGCACTGGGGAGCCACAGAAGGATCTTGAACAGGGAAGCGACTTGGTCAGATTTGCCCCAGGGGAGGTCCTGTGAGGCCCCTTGAGTGGACCCTGCCTTGGTCCCAGAAGCCCCTGACCCTGATGCCAGGGGACCCTCTGACTGCCCCATCTCTCCACAGGGATGTTTTATCTTCTCTCTCGTCAAGTATGTACCCCTGACCTACAACAAAGTCTACGTGTACCCCACCTGGGCCATCGGGCTGGGCTGGAGCCTGGCCCTGTCCTCCATGATGTGTGTCCCCTTGGTCATGGCCATCCGCCTCTGCCAGACGGAAGGGCCATTCCTCGTGGTGAGCACGTGCGGCTGAGGCTGGATGTGGGGGATGCGGGAGGGCGAGAAGGGAGAGGGTGAAAGCCAGCCACTGGCTTTTGGCTGTCCATTTTGCTGTGTGACCTTGGGCACATTGCTGCCCTCTCTGGGTCCTAGATCCATTGCCTGCCCTGTGGAGGGGTTGAGGTTGTCAGCAGGCATGTGGGGAAACGGGAACAAAGAGCGGTTCACACGGACAAAGGCTCTGTGGACATTCGGAGCAGGGCCGTGACAGGAGGAAATTGCCAAGCAGAGAATGAGAAATGGAAGGGTGTGATGCTTCGTGTGTTCACAGGGAAGGACACGTGACAGTAGTTGGGCAGCAGTGACATGTCTTCGGCGGGGGGGGGGGGGTGACAGTAGCTTCGCATGTCAGGCTAGGAGGTAGGGCTCTATCCTGGGAGCAGTGGGGACCGGGTTGCTGAAACAGTTAAGACAGGAAGCAAGGAAGGCTGAGCCCCACCCAGAAGCTTCTCTTACCCTGGAGCCATGTTCTGGAGAAGCCCAGCCCACGCTGGTGTTCCCCTTCCCCCATCTGTGGCCGAGACTGAGCCCCAGGCCTCCAAGCCTCTGTGCCTACCAGTCTCCCACCCTGAGGGTCCCTCCTTACCACCAGCCCCTCAGAAATCTCTGCAACAATTCTGCAGACTCCAGGCTGTGGCAAAAGCTGGGGCTCTTTCCAAGAAATCCTTTTCTTAGTATCTCCCTTAACCTTTGGGTTTGGGCCAGCTCCAAGACGACACTGTTTTGTTCTGGGCTCTTTTTATTGTTCTTCTCTTAAAAATCCCGAGCCAGGATGTCCTGGGGCCCTGGCTCCTCCTTGGGCTGGGCCTGTTTCCTTGTGGACAGGGGAATGGCCCAGAGGTGGGGTGGGGGGCAGGGATGGCTGGGGCAGCAGGGACCAGCCTTCCCTAGACAGAGGAAGCAGGCCAGGGTGTGTCCGCGAGGAAGACATGAAGCCACAAAGCGAAATGGGGTCTGTCTGAGCCGGGATAGCCCTCAGGCCCCTGGGGTGTTCCTACAGCATCAGACCCATTGTAATTTCTCAGAGCACACAGGGAAGGCCCCCAGTGCTCAGCCACAATGCTGATAGGGCCTGTCATTTGTGAAAATCCTGAAATACGGGGTCTGGAGACAGACCTGTGATTGTACGGCCCTGAGCCTTCCACATGTCCCCCGTCAACCATCTACCTCCTGCAAACTCAGCCCTTCTCCCTGGGAATATTCAGAATGTCCCAACTACCCAGAAACTAAAGGGTTAATCGGGGCCGAGCAGACAGTCTAGTGTCTTGGATGTTTGTTCCAATTGGTCAGTTCCCACAGCAACCACATATTTCAACCATGGTGGGCGGGGCGGGGGGAGGCAGGTGGAGGGGACACCTAACACTAACTTGTGTCACTTCAAAACCTAATTTTAAAATATTTGTTCTATCCCACATTTGGAGGTTTGATGAGAATGGAGCTTACATGGGGGTGGGGCGGAGACAGAGGGTGTGGGTGAGGCCTCTTCCCAAACTTGCACCTCACTGTCACCTCCAAACCGGTTGGATAACCCAAGTCCCCTCCTCTGAAGGCACTTGAGCCACCATCCGTTTGCCGAGTGCCCCTTGACCTCCTATCTGTGCTCCCAGCCACGAGCTTCTCCCCGAGCCCCGTTTGCAAACCAAGAGCTCTGTCCTGGGATGACTCCAGGTCTGTCCGCACCTCCCAGGGGGCTGCCTGGTGGTGCCAGCCTCTTGTCCCACCTTCTGGGCTCGCGGCTGTGCAGAGAGGCATCATGACGGGAGGGAGCCACGCCTGCTCTCCCCCTGGTCCTCCGTCCCCTATCCTTTCCCTGGGGCCTCCAGGCCAGCTCCCCTAGGACCAGACAGGGAACCCGGATAAGGGAAGGACTCACTCGGGGCCAGGGGTACCTGGAGAAGGAGATCCAAAGTTGCAGCAGGCAGCCATGCACTCTGCTCTGGCCTGTCGTGACCAGTTGTCAGATCTTGCAAGGTTTTAAGAGCAGATGGATTTTGCAAGTGAAATATGGTAGCTTTTAATAAGCAGCTTAAAAATTGTAATATACTTACATTGAATGTCCATGTCTAAAGAGAGGTTTCTGATTCACGGCTCCTATTCAAGCCTCTGAGCAGACACTTGGCAGGAAGAAGCTGGGAGTCAGGAGCACTGAGCTCCAGGCCCACATCCGCTGTTGGTCTCCTGGGTGTCCCAGGAAGGGCTCTGTCCCTCCCTGACCTCGCCCTGCCCCACACTGATGGGATGGCTCTCATGCAGGCCAGCCTCAGGCCCCTCTGTGTCAGAGGTGCAGGCCCCCAGCAGTGGTCTCTGGGCCCCCAGCAGGGAGCACCAGCAACCTGCAGGAGAAGCAGGGGGGAGGGGGGAGAGCTACAAGGAGGCAAGAAATGCAGTTTACAGGCAGCGAAGGAGGGGGAAGGTAGGAAGCCGGGGGGGCGGGGGGAGGGAGCTCATAACAGTTACCCAGTCTTGGGCATACAAATTGCAGAAATGGGGCAAATCCGAGAAATCTGGGGATGGGGATTACAAGGAGGCAGATTTCAGCTCCACCGGAGAAAAGAAGTCAGCCGGGCGGTGGGAGTCTGTCCGCTGTCCCCAGGGTGTGCCAGCAGGGGCTGGCCAAGGAAATCACTGACAGGAATTCTGCCCTGATTCAGGGCCGACAGGGACCTTAGAAGAAGCACCTTAGTTCAGCTCCTTCATTTGTCAGTGGATGACATGGGCTGTCCAGAGAGGGGAGTAGCTTGCCACAGGCCAAAGGGCGCACTGGCAGGGCCCGGAGGGAGCACGCAGACGGGGTCAGGGTGAGGAGGGGATGGGCCTCCTGACTTTCCCCTCTGCCCCCACCCTCTTCCTTCTCCAGAGACTCAAGTATCTGCTGACCCCAAGGGAACCCAACCGCTGGGCCGTGGAGCGCGAGGGAGCGATGCCCTATAGCTCCCGCCTGGCCGTGAACGGCGCTCTCATGAAACCGACCCACATCATAGTAGAGACCATGATGTGAGCTCTGGGGTGGACGGGCTGTTTCCCTGCTGTTTACTAACATTAGATTCTCATAGGACCAGGTTTACAGAGCTTACTATTTGCACTAGGATTGTTTTTTTTAATTGTCACAGAAAATGTTACTCTGTGTGCGTGTGTGTGTGTGTGTGTGCGCGGTATTGTGTGTATGTGTTTTTGTTTTGATTTGGGGATATTTTATACAAAAAAGAAAACTGACCGGCAGATGTCCGGGGTGAGGCAGAGCTTTCATATTGAATTAGATGTATTTTATGGGAACTTGGTAAATTTTTCTTTGTATTTTTTTTTTTTACATATAACTATATATACATTTAGAGATTGTCATACACTTTTACCACTTGAATCAATCTTGCCAGCACAGATCTCGTTTTCAAAAGCAATTCTTTGGTGCTTGTATAAGCTGGCAGAAAGTTCTGCCCCCAAAAACGCAGGGTGGAATTTTCCTGGACAGGAGACCCATTTTAAAGGTGTAGTACCTTCCCAACCTGGTTCAAGCAGAAGCCCCACCAGCTGATCTGACCCAGAGGGGCTAGACAGAGGGCCATGAGGAGAGGCTTCATCACACGTGTCTTAGCCAGGAAGAGAGATGCTAAAATAGCGGATCAACCCCTCCAGGCAAGGGACTGACTGAAAGCTGACCAGTGAGGCCCTACAGCCAAAGGCCAATTCTCTAGAAACTGTCTTACCAAGAGCAAAATCCCACCTGTTACACCTGTTAGCTTGAGATGGATAGTCAGAAGGACCGTCAGACAGGTTGTCAGGACCATTCATCGGAGGGGGAGCGGCAAGAGTCCCCAGGGGGGCTGGTGAGGAGGGAGCCCCAACATTCAGGAGGCCACAGTCCCAGGGTGTCCCAGGTAGAGGTCCGAGGCCGGCATGTGGGAGCCAGCCAACCTATGGGAGGCTCCGACCCTCACATAGATGGGTCTGTTGCATTTTAACGGGGTTCTATCAGATTCTGGCCGTTCCCCAGCTGACCTCTCTCGCAGCTGCGTGTAGGAGACCAGCATGATGTATTTGGTGAGGGACGAGGGGTGAGCCAGAGGACCAAAGGGAGTGGGCCCAGGCGTTCAGAGAGGCCTGGGGCCAGGGAGGGGTGCTTTTCTTTCCTCCTCTCCCCACCCTCAGCTCTGTCCTCATCTCCCAGGGCCTGGGAAGCTCCTGGCACACTCCCGGCCCAGGGCTGCCCCAGCTCCTAGCTGGGAGTGCCAAGAGTGCTTTTGGAGGCTCCCTGAATCTTTGACTTGGGCGAAGTGCTCCCAAACCCTCCTCCCCATTCAGGCACAAGAGCAGCCCTTGGTGGTGACTTCGGAGATGGTGAAACTCATCACAGCTCCTGCAGTAGCTGGTGTGGGGACCGAGGATGAGGAAAGGCAGTGAGGGCATGTTCTAGAAAGGTGGGATAGTCAGGGGGCTGGCACCCCAGAACCGGCTCACCCATGAGCCTGTCTTCTCTGAACCAGGAGGGAAGGTACTCCACCTCTAAAACCCCGAGATGGACAAGTCTCCATGCAAGCCCCCATCTGGACCTAAACTGTGCCATGTAAACTGTCACTTCCAAGTTCAGAGTCTAAACTAGATATGAAACGTTGTCACGCACAGACGACAGTGATGGCTCCGTGCGGTGTCGAGAGTGGTTTTCAGAGCAGGGGCCGCTCTGAATCCTGGAACCCTCTCCCCAGATGCGGAAGGGGAGGAGCCTCTGGGGTCCGAGAGGCAGAGGCATCCGGAACCCCTCTTCTTCGGCAAGCACTCACATTTCACTGTTTCCAAAGTGTATACTCTGCCAAACAATACCCCGTCCTATTCCAAAACGTTAACAGTTCTGTGTTCCTGTTTTTCTATGTATTTATGGTTGCCGCTGTGTCTGATTTGATTTGAGTTTGTCGTTTTTTTCCCCCCTAATTTTACTGAGTAGCAATGTGACCTGTTCTCCTTTGTCTCATGGAACTTAGTAAACTAACCACTGTCAACGATTGGGGACAGGTGACATGTAGGGTCAAGGGGGGCTTGGCACGCAGTGGCTGCCTGGGCATTTGTGGTCATTTCAGGCTACAATACCTCCCCTCTGGTGAAAGGCCACAGTATTTTGGGTTGGTAGGCAAATAGCAACATTCTGGAAATGGCCTGGGAAAGGCCTCCTCTTATAAGATTCGCAGACCAAATTCTAGACCAAAGATGCATGCAGACCAAGTCCCCAGGCCCCGCCTGGAAGGAAGGTCAGCCACTTTCCCCAAGCCCGTCCCGTGACAGTCTCCTTGTGCACCTGTCTCCAATTGGACCCTCTTGTCTACTCCCCTCGCCCTTGTGTTTCCGTAGAACTTGGCTCTGTGAGTACAAGGTGTAACGGTGCGTGACTTTTCTGTCTCCACATAAAGGAAACCTGTCATTGGAGCTCATGACTCTGGTCCTCCTCTCTCTGGAGAACAGGGAATCCACCCACTCTCTGCCCTGGGATGGGTCAGAATGTCCGGTGCCCACACATAGCCCAGTCGGCCAGCTCTGGAAGGGAAGTGAGGGAGACAGTTAAAGAACTTTCTTTAGGGTGCAGAGATGGGTAAGGGCCTCAGGATAAATCTCACCCAGGGAGACGCTTCGCTGGGCCTGGCATGGGCTGTGTCGGTCCCAGCGGAGGGCAGTCTTGCGCGGTCAGTGCCTCTCCAGTCAGCGCCCTTATAAAATGGGGAAACTGAGACCTGGTGTGAGGAAGAGACTGGGCGCGGCGAGCTGGGACTGGACCCGGGCTGTCCTGAGTCTGTCCCAGTGCAGGTTCTCCAAGGGGTGTGTGGTGCGTGGCGCGTGCAGCTCCCCGAGCTTCTCCCTGAAGACCAAAGACGGGCATCTATGAAACAGGAAGCACCCCGTCCCCCAGCATTCAGGGATGAGGAGAGCAGCACCCCCCACGCTCTCACCATCTTCGGGCCAACTGGACCTGAAGTTGTGGCTCAGTGGGACCGGTGATCGGCCTCCCTCCAGTGGGAGAGGCGGCACCCATTCGCCCTGCGCCCAGCAGCCCTCTGTGAGCTGGGAACTGACATCCCTATTGCATGTGAGGAAAACTCAGGCCCGGTGAAGCCAGCTGTGTGCAAGAGGCAGGCTCCCTAAGACAGGATTTAGCCTGAGGCCGTGTGGGACATTCTCAGGCAGTGAGAAGTGAGTGGCCTTGGATGATTCCTGGGTGACACAGCTCCCTCTCCATTCCTCTGCTCCCTCATTCTTACCTCAGACCCCAAGCACGCCCCTAGAGAAGGCAGCAAAGCCCAAGGGGAGGGAGCCACCCTCAGCGCAGCACGGGCAACCTTGTCTGGTGCCGTTACACAGCGGGCCAGGGCCCAGCCAGCATCTCCCCAGCACGGCCCTCTGGACGAGAAAAGGCTCTGGGCAGCCAGTGCTAAAGGCAGAGGTGCCTCCCTTCCCCGCAAGCCTCATGCACTGGCCAGGAAGAGACCCAGGAGGAACCCTGAGGCAGCTAGAGGTCCCAGTGTCAGGCAGCCCTAGGCTGCACTGTCCACATGGATGCTGGACATAACCCGGTGCAAAAACCCAGCAAGCACAAACCCAACAAAATCCCAGATTATGAAAACGCAGAGAGGGGTGTGGACCACCTGGAAGCCAGAGAACAGCATTTCCCTCGCCCCCCACTACCCCCATGCCCTGTTACCGCCTGGCCCTCAGAATGCTCTTGTTTAAATAGGAAGCTGTTTCATTGTTCTCTCGGTTGGTGTCACGACAGACGGGTTCTGACACTTCTCTGAGGGACAGAGCATCTTGTCATAGATTTGACTTCGGACTGAGATGTTGGCTCCATTTCTTTCTTTCTCCCTGCCCCCCCCACCACTTTTTTTTAACCCAATTTTCGAATCCCTTGCAACTGTGACTCTGTATTTAGCACAAGAGAAAGCTGAGAACGTGGGTCTTGCCTCCTTCCAGAAATATGTCTGGCTCATCAGGACTTTTTTTTAAAACTTCAAAATATTTTTAAGATATTTTAAACTTTTGTAAGAAAAAAAAAACCAACCAACGAGAGACTCTTCTGAGGAGGAACATTTGTATTTGAATAAGATCCTTGGTGTGTAATTCAGTCTTGCAGTAGACAAGCTTTTGTGTATAAATGTTTTATGATATGAAGCCCTCTATTTTGCAGGGCTTTTCTTTTCCTCCTTTGCTTTTTAGATAAATATGTATATCGATATTTTAAATTCATCTTTGCTTTTTTTTTAGAGGAGTTTGTAATCACCTTATAACATGAAAATAAACATTTCCTTTTTAAAATCCAACACGTGTTGGTTCTGTTTGTTTGTTTGTTTTGAGAGAAAGAGAGAGAGAGGGAATATCTCAAGCAGGTTCCACGCTCAGCCCAGAGCCTGACTCGGGACTCATTCCCTAGACCCTACGATAATGACCTGAGCTGAATTCAAGAGTTGGACACTAAGTGCCTGAGCTTCCCAGACGCCCCTGGTTCTGTTTTGATGAGGCTGCTTTTACTCACACTTGGCAAGCACCTTACAGTTTACAAAGGGCTTTCAGTTCTTTTAAAAAAAATTTTTTAAATGTTTTATTTATTTCTGAGAGAGAGCGAGAGCGTGAGCAGGGGAGGGTCAGACAGAGAGGGAGACACAGAATCTGAAGCAGGTTCCAGGCTCTGAGCCATCAGCACAGAGCCCGACGTAGGGCTCGAACCCACAGACCGTGAGATCATGACCTCAGCCGAAGTCAGAGGCTTAACCAACTGAGCCCCCCAGGTGCCCCCAAAGGGCTTTGAGTTCTGCCCTAGGATGCTCCTCAAAGGTGGGTATTGTAGGGCGCCCGGGGGGCTCAGTCAGTTAAGCGTCCAACTTCAGCTCGGGTCATGATCTCACAGTCTCGGAGCCTGGAGCTGCTTCGGATTCTCTGTCCTCGCCTGCTTCTGTTCTCTCTACCAAAAATAAACATTAAAAAAAAAAAAGGTGGGTATTGTCATATAGGATTGGAGACACTGAGGCAGAGGCTCACAGA
Organism: Hyaena hyaena; assembly: GCF_003009895.1. NCBI lineage: Eukaryota > Metazoa > Chordata > Mammalia > Carnivora > Hyaenidae > Hyaena > Hyaena hyaena. Next base: position 1,385,258 of record NW_024081135.1, read on the forward strand.
GCGGGTACAGCTAACTCAGGGGCATGCAGCAAGTCTGTGAAGGAACAGTCCTGGGTCTGTTCTGGGCCAGTTCCACCAATGCCCACCTGCTACGCACCCAGACCTCACATCAGTCTCCTGGGCCTCGGTTTCCCCACCTGGAATAAACCACTGCCCCTCCCAAGGTTTCAGGCTGATTAGAGAAGATGCACCAAATCACCAAAAGAGGCGGTCCAACTTCCCAGACCAAATAAACATCTCCCAGTAACTCATTTTTTAATATTTATTTTGAGAGAGCAAGTATGAGCAAGTTGGGGAGGGACGGAGAAAGAGAAGAAATGCCAAGCAGGCTCCACGCTGTCAGCACAGAGCCCAGTGTGGGGCTTAATCCCATGGAGCTCGAGATCATGACCCGAGCCAAAACCAAGAGCTGGACGCTTGGCCAAACTGAGCCACCCAGACGCCCCTCAGTAATGTGATTATTATTGATAGATGATGTTAGAATATAATGCCACTCCCCCAGCTCTTCTGGTTGTTGGCCTTTCTAGTGGCCTCTGTCCACCTCCCTCCTCCCTTTGTGTCTTGACCATATGACTTGTCTTCAAATCCTTGAATTCCATCCTTTACTATTTGTGTGACTTAGGGGAGGTTACTTAACCTCTCTGTGCCTAACCTCCTCACCTGTGACATTGGGATAACAGAACCATCTCTGAAGGCTATAGGAGAGGATATAACCCAGAGAATTCTTGCAAAGCACCCTGAGTGGTGCCTGCACAAAGCCCGTCTGTGTCCACACCCTCTTCCCAGTTGCAGAAAGGCCCTGAGCCTGCCGCCCAGTGCTAGTTAGGGCAGAGTTACCCATGCCCAATCAGGCCTTGGGCTCCTCTGGCCCAGGCATGTAATGGCACCAACGTGGTCCAGCCATGCTAACACGCCTCCAGAGATGGGGTGCTCACTCCCTCATGCACACGGAGCTGCGGTCCCCTAGGGAGGCCTGGTCATGCCCTCTGGGCTCATCCTGGCCTGAATGGCCAGTGGAGACTCAGGACATCAGTGAGCTCCCACCCAGAATCAAGGGGCTCCCTACAGTGGACCCACCACTTACCTGCCTCAGTGGCTTTCTCCTGCAGACAGAACAGAATCCATAGTCCCTCTCCAAGCCCTCACTACTTGGCCCTGCACCCTCCAACCTGGTCTCCCCACTCCGCTTTGGGCCTTCCTTTCTCTTCCTTGACCCACCAAGTTCATTCCCACCTCGGAGCCTTTACACCTGCCGGGCCCTCTGCCTGGGACACTTCCCCATCTCCACAGGGTTGAAGGTCTCGGCACAAATACCACCTCTTCAGAGGAAGAGGAAGGACTTCTTCCTGACCCCAGAGCTAAAGCTCTCACCCTCCCCTGTATCCCCATGACCATTTATTTTTTCATTCTGAAATAATTCTTTATACTTTACTCCTTGTTCATGGTCTGTTTTCCACCAGAATGTAAGCCCCACGTGGACAAGACCTCCTCTGTCTTGTTCGTGTTGTTTTTCCAGGGGCTAGAATGACACATAGTCCAAGAAGACTTTTTGAATGAATGAATGAGTGAATTAAAAGCAGGTAAGATGCCATAAGATCCAAACAGAAGCTATTGCCAGCCTGTGACCAAAAAATAAAAAATAACACACCCCAGTCCAGTTGCATTTAAATAATTTTATTTAAAAAATCATCCCAATGGCACCCCCACCCCCAGCCCCCATGTCCCTGCAGCCCCTGGCAGAACAGATTTACACACGGGCCCCAGGGAGGCCCCAATGGCCTTTGCTACACAGCCCTAAGAGAGCTTCCCGAGAGCCCTAAGAAAACCCCATGTAGAAAAATACTTTACAAGGAATATGCTCTAATCTCAGCCAGAGAAAAATACAGCTTTGGGGGGGGGGGGCGTGTCACAGGAGCTGTACCCAAAATGCATAGGCAGGCAGGATGCTCACCGGAGACAGGGGTTGGGGCATGTCAAGTCTGGGATCAGTGATCCCCACAAGAAGCCGGAAGAAATATTGCATATGAGAAGGCCAGCCACGGCCAGGGTCCACCTGCCGGGCCTGGTTGCATACGTCTGGGGGAAATGGCAGAGGCCTCAGCTCGAGGAGACAGGGAGCACTGGATGCGTCAGAATGCATCTTCCTTCACCTGCAGCCATGCGCAGCTTTCCCAAGCTGAGAGGCCCTGGGGGTGTGTCCTGTCCAGCCCTGTCACTTGACAGAGGCCCAGAGAGGCTGGGCAACTTGCCTAAGTTCACACAGCTGTGGCTGCCAGTGGCCATGTCTCTGCTGTGTCACCCCCTACACCCCCAGGCTGAGGGCTCTTGGCTTTTGCTCGGTGCCCCGGGATGCGTGGGCGGTGCCCTTTCACCCTGGGGCAGATGTTTACACAGGAATCCAAGGCAGCAGAGACATTGGACATCCAGCCGTGGCACGAAGGGTCTCTGGGGAAGGCAGGAAGGGGCAGGGTGTGGGGAAGTGGAGGGAGGAGAGGAAAGCAGGGCCCCAGGGAAAGTGTGGGCAGGGTGCCCAGGGGGCCTGGCTCTGGCTGTGACAGGGAGGCCCGTACCTGCTCAGAGACTGTCCACCCCTTGATTGCCCAGAGAGGGCCAGACCTGGAAGGGGGTCACAGAGCAACCAAGCAGCAGCCCAGGATGGAAAGCACAGGCCTCCTAAGTCCCCATCTTGTCCCTTGAGTGGAAGCATGTGCTGGGGGGGTCCTTCACGGGAGGGAAGATGCAGACGGCAGTGTGCGCCTTCCTGAGATCCCATTAAGAGCAAAGCAAATCCCCACACCTGACTGAATCCTGCCTGCCCGCCTCCCTCCCTAGGGCCCCGGCCCAGACCGCCAGGTGAAGGCCTCTGCCCTTTGCGAAATCAAAAGGGTTTCTGGTCTATGGAAAGTGAGGGCAATGATTTTAAGGGACGCTGGTGTCCAGATTTCTAGCGGGAATAAACTTCCTTGGATGACCACCTTGGACACTGTCGCCTTTGGGCATGATAGAGGATGGCCCATCTCTCTCCTGCCTGCTTCTCTGTCTCTGTGCCTCCCTCTCCTTGTCTCTCTTCCACTAATTTGGACATATTGAAGATATACGTATCGTATTTCTATGGTTTTCCCACGTCCCCTGAAATGGCAGGTGAATGGGAACTCCTGGGTCTTCTGTCCCAAATGACACAGTGAGGGGCCTGGCCTGAGAGGGGTGGATTCATATGGGTCTGTGCCTGTGGACCCTACAGAAGCAGCAGGAGGGACTGAGAGCCCAACGCCACACTCAGCTCTTACCCAAAGGGCCCAGCAGTGCGGGCTCAAGTCCCAGAGGCTTCAGACCAGAGATGCCGAAATCAAAGAACCACTCACTTTCAGAGTCAAAAAATGATGTTTCCTGGGATTCAGCCACCCCAGCTCAGAGTCTCTCAAGTGGGGTTGCCGGTGCACCCCAAACACCAGAATGCTGGAGAAGGGAAGGGGCGAGGCTCCCACCCTGAGTGGCATCTTTTTTGGTGGCAGATAAAGTGGTCCCCAAGCCACACCCTAAATGTTCTCCCCCTATTGGGAAACTGACTACCTGAGCCTGTGTGAAGCCACTGCCCGGATGCTTCATACCTCAGTCCATGACTGCACTGGGGGTATCCAGCTCCCACTTGCTCACTTCATGTGATGGGGAGCTCACTCCTCCCTAGCAGCTCCACAGCCCTGCTGGGAGAAAGCACTCCCTGCACAGAGCTGGGCTCCTCAGCCCTCAGGCCCCTGTCCTCCCAGCTGAGCAGCTGGTCTCAGCCCCACCTGAGTGGGGCTCCTCCAGGCATCTTGGAGACCCAACATGGAGAAAGACCTAAGTCCCTCCAGCTGGGACAGGGACATCACTGCCTGGGACTCCAGGAACCACGGAACCAGAGAATAGAGACAGTCCGGTCCGTGGCTCAGAGCCTGCCAGATGGACAGATGCATGAGTGGGCGGCCACTTCTCCAGCCCAGCTACATGGCTGGGGGGTCAGGGTTTCCTTGGGTGGCCCCCTGGGTGTCCAGACCACACGCTGACTTCAGAGCATCCGGGGGCTGCTGGGGCCTGGCACTCGTGGGGCTCGGCTGCTCTGTGCCAGCGGGTTGCGGCTGATGACCAGCGCCAGGACATCGCCAGCCTCAGCCAAGAGTGGCACCGCCAGGCAGCAGTCGAAGTCCCGTGTGCGGACGTGGTTGACCTGCACAGTACACAGCCACGGAGACAGACCGGCATCAGCTGAGCCTGGGCTGGAGCGGGTGGGAATCATCCTAAAGCGTGGGCCCTGCCCCAGCCCAGGTATGGGTAAATCTAGAATACTCCCAGGGAGGAAGTCCTCCTTCATTTAGCTCTCTTTCAGTCCTTCTGGTGAGGTTTTATCAAAGAGAAACCCCAAAGGGGGTGCCAGTACATGCTTCCCACTCCATGAACACCCACTTCTCTTCCTTTTTTTTTTTTTTAAACATAAAAGAGCAGACCACACACTCTGCTTCCTGCCTAGAATTCTGTGACATTGCTTTGTTTCAGTTGTATTTTTATTTTACATTGATCTTTTATGTCAAGCAAGCGGTGTTGGGTTTTCATTCCGAATTGGCATGAAAAGTTTCCTTTCAAAATAAATTTCAGTTGAGAAAAATTGGCCAATTTAAAAGAAGCATATTTAGTAAATGTAGCACTAATATAGCACAAATCACATCATGGGAACGAAAGCAGTCCAGGCCTGGGAAAGGCAGTGCGGGGTGGCTGGGCCAGGCCTGTCCCCGCACTTTAGATCCGCTCACCCATATTTCCCAGGCTCCCTTGCTGTTAGCAAGGTCACATGACTGGTTCTGGCCAATAGGCTATGAAGGGGAGTAGCCGGTGTTCTGGTGAAAGCAAGAAAAAACCCGTGTGTGCTGTTCGTCTCTTTTCCTAAGTCATGTGGTCTAAGGCATTTACAAGGGGGCAGAGCCCCCATCAGCCTGGATGGATTAGCCTATGCCTGCCCACAGCAGACAAGTACACGTTCACGTGTGTTAAGCTACTGAGATCGGGGTTGTTACCGCAACATAACCGAACCTAACCTGACTACAGGACTGGCCCTGTCATTCCCCTTGCACGATGAGGAAGCAGGGGCTCAGAGAGGGGAGGCGACCTGCCTGAGGCCTCTCAGCCAGGGTGGAAATAGGGCTCTTCTTCCACCAGGAGGCAAGGAAAGGCCACACTATCCATGGTGCCCCCCAGCCCAGCATTACCTGAAGGACCCTGTCAAATGGCCGGAGGCCCCCACGTTGGGCTGGCCCATCAGGGCGCACAGTGTGCACATAGACGCCCTTCTCCAGGAGGCCGTCGGAAACGCTAAAACCAAAGTCATTCCGCAAAGGGTCCTTGTGCAGTGTCACCTGGGAGCGGGAGGAGGAGGAGGTCCCTGGAGTTTTGCCCTTTGTCCCCAGCCCCCCCAGCAGCCCGAATCTCTTGGTGTGGGACAGGCACGCAGCCTGCCGCCCAGCTGTGCCAGCCCGCCTCGGTGCCTGTCACTCAGTGCCCCCTTGCTCCTCTCCCAATTTACCAAGAGGCTCTGCTCTGAGGCTACCAGCTGAGAGGTTTCTCCTCTGTTTGCTTTTCTATATAGTAACCTCCAGATGGCAAGGGAGGCTGGCTTCTCCTTTAAGGGAGTGATACACAGAGATACAAACATACAACTACACATCTATGTATAATACATCAGTGCCTTTGGATCTTATACACACACTAACGTAAGTGGGGAAAAGGTGAGTCTGTGGGTATCACAGGTGTGTGTGTGTGTGTGTGTGTGTGTGTGTGTGTGCGACCCAAATGACGAGAATCTTGGAAAACTCAGTCTAATACAAAATTGTGTTTGGTGGAGGAGAATGAAGCCCAGAGTGGGGCGGGGCCCATTGGGAGCCCCTCTCCCAGCCGTGAGTCCTTGAGGCCCACCCCCCCCCACACCCACCCAGGCTTCCCATGCCCAGCACCCCCCTTCACCCGCCCTGCATGCACACCCACCTTGTGCATCTCTAAAGGTGTCGGCAGCAGCAGCTCCTGCATCTCTTCCAGGGACGCTCGTACCTCCTGGCTGCTCCGCCAGGGCCGGGGGCCAGGCCTGCCCTCAAGGGCCACGCTTGGCACTGTGCCCGTCATGATGGATGCCTGAGGACACACAGAGCTTCCCTCAGATGCTTGTTTGCTCACGGTTTGCAGTCAGCATCTATGGATGCCCACTGTGTGCCAGCCTTCAAGGTCACAACAGTGAGCAGCAGAGTCGTGGTCCCTGGCCTCCTGCGGCTCTCAGCCTGACGGGGGGGGGGAGGTTGGGGGGTTGGGGGGGGTCGGGGGTCCTCGACCACACCAGCAATCAGAACACTAATTGTTGGCGCCGAGTGATTAGCATTTACTCGCGCTGAGCTCAAATCTATGTTATGTACACATACAACTCATTGCGTTCTCTACGATCCTATGAGACAGGCAAATACCACTCTACCATGCCTTTGTCCATTTTACAAGTGAGGAAACGGAGGCTAAGAGAAATCAAGATCTCAACTCAGAGTCTGGCTGCAAAGTCAAAGGCTTTAACCACTCTACTACCCTGCTATCTTAAAAATAAATAAGCTAAAAATCACACACAAAACCAAAAAGAGTTTCAAGATTCTCACCAAAAGATCCTAAAAGATGAACTCAGAAGGAAAACGTGGAATGCAGGAAGCAATGGTATGCAGAGAAATTACCAGTAACACTAAAGTGTATTGACGAAAACTCCACATTAACTAACTTTGAGCCATTCATAAACAAGCAGGGAGAGGAGGAGAGAGATTGGAGGAAAATGGAAGCATTCTGCAGGGCCTGAATCATACAGGAGGAGGCATTATTTAGACTTTGGTTTTTTTTTTTAAAAAAAGCAAAGTGTTAAAAACATTTTTAAAAATAAAAGTAAAACAGGAGTGCCTAAGTGGCTCAGTCAGTTGAGCATCTAACTCTTGATCTCAGCTCACATCACGATCCCAGGGTCATGGGATCAAGCCCTGCATCAGGCTCTACGCTGAGCATGGAGCCTGCTTAAGAGTGTCTCTCTCTCTCTCTCTCTCTCTCTCTCGTTCTCTCTCTCACTTTTCCCTTCCTTCCTCCACCCCTCTCCCCTGTTCACGCTCTCTCTTTCTAAAACTAAAAAAAAAAAAAAGTGAACTAAGAATCACTAAAAGGATAAAAATTATAAAAATGTCCTTTTTGGTGGTAGAAAGAGTGTAGGAATAAGGAATTCATCAATACAAGAAAAGGAGAGATAGTAGATCAGAAGTATGGGGAAAGTAGGATACATAGAAAGTATAAATCCTTTGCTAGAAATAACTTTAATTATATTAGTAATCACAATAAGTATAAATGAACTAACCTTGCCTTTAAAAAAAGACCCTTGGATTGGGGGGGGACAATCAGCTATATATAGTATACAACAGATACACTTAAAATGAGAAATGTACAACTTAGTAGCATAGTAAGTTTGAAAATAAATAAATTGGAAAAAAGACAGGAAACATTATTAAAACAAAGCTGCTGGAGCCATATTATTATGGGAAAAATGGAATTTAAAGTTGAAAGCATATAGGGACAGAGGTACTGATTAATGATAAAAAGAAAAATTCACCAAGAAGTTATAGCCATCATAAATTTATATGAAACCAACAATAGAAGCTCAAAGGATAAGAAACAAAAATTGACAGAAGGTCAAGAATTTGCCAAATCTCTGTACTCACGATGTGATTTTATCATACAACAACAACAAAAAACACCCCATGAAGATAAATAAAGCATATGACATTTCATCAAGATGCAGATTTGAACAGGTTTATGAACAATCTTGATCTGCAGAGAACCCTACACCTAACAAAAGGGAATTCACATTGTTTTGCAAGCATACACAAAACATTTACAAGAACTGATCACATACTAGGCCACAAAGAAAGAAGTCTTAGCAAACTACAAAGAATTCATAGCCAATTGGACACATTTTCTGGCCACATTACATACAAATTAAAAGCAAAAATGAATTGGTTTTAAAATTTGGGTTAAAAAAAAACTCTCCACTTCTGTATTATTCAACGGTCTAACTAAAATCGTACTAGAACTTTTTTTAATATTTGGGACTGAATTATCAATAAAAGCAACACAAATCAAAACCTTTGGGGTGCAGCCAAAGCAGTGCTTATGGGTAAAATCGTAGCTTAAGATGCACTATGATAGAAAACAAGGAAAACTGAAAATTAAGGAGCTAAGAAACTAGAAGTATCATTGTTTAAACACAAAGAAGTTAAACACAGAAATGAATAAGATAGAAAACAATGAAACACAAGAGAGAACTACCAAAGTCAAAAATTAGTTCTCTGAGGAGAATAGTGATTAGCAAGACTGATGGAGGGGGTAAAAATGGCCCTAGTCAACATTAAAGGCAAAAGCACAGATAAAGCAGAAGTTTAAAGTATCGCTCTCAGAATACAAAGGAGCTTCTGAAATGACCCAGTTGGATCCTTCCCAGACCTTCTGGGCACCTGTTCCGTGCTGACCTCACACAAAGCCATAGTCACTTCTCAGCTCCCCTGACCCCTCATGCCCTGTGCAGTCACTGAGGTTGACATCCGCATGCTTCCACAGGGCATGTTCACAGCCACAGCCACACACTGCACATGCACACACACAGACAACAAAACTGCCCCTGTGTATCCAAGCGTGCACACTCAGACACACCTGTTCTGAAAACACACTCACCGCATGTGCATGCATGTGCATGCCCACATGCATGCTCCCAATGCACACAGGATGATACCAGACACGTTCACACGTGCACACGCCACAATGCTCTTGGTCACACGTGTATGTGTCCACACACAGTCTGCACATGCGTGAAGAAAGGTTTACATGGAGGGTGCCAGGTGAGTGCATGAAACACACCACACAGAAGCAGGATCCCATCAACATGCTGGCTCCTCCGGGCATGCCCGTCAGCATGTCCAAGCACAGGTGTCCCCAGGAAGATCTGCAGGGCAGGGGACCCTACCTCCAGTTCCCTCAGCAGCTCTGACTGACCACATGATTCCAGGTCTTCGAGGGCTTCCCCGAACACACGCCAGAAGCCCTCCTCACGGGCAGGGCCAGGGGCTGGGCTGTAACGTAGGAACCAGAGAGTGTCAACTCCTGGTGGGCAGGTGGGCGGGCGGGCGGGCTGGGACCTGAGGAGTCTTCGGGGCCCCAGGGCCCTGCGATGGGCTCAAGGGGCCAGAGGGTGGGCGGGCAGGCAGGCAGGCGTCCTCGGTGGCAGTGCTGGGGCCCCGGGGCAGTGGTTGGTGACACAGAATGGGGGGAAGACGCAGTTAGGGGCGACCAGGACTGTCGGTGGCCAGTTAGAACAGGGGCGGATGAGACGGGGTGGAGAGCGGTGACACAGGACGCCTGGGAAGAGAGACAGACGGACGGACAGACAGACAGACAGAGAGGAGATCCATGGTGTAGCCCCAGAGGACAGCCCCTGGCCCCACCCAGACACATGGCACCATAGCACAGTGACAGGGACAGAGCTGGAGGCAGCAAGGACACAGATGGATGGAGAGGATGGTGTGTCTGTGCCGGGGAAGGGTCCGGGACCCCCGACGGCTTCCGTCACAGGGTATAGGAGCCCACTGTCAGCTCTAAACTTGAGGCTCGTGAGAATAATACCAAGTCACACTTGCATGCTTCACAGTTCCCAAGGCTACTTGCAGCCTACAGAGTCCTAGCCACTCAGAAAGTATGATTTGCAAAGCACTTTCTTATAAAGGGGCCTCCAGCTGTTCTCTCTTAGGGAGACTCTGGGAGGCTGATGCACGATGCTTGCGTCCTGCCCTTCTCATTTTAAAGATGAGAAGACTGAGGCTGAAGGACATTCTCTCCATTCAAATCATTTCTACAAATATTTCGAGCCAGGGCTCCGTCCACAGGGCTTCGGGCTTCGGAGGTGAATGAAGTGTAGCCAGGAGCTGGTGATTCATTCACAAAGTGTGCAGGAGAGCCTCCTGGGTGCCAGGCACTTAGCACAAGGGACCTCAGCCAGGGAACTAATCAGGTGGATACGAGGTGGCCAGTGCCATGAGGAGGCTCACATGCCTTCCCGGAGGCAGGTGGTTTGCCCTGGCTTTTGAAGGCTAAGTAGGCCTTGGCCAGGAGGGAGAGGGAAAGGTGTTGGAGGCAGAAGGAAGTGCCTGGTCAACAGCACGGATGGGGGAGGGGTGGCTAGGGCGGGATGAGGAGCAACCATGGGGCCTGCTCCAGGAGTGACAAGGTGTCCTTCAAAGCCAACACTACAAACCCCACCACACCTATAGTCCAGGGCTAGTGCCTGTGACCCCAGGGCCCTTGCAGGGGGTCATCAAGGAGTCTAGGCTAAGTCGAGAGTATCGGGTTCAAGTTCTGAGTCTGCTTCCTTTCTTCTGAGAGCGAGAGATTAGCAGACCTCAGAAAGGCCAACACCTTCTGCGCCTTTGGCACGGCTATGCCATCTGCCCAGCACACCAGCATCCCCATCTCAGCCTGGCTGGGGTGGCTCTGACCCACGCTTCCTCCTCTCTCCTGGGAAGCACCCTCCTTGGGAGCCAGACGAGACTCCTCCACTGCTTCCCTCCCACCCCCATTGTGGCACAGGTACCCTCACCCATCCTAGCCAGGAGACCATGACTGCCTCCTCCCTCATGGCATTCCCACCACAGACCTAGTTGGTGGCTCCCAGTCCTCCTCCTCCTCCTCCTCCTCAGGGAAGCTCTCGTCCGTGGGGGCCAGGGTGTAGCTCGTCCTCCGGGGCTCGGTGGGTGGGGGGCTGCTTCTCAGCCGGTTGGGCCGCCACTCCTGGGGGGTCACACTCCGAGCCACCGCCTGTGGAGTGTGGGAGCCTGGCAGGTGGAGAGGGGGCATCTGTATCTTCTCTGTGCCTTTAGCTCACCCTCCTCTCTGCCCCTTCTCCAGCTGTGCTAGGTGACCCTGGGTAGTAGGTCTTTGCCCACTCTGGGCCTGCAGGACTAAGCTTAGAGGTACTGATCAAGTACTTGAGATGGGGAGCTGAGACCCAGGGAAGGCAGATAGACAGTGAGGGCCAGAGCTGGGAGTCTCCCCCCCCCGCCCACTATGGCTCTTAGAAGCCTCCGTCCACTAGTTCTCTGAGCTCGGCCTTGGGGAGCCGCTGTGGCTGTGTTGCAGAGGACAGAAGTCTGGCTGCTGCATTCAAATGCACCCAACCCCTGAGGCTACCATGGGTCTCAACCGGCTCGTGTCCTAAGAGGGTGGCTGGAGGCATCCACTCTATGGCTAGGTCTTGGGAGATGGGGTGGGAAGGGGCGTTCTGCCTTCCCATCTTCAGCCGGATGTAACAAACACTGATTGGGCACCTGCTGTGTGCAGGGCACCTGGGATAGGAGTGAGAAAGACAGGAGTAAGGCCGGCTTGGTCCCTAACCTCAAGGTGGCGGACTCTGACTAGTTGGCCAGGGCGCTACGGATGCCTGAGAAGATGTGTGAAGGCCTGGGGTCCGTGCTCTGAGCACTGAGGGCCCTGGGAATGGCTGACGTGGCCCAGGTGGGTCTGCCTCCAGGAAGGGTTCCTGAGGATGGAGCCGGGAGGAGGAAGAAGGGTTAGGCAGAGGGAGCAGCCCCTACAAAGGCCTGGCGGCTGGGTGGCCAGAGAGAGCAAGTTGCCTACAGGCCACGAGCTGTTACCTGGGCCCCCAAACCCCCCCTCTGTGGCCGAGCTGTCCCAGGACTCCACGGCGCTGTCCACGCTGGGCACGGCAGGGGAGAACCGGGCAGCCAGCAAGCCCCCTTTGAGAGCCTCCGGCGGGTCCTCATCTGCATCACTGGCCTCGCTGAGGCTGCCTGACTTACGGCGTGGGAGGGGGCCTGGGATGAAAAGGGGGTGTCACTGGCACTGGCCTCTGACCTCAGAGCCAGAGACACTCAGTGAGCCTCAGTTTTCCCACTTCAGTCTGGTTTGAGAACTCACAGGCAGAGCCCTCCCGCCACCCCCTCCTCAAGCCTGCTGCTGGAACACCTGGTGTGAGGGAGGTGTCACACTGGTCGGCAAACCCATTTCACAGGCAGGAAAACTGAGGCTGAGTTCTCTGAGCCTGGCCTTGGGGGGCCCCCATGGCCCTGCACCTGTACAACATGCTCAAGGTCACACAGTGAGCAACAGTGGAGCCCAGATCAGAAGGAAGACCCTAAAGGTCAGGGTCCTTCCACTGTAGGCAGTGGCCTCCCTGCCAAGGCACAGGGTACAAATCAGGGGAAACTGAGGAATGTACAAGTATGGCCTGAGGGCAGAACAATCAGCTTCATGAAGACGGTGGGCAGGTCAGACCCAGACTCTGCCCCACACGAGCTGTGACCTTGGGACCACCACTCCCCTTTCTGAGTCTTGTCTCCTCAGATGTCCCAGGTGCTTTCCCACAAGCCTGGCACAGAGGCATAGAGGGGTTCCAAAATGGGCTGAGGGCCCCCAGGTGGTGGGGTGAGGCTCACGGTCTAGCTGCTTCTTGATCTTCAGTGTGACTGTCTCGCCAGCCACCTGCAGCAGGTGGATGGCCTCACTCAGAGGCCGGCCCTTGAGGCTAACGCTGTTGATGGCCAGGATCCGATCCCCAACGTGGATAGCGCCAGTCCTGGGGAGGGGGCACGGGTCAGGGAATGAGAGACAGCCAAGGCTTCGGAGTGGGGGTCTGCCCTCAGGGAACTCGGGAACCCCAAGGCACGGGCCTGACTGACCTCAGTTGAACCCAGCTGCAACAAAAACCAAGTGTGATCTCTGGTGCCATTAATAGAGATATCAAGTCTAGAATTCAGGAGGCCTGCCTGACTCTAAAGGTAGTTTCTGGAACCAGTGTCTGGCATGAATTCTGAGCATGTTTTGAATCCTGCCTAGCAGCTGTCAAATACTAGCTACATGATCCGTGGCCTGTATATGGGAATGATAAACTTACTTTACCTACTTCTAATTAAAAGATGGGTGGTGGAAGGGATTCAGGCTTCTCTCCAGCAGAAACCCAGGAATAGCCTTTCCCTCTCCCTGGGCCTCAGTTTCCTCACCTAGCGCATGAGCATAGGGTGCCCAGGTGACTTCACAAGGGGATGCAATGGGCTGATAACGCCAGGCAGGAGCACTGCTCTGGCCCAGTGGGTTTCTGCCTATACATCATGAGAATGACCTGAGGACCTTTTCTAAAAATGCAGATGGCAGGAACCCACCCCTGGCCAATTAAATGGTACTCCTGGCGATCGGGCTGGGGAGAGAGACTGTGAGGAACAGCCAGGACTGAGAGCAGCAAGAAAGCTGCAGTGGATGCTGAGAAAGCACCTGACCTGGGTGGGGCTGGGGCGGGGGGGTGGAGGACAAGGCAGGGGATGCCCAAATGCAGATGCTGCCCCCAGGAGGGGGTTCACCAGGGGTCAAGCCCCAGTGTGCCCTCAGGTCCAGCACTGCCCACCAAGGTCCCCAGGAGCCCAGGGGACTGAGTAAGTCGGGGGGTGGTGCGCTGAGTGAGGGGGGTCAGAGTTGTCAGTCCTGTTTGACAGACACCAGCTGCCTGTGGCTCTGGGGCCCCGAAACGTGGCTTTCCCACACTGAGATGCCTTGACTATGAAAAATACACACCAGATTCTGAAGACACAATTTTTAAAAAAGAATGTAAAATATCTCGTTACTAATTTCTGTATTGATTACGTGCTGAAATAAATACATTTTGTCTCTATCTATTTTTCTAACATAGCTACTTGGAAAGTTGATAATTAAATGTGTGGCTCACGTTACACTGCAATTGGACAGCCCTCAGCTAGATCAGCCCGGTGAGGACACGGGGGACTGTCTGTTGCATCCCCGATGCCCAGAATGAGCTGGCACACAGGAGGTACCCAGTAAACGTGGGGGTAGGTGAACACACTTAAGGTGGGAATTGTCCACAGGAGCCTCTGCGATGGGCCAGCAGGGGGCGCTCCAGGAGCAGGGACACCCACAGGGAGCCATCCCCTGACCCCAGGCCCCCTCCACCCCACTGCCACCTCTCATTGCCATCGGTTCCTCTGCTCTTCACCCTCCTCCAGTGGCCCAGCCTGCCCCCTCCAGGCCGGACCGGTCTCTCCCTCTCAGTGTCTGGAGAAAAGCTGCATCTCACCCAGACTGGGATCGCCTCCCTGGGACCCCTGTGGGGCCTTGTCCCACTTCTGGGCGCCAGATTCACCTGCTCCCTGCAGTCTGGACAGCCTGGGCAACACCGTCTTTCTGGCACCTTCCCCAGAGAAGAGGACCGCAGGGGGGCCCCTAATGCTGGCGGAAAAGCCCCACGCTGTGCCAGGATTGAAGGTACACAGCAGGTGCTCCAAAAAGGCTCACAATACTGAGTTTCCAGAAATCTCCAGGAATCTCCAGGTTGGGAGAGAGAAGAGAGTTGGCACACATTTATCTGGCACTTCTGAAGCCAGAAAGGTCGGCCAGGGGGGCTGGTCTGCCTCTGTGAAGCCAAGGCTCAGAGAGGGAAGGGAAAGGCCTGATGTCCGACAGAACGTCGGCATTGGAACCAAGGTCATAATCCACTTCAGCTGTTTCCAAAGCCCAGCTCCTGCCCCGTGAGGGTCCCAGGGCCCGCCCCATGTGTCCCCCTGGAACGCCAGCTCACCTCTCAGCCAGACCACGCTTGGTGAGGCCTGAGATGACAATGGGGTCAAAAGGCTCCTCTGTGCCCGAGATGGTGATACCCAGGGGGCCCCCGTAACGTTTCAGTTCCACCGTGTAGCTGATGGCACCCGTGGTCTCCTGCTCGTCTGCAAAGGCGGCACCCATCAGGCCAGGGTGCAGTGGGGCAGGCCCCAGGAGCTGGACACCCCCAGCCCCCAACACGTGGTGTCCTCACTCTCTCCCACTCCCTCCTTCCTTAATTCACCCATTCACTCCTGCTGTGACCTTGAGTGGGTGCCTTCCTGCACCCAAACACCATGAACCCCACACTCTAAACTACAGATCCCACACATAACACAAAATAACAACGAGGATACAAAGAAACCAGATTTCCAGCTCTTTTTAAAAGAGGAAAATTAGAAGAAGGAGTTTTGCATACAAGAGGCTGTCCTTCCCAGGGTAGGAGTTGCCTCTCTGAACAAGGAATAAGGGGTTGGCTCTCCAGGGACCACAAGCCTCACCCCTCCCTATTGCCCCCCCCAGCCTGCATACATTTTTCTTACCTTCTGTCCAGTTCACTCGCTTCTGTCACCTGTGTGGCCCCAGAGGTGTCAGAGTTCACAGCCTTTACTTGGTCACACACACACACATACACACACACATACACACACACACACACCCCCTCTGGTGAGGGCTGATCCCTGCCCCGCCCACTCATCTGCTCACTGCTGCCCCCTGGGGGTCCCCTTTGTGCTGGGCATGGAGGATCCATCCGGCTTTTCCCGCTGTGCTGGGGCCCCTCCCTGCACCTGTTCATTCAAGGCGCCTCCACCAGCACCCTCCTCAGCCAGCGGGAGCCCCACACTGCAAGAGGGGAACCCGTCGTCCAGCGGCGGATCCAGAGGCGGCGGGGCCGGGCCAGGGCCGTACCGGAGTTGTCCTCGTCCTTCCGGATCTTCAGCTTCACCAGGTCCTCGCACTGCTGCAGGATCTGCACGGCGTCCTCCATGGGGCAGTTGTCCAAGCGGACGTTGTCGATGGCCAGAAGCTTGTCACCCGGCTCCAGGGTGCCAGTCCTGCAGGAGCAGGCGTCAGCGACAGGAAGAGGCTGGCACATGCTACTCTGCCTGGACCGCTCCCCCTGCCCTGTGCCCAGGGCCAGCCCTACCTGTGTGCCACGCTGCCCTTCTTGATGTCCGAGATGATCAGGGGCTCTCCTCGCTTCCTGCTGGCCGCTGGCGGGGAAAGGAGCCACGAGTCTGACCTTTGACCCCCTCAGCCTCAGGGGGCTTGGAGGGGCCAGGAGTAAGAGCATGTCCTGCTCCCACTGCCTCCTGTCCGGGTGACCATGAGCAAATCAGCCTCAGTTTCCCCTCCGTAAGATGGAGGTGATGCCACTGAACTCACAGAGATGTCATGAGATTGAAGTAGACAAGGCAAAGCCTAACATGGATCCTGGCACACAGCAGGCGCTCAATCCACGTCAGCCCCTTTCCCTCCTGCTCAGCTCCTCCCCCTGCAAGCCGTGAGCTCCTTCAGGGCCTGGCACCCCCACCGGGCACAGGGCCGGGACCCAGGGACT
Source organism: Hyaena hyaena (assembly GCF_003009895.1). NCBI lineage: Eukaryota > Metazoa > Chordata > Mammalia > Carnivora > Hyaenidae > Hyaena > Hyaena hyaena. The sequence continues at coordinate 1,401,513 of NW_024081135.1, forward strand.
GGGTGAGCCTTCCACACAGAGTCCTGCCTTCTCTCATCTGCAGGGAGTGCTGGCTGAATGGCCCACAGGGCTCCCTCTCTGGGAACTGCCTTTGGCCAAGAGAACAGCCTCATCCAAGTATGTTCGGCTCCTGGGTGCAGCCTGGTCCAACAGAGGTGCAAAGGCCTGGCTCCCAGCCTCACTGAGGACACTGTCAAAGCCTCCCTGGCCCTAGAGCTCTCCATGGATTGGCTGAGCCACCTACTGCGGCTACATCACAACCCAGCTCCTCCAGCTGCCCAGTCCCATACCCTTCACCACACACAGGTGTTGACTCCAACGCCCCTCTCAGTAAACTCAGTAAATTCTGTCTAAGCAGCTCTTTCTAGGGGGATGCAACCTAAGACAATGGGTGTTGCATGAAGAGCTCAGTTTTCTTGCAGAAAGAATTCATCTGGGCTAATGGGTTTTCCCTAGGTGGTATGAGCCCCTTCTAACCCATGTGGCATCTTTGCAGATGACACAAAAGCACCCCTTCAAATTGAGGTAATAAAATTATAAGTCTACCTCAAATTGGTATCCTTGTGTCATGTACAACTTGTGCAACTGTCTCTGGCAGCCCTACCCAGAGGTTCCTGGGCTGCAAGCAGCTTCTCCCCTCCCAGAGTGCTTCAGCTCTCAGCTCCATTGACTGTGGAGTCGGGGAGGAAGGAGCTGCAGTCACCCTCTATCGAGCCCAGGGTGGGGACTGAGGATCATTTCCCATGGGGGCTGCAGTCCTGCTCTTCTGTTCTCTGAGGCTCCCTGAACCTCCCTGGGGAATGATGTGGGAGTACCCCTTGCCTGACCTGGGGTCAGCCCACCCATGTGTGTGCTGCCCTGGCCAGCGTGGACACCCGCCAGGAGGTTACCTCAGCAGGGCAGAGGGGACAGCCATGCTACGGCCAGGTGGAGGTGTCTCCAGCCCCCGGCTGGGAGGAGCGGTGTGTTCAAGGATCAGGCAGGAGGCCAGCAGTGGCTGGAGGGGCATGATGGAGGGATGGCGGGACATGAAGCCACAGATCACAAGGACCAGATCGCAAAGGCCCTCATCTACCCTGAGGACTTCAGCTTCCACTCCGAGCGAGACGGAGCCACGGGAGTGTGTCCACCCACGTTGGCTCCTCTGACAAACACAAATGCGGCTCCTACTGTGTTCTAGGTCTCTTCGGGGGCCCTGGGCACATGGAGGCAAAACAACCTGGCCCAGGTGTTTGGTGCCTCACCAGCCACTCAATCCCACCCGGAGACCCAGACGTCCAGGAAACCCCCATTGTTCAAAGTGGGAAACTGATGCTTCTAGTAGCTGGGGAGTCTCCCCAGGACATGCAGCTGAGCCCCAGCCAGCCCCCTGGGAGCACCCCCTCTCCCAGGTTGGGGGTGCGTGCTTTCCTTTGCAGGCTCGGGGCAGGGAGGGACTCACAGCCAATGGTGATGCCCAGCTCCACTCCACGCCGCTTGGGCAGCTTCACGTGGAAGGTGCCGCTGCTCGGGATGACGGACTCTGCGTGCAAACACACAAGGACTCACGTCAGGCCTGAGGGAGAAGACTCAGGAGCCCCGGGCCCCAACCCGTTCTAGGCCAGCTGGGAGCTACTGCAAAAATGCCCCGTCCCAGCCCCACCCTGCTTCTCCCACCTGACAGATGAGGAAACCAAGGCGTGGCAAGCTGGCATTTGCCCAAGACAACCCATCTGGTCAGAGCAGATTCGGGGTCGGCACCCGGGCCCCATGACTGCCAGTCAAAGGGTTCCCTACAGCCTAACTCAGCCCAGTTCAGACCGAGCAGCAATTCACCAAGCACCTGCTAGGCGCCAGGCCTTAAAGTTTCCATGCAATTTATCTCATCTAACTCAACAATATTCACTGTAGTAGGACCCTATTCACTACTTCACAGTTGGGGAAACTGAGGATGGGTGGTGGGAGGGAGGGTCTGAAGTCACAGAAGGTCAAAATCACCAGGCCAGCATGTCTATCTGAGTTTTTGTTTGGGGTTCTTTGCCCAAGCTCCGCAGAGGGGCATGGAATATTTTTAGCACCCCCTCTGCCCTCCTGTGGTCCTGTTTTGGTTACAAAAATCCCCCATCCACCCTCACACTGGTATGTGAAATTCCTGCCTCCCCGGCCAGAGCCTTCCTGGTTCTGGTGCTCAGGTACATGCAGCAAATGTCCAGGGAGCAGGATCCCTGCAAGGGGGCTGGCGGGGGGGGGGGGTATCGGGAG